>NC_052067.1:144565305-144873237 GCF_015852505.1 Tachyglossus aculeatus | reverse complement strand
CTTCCAAGTGCTTAGTACAGTGATCTGCACACAGTAAGCACACAGTAAATATGAATGAATGAATGAATGAATAACAGGCCCAAGAAGTAATGGTTCTGAGAATGCCTTACTGACCTCTGTCACGGCATTAGTCCTAGGACCATCATCATCATCATCATCATTCATTCATTCAATTGTATTTATTGAGCGCTTACTGTGTGCAGAGCACTGTACTAAGCGCTTAATCAGGGTTGCCATCTCACCCAGCCTCTCTCTCACAGGAGGCCCCCTCCTGTCTCCAGTCCACGGTACCCTTCACCTCTCAAAGGCGGTGCCGGGCCTAGTTGTGCAAACTGGGCCCACGAGACCAGGTCTTCCCCCGCCTCCTTTGATCCAAAGCTCAATCCCGCTGCCCTTGGCGAAGCTGGCAGCCAGAGACTATTTTACAAAGGACAAACAAACCCTGCTGAAATGGAGCCTCTGGGTGCATTGGTTAGCATTGCTGCAGAATATCTATTATGTGTCAGCTTAAAGCTCGGCCAAGGTCACACACCAGAAACGAGACTCGCTTTCTGCTGAGCGAATAAAATGGAAAACGATTTCCCTTAGACGGCAAAATAAAACTCAGAGCTGCTTTCCTGGCAAAGGAGTCGAGCTCTCCGCTCCTAATTCTATTTCCAGGCTCTTGCTTGTCACATAGGCAGGCGCTGCATGGAAAACCACGGGGTTGAAAATGGAGACTTTTTTCTTTAGCAAGTAGCAATTAATGAAAATCTCCCACCCGCCTGGGTGTTTTCTTTTGATTCATGAGACTAGTCCGTTGGTTAGCACTTCCTTGTTCTTCAAGTAATAGTAATCATAATAATGATGGCATTTATTAAGCGCTTACTATGTGCAAAGCACTGTTCTAAGCGCTGGGGAGGTTACAAGGTGATCAGGTTGTCCCACGGGGGGCTCACAGTCTTACAGATGAGGTAACTGAGGCACAGAGAAGTGAAGTGACTAGCCCAAAGTCACACAGCTGACAATTGGCGTAGCCGGGATTTGAACCCATGACCTCCGACTCCAAAGCCCGGGCTCTTTCAAGTGACCCGAGGAATCTTCCAAGGACACTGAGCAGTCAGGCCACGAACTGCAGATGATTTCAGAGAACCCCATCCATGCCCTCATTCAGAGGCACTTTCAAATACTTCCCAGGCCAGCCATGCCACACCTCAGTCATTCATTCATTCATTCAGACGAATTTATTGAGCACTTATTGTGTACAAAGCACTGTACTACCCACTTGGGAGATTACAATATGATAATAATAATAATAATAATGGCATTTATTAAGCGCTTACTATATGCAAAGCACTGTTCTAAGCGCTGGGGAGGTTACAAGGTGATCAGGTTGTCCCACGGGGGGCTCACAGTCTTAATCCCCATTTTACAGATGCGGTAACTGAGGCACAAAGAAGTGAAGTGACTTGCCCAAAGTCACACAGCTGATGATTGGCAGAGCCGGGATTTGAACGCATGACCTCTGACTCCAAAGCCCGTGCTCTTTCCACTGAGCCATGCTGCTTCATCCACAGACATGTTCCCTGCCCACAACGGATTTACCTCATCCCCAATGATAAGCCCTTATCAAAGGCACATCTCCTCCAGGAGGCCTTCCCAAACTAAGCCCTCATTTCCTTTTCTTCAATTCCCTTCTGCATCGCCCTTGGATTTGGATTTGGACCCTTTAATCCCCCCCTTCCTGAGCCCCACAACACTCATATCCCCATCCGTCATTTATTTATTTCTATAAATGTCTGTCTCCCCCTCCAGACTGTAAGCTCATTGTGGGCAGGGAACACATCTACCCACTCTGTTATATTGTACTCTCCCAAGCGCTTAAGACAGAGCTCACTGTGGTCAGGGAATGTCACTGTTTATTGTTGTATTGCGCATTCCCAAGCACTTAGTACAGCGCTCTGCACCCAGTAAGTCTTCTAGACTGTGAGCCCGTTGTTGTGCAGGGACCGTCTCTATATGTTGCCGACTTGTACTTCCCAAGCGCTTAGTACAGTGCTCTGCACACAGTAAGAGTTCAGTAAATACGATTGAATGAATGAATGAAGTGCTCAATAAATACGATTGAATGAATGAATGAATGAACAACGCTCTGCACAGAGTAAGTTCTCAATAAATATGATCGATTGATTGATTGATAGGATTGTGCCATGCTCATTCAAACAGTGTTAAACAGTAAAGAAAATAATCAGTGTAACTTGAAATAAGGGACATCCCCCACACCCAGATTTAATTTTTCCCATACCTGCTGGCCCATTTCTCCTGGACCGTGATAGTTAAAAAATGACGCAGGGGCTTGTTATATATTCTTTACGCACCGAGTTAGATCTTTCAGGGATGCTACGATGGAGTCAGCAGTGTGAAGATTCTACTTACATTTCTCCTTGTCCTTCACCTCGCTGGGCGCCTGGGTTTTCCATAAATGATGGCTTGAAAATAGATGGATTGCTTTAGGGCTGAGTTGGCAGATTGCCAACAACTGGGAATTACAAAGAACCATGAACGTTGACTCCCTTTGTCACTCTTCCTTCATCTGGGTAAGGGAAGAAATCTAACTTCATGTCCCAATGTGTTTTCTGGAAATTCGTCCCCCAGGTCCTCCTCTCGTACCTACTTAGACTGTGTGCCTCATGTGGGACGGGGACTGTGTCTGACCTAATTCACTTATACTCACCCCAGTGCTTAGCGCAGTGTTGGACACATAGTAAGTGCTAGGTAGAGAGAGCGAGAGAGAGAGAGAGAGAGAGAGAGAGAGAGAGAGAGAGAAGGAGAAGGAGGAGAAGGAGAAGGAGGAGAAGGAGGAGAAGGAGAAGGAGAAGGAGAAGGAGAAGGAGAAGGAGAAGGAGAAGGAGAAGGAGGAGAAGGAGAAGAAGAAGGAGAAGGAGGAGAAGGAGAAGAAGAAGGAGAAGGAGGAGGAGAAGAAGAAGAAGAAGAAGAAGAAGAAGAAGAAGAAGAAGAAGAAGAAGAAGAAGAAGAAGAAGAAGAAGAAGAAGAAGAAAAGGAAGAAGAAGAAGAAGAAGAAGAAAAAGAGGAAGAAGAAAAAGAAGAAGAAGAAGAAGAAGAAGAAGAAGAAGAAGAGGAAGAAGAAGAAGAAGAGGAAAAAGAAAAAAATGAGAAGAGGAAGGAGGAGGAGGAGGAGATGGAGGAGGAGGAGGAGATGGAGGAGGAGGAGGAGGAGGAGCAGGAGGAGAAGGAGGAGGAGGAGAAGGAGAAGGAGAAAAGAAGAAGAAGAAGGAAAAGGAGAAGGAGAAAAGAAGGAGAAGAAGAAGAAGAAAAGAAGAAGAAGAAGAAGAAGAAGAAGAAGAAGAAGAAGAGGAAGAAGAAGAAGAAGAGGAAAAAGAAAAAAATGAGAAGAGGAAGGAGGAGGAGGAGGAGATGGAGGAGGAGGAGGAGGAGGAGCAGGAGGAGAAGGAGGAGGAGGAGAAGGAGAAGGAGAAAAGAAGAAGAAGAAGGAAAAGAAGGAGAAAAGAAGGAGAAGAAGAAGAAGAAGAAGAAGAAGAAGAAGAAGAAGAAGAAGAAGAAGAAGAAGAATTAGAAGAAGAAGAAGAAGAAGAAGAAGAAGAAGAAGAAGAAGAAGAAGAAGAAGAAGAAGAAGAAGAAGAAGAAGAAGAGGAGGAGGAGGAGGAGGAGGAGGAGGAGGAGGAGAAGAATAAGAATTGCACAGCATGGGCCTGGAAGTCAGAAGGTCATGGGTTCTAATCCCAGCTCTGCCCCATGTCTGCTCTGTGACCTTGGGCAAGTGATTTCACTTTTCTGGGCTTCAGTAACCTCATCTGTAAGATGGGGATTAAGGCTTTGTGCCTCATGAGGGACAGGGACTGTGTCCAACCCAATTTGCCTGTATCCACCCCAGTGCTTACTAATAATAATGATGGTATTTTTTAAGCGCTTACTATGTGCAAAGCACTGTTCTAAGCGCTGTAGGGGACTACAAGGTGATTGGGTTGTCCCACATGGGGCTCACACTTTTAATCCCCATTTTACAGATGAGGTAACTGAGGCACAGAGAATTTAAGTGACTTGCCCAAAGTCACACAGCAGACAGGTGACAGAGCCGGGATTAGAACCCATGAGCTCTGACTCCCAAGCTCGGGATCTTTCCACTGAGCCACGTTACAGTGCCTGAGCTATAGTAAATCGTTAAGAAATACCATAATAATTTATTATTATTATTAATTATTCATACTATAAATATAATATATTATAACTAATATTTAATAATAGCATTTAATAATTAGTAATTACATTTAATGATTAATATAATATTATTATTTATGACAAACATAATAATTTATTATTATTGTTAGCATGGCTCAGTGGAAAGATAATAATAATAATTATTATTATTATGACACAAGAGGGACTTAGGTCATAGACTCCCTCTACTTCTTTCCCTGTCTATTTTATGACACTCATTTTGTTAGTGTGCCAGGAAGGAATTCCTCTCCCAGCTGCCAACTTCCAGGCCCAAGCTTGATTGGAAGACAGGGAGGGGGAAAGATTCCTGGTAATCTGCGTCCTGTAGAGTGAAGCAGAAGGGAGAAGGAAGGGGGTGTCAAACAAAAGCAATGAGGACCATTGAAGTGTTTCACCCCATATCCAACTGGCAAAGGAGAGTAAATACTCACCAGGCCTTAAACGGAAGCAGCGTTGCCTAGTGGCTAGGGAGTCAACAGGACTTGAGTTCTAATTCCGGCTCTGCCACTTGTCTGCTGTGTGGCCTTAGGCATGTCACTTCACTTCTCTGGGCCTCAGTTACCTCACCTGTAAAATGGGGATTGAGACTAAGCCCCATGTGGGACAGGGACTGTGTCCAACCTGATTAGCATAGATCCACCACAAGGTTTAATACAGTGCCTGGCATATAGGAAGCGCTTAATAATAATAATAATAATGGCATTTATTAAGTGCTTACTATGTGCAAAGCACTGTTCTAAGCGCTATACCACAATTACTCTTAGGGGGATTAAGACTGTGAGCCCCATGTGGGACAGGGACTGTGTCCAACCTGATTAGCTTATATCTACGCCAGCATTTGGTACAGTGCCCTGCACGTAGTAAGCACATAACAAATATAATAATAATAATAATAATAATAATAATGGCATTTATTAAGCGCTTATTATGTGCAAAACACTGTTCTAAGTGCTGGGGAGGTTACAAGGTGATCAGGTTGTCCCACAGGGGGCTCACAGTTTTAATCCCCATTTTACAGATGAGGGAACTGAGGTACAGAGAAGTTAAGTGACTTGCCCAAAGTCACACAGCTGACAATTGGCAGAGCCGAGATTTGAACCCACGACCTCTGACTCCAAAGCCCGGGCTCTTTCCACTGAGCCACGCTGCTTCTCAGACATGCTGCTTCTCAAAACAAAATATGTTTTGTTTTATTGTCTGTCTCCCCCTTCTAGACTGTGAGCCCGTTGTTGGGTAGGGACCGTTGCCAACAAGTTGCCAACTTGTACTTCCCAAGCACTTAGTACAGTGCTCTACACACAGTAAGCGCTCAATAAATACAATCGAATGAATGAATGAAAATACCATAAAAAACTATAAAATGCTTACACTACTTATTACTCCCATTCAATTCAAATTCAGATAAGATAATTTATAAGCTTTAAACCGGTAACTCTAATCCAGAACCACAAAGTGTTGAAAATACTGCTCGAGTGCTCACTCCTCTTTTTTTTTATGGTATTTGCTGAGTGCTTACTATGTGTCAAACACTGTTCTAAGCACTGGGGTAGATAGAATTTAATTAGGTTGGACACAGTCTCTATCCCTCATGGGGCTCACAGTCTAAGTAGGAGGGAGAATAGGAGAACTGAGGCCCAGAGAAGAGAAGTGATTTGCCCAAGGTCACAAGCGACAGAGTCAAGATTAGAACCCAGGTCCTCTGACTCTGTGGCCCATGCTCTTTCACTGGACCATGCTGCTTCTCTCCCTAACCTTGACATTAATTTAGCACCTTGGATCTCCCTGGTCTTCCCTCTTACCTGAGGGACTGGTCTACCAGGGGATTTCACCGAGGAAAAAAATAAACCTGCAAAATGGGATTCCTCCGGGAAAAAAGACAAACCCCTCAAAATGTCAACAAGGCAACTCTGGTTTCTCTAAAGAAACCTAGGGATTTTTCTTGGCTTTGATACGGAGATACTGCAGCTCTCTGGATATTCAGGGACTCTAATCTAAATTCAGCTGATGGCAGCTTCTTTTTTCTAGACACAACTCACCTTCAGTATTTTGCATACACAAGAAATTCAATATGCAGAAAACCTAGGCCGCTGCTGGTGCATTTTACAGATATTGCTGGCATTGGGTTTCCCGTTCAGTGTCAAAGCTCTGTGTCAATTAATCGCAAATAAGTCGAATATCCTACTGCATCTGTTAATGCAATTTCTAGTCTGCAGAAATTCACGCCCCTCAAAAAAGGTATACCAAAATAACTTATAAGCTTTAAACTGGTAACTCTAATCCAGAACCACAAATGTTGAAAATACTGCTCGAGTGCTCACTCCTCTGTTTTTCTTTATGGTATTGTTGAGGGCACTGAAGTTGATAAAAAAATGTAGCATAGATGAAATGAACAAAAGATAACCAGTTTATTTACTGGGAAGAATTATGCATTACACTGTAATCAATTTGTCACATAAACAAAGATGTTAGAATCAGAATATTGGTTTCAAGTTATTCCCCTAGCACTAGGAGTGCTTTTTTCCCAACCATTTGAGTGCAATTTCAGACCACACAAAACAAGCACATATTTGTTCACACCCACCCTCATGTCCCCCTTTCCCACCCTCTCCCCTGTAGTCTCCAAGTAGGACTGTCCACAATAGTAAGAAACAAGACAAGGAACGATCAGTTCACAAGAAAAATAGTTTTCCTTTTAAAACAAATCCATCCGGAATTGAAAATGAGGGTCATTTGAAATTTGACTTTAAATGACAACAGAAAGAGAAGAATTTCAAGATCGTCTTTAGCCAATCGACATACGGTTGTCAATAACATCTGAAACACTCCATGTCATTTAACCTCAAATAGGCATAATCATGAAATTTCAATGAAACATAAGGGCAGCTGGGCACTAAAGCGAGGATCCTACAGTACACAAATCGAGGGTTGCCACCGATCGCACTGGAAAGAAATACAACAGTAAAATTTCGAATGGTCTTCAGACATGTGGAGTCTCACTGAAAGAACACTGTTGGATTAAACCAAAAAATCGGATCCCCAAAATATCTGATAACAGGTGAACTTTTAGGTTTCAAATAGTTTATATAGTATGTTTAATAATCATGTCGATTATTCCAAATAGGCTTCGTGTTTGGGACTGTCCCTGTCTATGAATCAGGAGAACAAGATGCTTCTGCCCACTTCTTTGTAGTTTAAAAGACTAACAAGGTCTGTTTGAAGGATGGCAAGTTGTTTAGTGAAACCTTCAGGAGCCTTATCGGGGTTTTTTAAAAAACTTCTACCATTGTAAAATCCATCAGACTGAAACCTCTATGTGGGCAGAGATTGTAGCTTCTAAACTCCGTACTGTAGTACGGAGCTCAGCACATAGCGGCCGCTCAATCGACATTATTGATTGATTCAAACAGATTGTTAAAAGTATTATACACGTGTGGAGGAAATTCCCCAAGACAGGCTTTAGTAGAAAATAATAATGGTGAGCAGACAACAAACTCCAAAAACCATTAGTTGAAAATCAGTCTTCAACAGCCCGTGGTTTCTAATCACAGATTAACGTGTGATTCAGTTCCTGCCGTTTTTTTCTTGCCTGAAGTTGTAATTGGGCAGATTCTAAATAAGTTCAGAGGGGAAGAGAGAAAAATGCCCTGAGGATCGAAGCCATGCATTTCAGTCTGTAGAGGAGACCTTGGATATGTAACAGCCTCCTTGCATTCCTAATGGCGAGAGTTCCAAAAGAATAAGAAATCTCCGCATTTATATCATGGCAATGGGAAAGGTTACATGACACCAATAATCTCATGCACACATTTTATACTGCATTATTTTGATGCATTTATGCCTCAAGGTTAAATGCAATTAATTGTTTCTTGTTTCTTTGATAGAATATTGAGAAGAAAAAAAAATAACCCATGGGGAAAGATTTCTGAATCTTGGAGTAATACTATTGGGTATTCTGCATAAACCCTTAGAGGGAAGTGGAGATGAAATGAAAGTCATCTTTCATCACCAGGAAACAGACCAACGTGATCAAGCTATACAAGTCGAACATTAAGCCTGCAGCGTTCAATCGGAAACAAACCCACAACGATAAAAACTGAACATCAACCGAGGACTAGTTTATGCTGGTTATCCCAACAGAATGGATTAAAGAACTTAAAATGATTCAATAAATATCCGCAACGGTTGTGTTCTCTTTATTCCAGGACAGCAGTCTCGTTGACTTAATCCCGTCTTCTAAAAACACACACCTAGATTTATTTGAGACCTTAAATATCTCTATATTTATAATCAGGAACACACTGGAGAGCAATCTTCTTATTAGAATTCTCAAATTCTATCCTATTTCTAAAGAAGAGTTCATTTATCTTAACCCTACTGTTAGTTCTATTACATCGCTTTAGTGGCGAAAATTTGGGTTGTCCCAACACAGTGATGTCAGTCTATTTGAAATCCATCACAAAGGATCTCTTCTAACACCTTATCATAAAAGGAGTAGTCACTAGAGGACAGGCCTGGGAGACAGATGGTCATAGGTTCTAATTCCGGCTACGCCACGGGTCTGCTGTGTGAACTTGGGCAAGTCGCTTCACTTCTCTGTGCCTCAGTTGCCTCATCTGGAAAATAGGCATCGAGACCGTGAGCCCCACGTGGGACAGGGACTGTGTCCAACCCAATTTGCTTGTATCCATCCCAGCGTTTAGTCCAGTGCCTGGCACATAGTAAGCGCTTAAGAAATACCATCATTATTATTGCAGTTGGTCTTTATTTTTCTTCAGTGCCTCAGAGCTGCCATTCTTATCCTGGTTTAAAAAAAAATACCATTTTTTCCCTCTTGAGATTTTATCTGCAAGCTTTGTTTTCTAGCCCACCGCACGATATTTGATTGGCATATGACTATATGCATATTTATTTTCTTGGCCAATGGAAAATGCTGTTTTGGAAAAGAACATATCTTTTCATACCCAGGCACCTGACTAACAAATTGAAGATTATCGCTGCTTTGCAGAAGCCAAAGGAAAGTCTAAGCTTTGAAAGGCATAGGTTTCTTGGAGGAAGGGAATGCCAACCCCTCTCTAGTATTCTTAAATAGGTTGGTTTTACAGTTGTCTGATAATTGTGGCTTTTTTTTAATAATATGTTTGACAGCACTAAAAATTAAAAATCAGTAATAGATGGCCTGAAGTTAAGAAACTTTGGGTTTTTTTTTTAAAGAAAATACCTAGTTGGTAGTCAGTTCTGCTATATTGCCGGAGGTGTGTTCTTGAAGAACTTCTTATAAGGAAAACTCACTTTATAGGACTCACACTTTGACAACTGCGACACACAGGCACAAGAGCATTTCTTCCAACACTGCATCTACTTGATGATAATGCCATTTGTTAAATGCTTACTTAGTGTCAAGCACTGTTCTAAGCGCTGGGGTAGATACAAGTTAATCAGGTTGGACACAGTCCCTAACCCCCATGGGGCTCACAATCTAAGTACATGGGGCTCGTTTGCATGGATGTGTTAATTGTAGTGAATGTGGGCAGGATACAAGAACAGGATGCAGGATCCAATTCCAACCAGACCTCTAATTAAAACCCGAGTTAGAACAGACCTGATTCATTTTAGAAAAGTGCTACCTACTTCAAAAGCCAAAATGCTGCAAACTTTAGTTGGAATTTTGATGGCATTAATATTTGAAATCATAGAATTATGGCCTAATCAAAACTGAAGGCTAGGAGAATCTGAGAAATCATTAATCTTCCTCTATTCACAATGGGCTTAACTTCCTCGACTGCCTTAGCAATCTATACCATCATGTAATCATTATGACTGTCAGGACATTTTTCTAGCAAAATCCTATATCCAGTTGGCACACCCATTACCATAGACTGCTTTGTCTCACCGGAATGCCAAAGCCTTTTCCTTGATCCGCTCAATAAAGGAACTTTCTGAAATCATGGATTGTAGAGTTACTCTTTTTATTGCCTAAGGAGCAGCAATTAATCGTATGTTGGTTTCTACCTTTCCATTTCCAAGCGTTTGCATCCTCAGACACAATTTCAGTTAAAAATGAGGGTTTTTGAGAAGAGTATCAGAACAGCTATTGTGATAAATGATTTGTAAATAGAAATGCAATTCCAACTAATGAAAATCAACTGGGTGACAGTGGAAATAGTTTCAGTAGCTTCCAAAGGGTCTGGATAGGAAAGGGATAGAACAATCTGATTGGCTGGATATCCTATATATAGCATCGCCAAACTTGTGTTCATACTTGATTAAAGAACAGCAGTTCCTGTCGGACATCAATTAGAGTTAGTTAGTCATATGATGAGTCAAATAAATTCTCTAGGGCCTTCTGAAGATGACTTTTGCCTCAGGCATGTTGGGGTGGTTTGTGTTGAAAAACAGAGAATGGATAGAGCAGCTAGGCTATTTCAAATCCAAATAACATGGTACGACTAAAATGCAGAGTTTTCTTTGACTAGAACAAAATAGAAGAGATAAAGAAGGTATGTATGTCACCAGGAATGATGGTGTGAATGAAGGGGAGGACAAAGTGCTGGAACAGTATGGAAATGCATTGGGAAAGGAGGGTGTCTAAGGAAATATTATTAGGTGGCCATGGCCGGACCTTTCTTTATGAGGATTTGTTTGTTTCTTTTTCTCCCACTTGATTCTGGATCCTGGATTTAGAGAAGTATCTCAACTCTTCTCCTGAACTTTAAAATAAAATTCCATAGGTATAACACCCCCTTGGACTAATGTCCCGAATGGGCTCACAGACTGACGCTTGCCCCTGCGGTGTTCCTTAAGACGCAACACTTTATAACCAGGAGGATCGAACTCACAGATATTTCGTTCACTTATCCCAAATAATTTAACTTCCCTTCAGTTCTGTCGCGTGGGCTAGATCTACAGGGCACATGTGGTTCGCGACTCTGCCATGGACCATTTTTCTTCAACCAAATTAAGGCCACCTGACATAGAGCAAGGAATCAGACAGAAGAGCAATGAATGAGCAACATTTGCTCTTCCAAGAAGTAATCCCACGGTGCTAAAACACTTCAGCTCAGTGAGCTGCTTTCTCTGTCAGGTTACCTGCAAAACGGAGTCAGCTGTTCTTCCGTGGTTATGGAAATCCACAGGAGTAAAACAAAGTCTCAGGGAGCTGTTCAGAAAAATCTGCTAATAATTAAGAACACTGCAATGACACACTATCATCTTTGTACTTTTAAGCACCTGAGTATCTGTCACAAGTTGACGGTGAGCTAAAGTTTAGAATTTGTTCTTTTTGGCAGGGAAAGTTCTCAACCCGAAATGTCTAACCCTCTGCCTAAACTCTAGCTGGGAGAATCCTAAGACGCTTGCCTTACACGTGTTTATTTTGGCTCTGCGTACTTGTTTGCTTTTCATAGATCAACTCTCGCACTAGTATCCAGAATTTGGGAGGAAAAGGGGAGAAACTCTTGGAAATGACAGAAGATTTTACTGTGATTTCTCAGCTTTCCCCCTCAAAGACAGCAGCAGGGCAACTACTTGTCTGAAGTGCAAAAAAAAGAAAGAAAAAAGGCCTTATCAAAGATGCAAACAGTTGAATAAAGTCATTTTTATCAAACTTTGATACGCTTTTGTATTTAATAATTAACCTCCAGTGAAGAACGGCAACAAAATCCAGCAGCTAGTGAACTGTTAACTAGAACATAAGTGCATAAATAATATCAGTGCAGCAGCAAAATAAAAAGTCATTGTTAACATCCAAATCACCCCATTTTTCTACACCTCAATAAAACTGGCCGCATCTTGGCCAAATTTACTGAGCTTGATCCTAACTTAAAAATCATTCTTAACTTAGAACAGGTGCAACTTGTTCAAAAATAAACGAAGGAAATACAACTCTTGTCACAAACAAACTGCATTTCATGAACCCAAGCCACAGGGCCAATAAGATCCTAACTCAAAAATCACGCTTAACTTAGAACAGGTTCATCTTATTCAGAAATGAACGAAATACAACCCTTGACACAAACGAACCGCATTTCCTAAACACGTCACAGTGCAAATAAGGTCCAAAATAATAACAGAACACTCTCAACGGCGACGGAAAAGGAAAATCGGAATCACTTCCCGCGGCTGAATTCAGAAGATGGGCGGTACGGTTTTGTAACAGACGTTTCAGATAGGCCGTGACGTCTCTCTTCACCCTTCCGAGGTGTGACCGGGAAGCTGGGATATTCTCTCCCGCCCTCTCTTCCTTTTCGTCCCCCTGAACTGTCCTCGTGGTATCAGAGTCTGGCTGTGATCGGAGGAATTGGGAAATGTCTGACCAGGTTGGGTTCCGTGTTTTGTGCTTTCTTCTCAACCGTCCCTCCTCTTCTGAGCCCGTGGCGATGAATCCAGGCCTGCTCTTGCAGCCCCCCACCCCCCGGTAGAAATCAAGTCCTGCCCGGACCCTTGGAATATCATCCTAGAAAGGCTCCATTCCCAATTTTCGGCAGCCGACGCTGACTAGGGGTAAGGAGGCTTGGAGAGACAGTTGAGAGGGGCACACTGAGAGTTGGAATGGGGCTGCTCTTCTGGCAGATCGACATTAGAACTGAAAATGAAACACAAAACAGAACAGAGACTCCGATAAGAAAAAAAAAAGTCCATTTCCAGCAAGCCAGGAGCAGTATGGCCTAGTGGATAGAGCAGAGGCCCGGGAATCAGAAGGTCCTGGGTTCTGCGACTTGTCTGCTGTGTGACCCTGGGCAAGTCACTTCACTTCTCGGTGCCTCAGTTCCCTCATCTGTAAAATGGGGATTGAGACTGTGAGCCCCATGTGGGACAGGGACTGTGTCCAACCCGATTTGCTTGTATCCACCCCAGAGCTTAATACAGTGCCTGGCACACAGTAAATGCTTAACAAACATCACTGTTATTATTATTATTTTTATTGTTATTATTCGAAGTCTTCACCACGTGGTGGTCTAAACAAGAGACGGAGGGGCCCTTCTTGGAGATCAAGTCTACAAATCTTGTTGTGGAGAGGGAATGTGTCGGTTTAATAATAATAATAATAACAATGGCATTTATTAAGCGCTTACTATGTGCAAAGCACTGTTCTAAGCGCTGGGGAGGTTACAAGGTGATCACGGTGTCCCATGGGGGGCTCACAGACTTAATCCCCATTTTACAGATGAGGTAACTGAGGCACAGAGAAGTTGAGTGACTTGCCCGAAGTCACACAGCTGACAATTGGTGGAGCTAGGATTTGAATGCATGACCTCTGACTCCAAAACCCGGGCTCTTTCCACTGAGCCACACTGCTTCCCATGGTTCATTGTTCATTCAATCAGTCATATTCACTGAGTGCTTACTGTGTGCACAGCACTCTACAATTAAACAATAAAACCGTAAACAGACACATTCCCTGTCCACAACGAGTTTACAGTCTCGGGGCGGTGGGGGACCTTACAGTCTAGATTATATTGTACTCTTCCTAGTGCTTAGTACAGTGCTCTGAACATAGTAAGTGCTCAATAAATATGATTGAGTGAATGAAAGACTGGACTACTGCCTCCATCAGCAGATAGGAAAAATTTTGTGGATTCCAGTGCTCTGGGTGGATCTTTTAGGATGAAAAGCCCCAGTCAGGGATTGGTGGTATTCATTCCATCAAATTTATTGAGCACTTACTGTGTGCTGAGCACTGTACTAAGTGCTTGGAAGATACAACTCAACAACAAAGAGTGACATTCCCTGCCCACAAGGGACATTGCATGGATGGGGAAGGGTTGGGAGATAGGCTGGGAAAGTGCTACCCTCCTATATTTTTTTAATGGCCTTTGTTAAGTGCTTACTATGTGCCAGGCGCTGTACTAATTGCTGCGGTAGATACAAGTTAATCAGATTGGAAACAATCCATGTCCCACATGGGGCTCAAAGTCTCAATCCCCATTTTACAGATGAGGTAACTGAGGCACAGAGAAGTTAAGTGGCTTGCCCAAGGTCAGACAGCAGACAAGTGGCGGAGCCAGGATTAGAACCCAGGTCCTCTGACTCCCAAGGCCTGTGCTCTTCCCACTAGACCATGCTGCCCCTCTTCTGGAAAGTCACAAAAGCATAACTTTTGTTATGCTTGTTTGGCCACAAAGAAACCTTTGAATACCCTTTGGAGAGTACATCTATTCTTACATTTTAGGGATCATAAACAAATCGAACCTTTTCCAATCTCCTTTTTTTTTTTGTCATCAAAGACACATGGGAAGACATCGAAGGCAAAAGTCAACCTAAAAACCAGACTTTGGCCTCTAAAGAGAATACAGATAGGACAAAACTTAGTGCCAAGTGGTGACGTTTAACCTCGCTGTATAAAACAAATAAAATCATCCTCTTTCCACTAGTAAAATTCTCGAGAGGATTAAAGGTTAGTTTGGACAATCAGTTGGAGCCTAATTTGTCACCTGGAAAATTCACTTGCCTTCAGGAAATCGGGGAGTGGGGAATCGGGGATTCTTTAATAATAATAATAATTTTGGTATTTATTAAGTACTTGCTATGTGCAAAGCACTGTTCTAGGTGCTGGGGAGGATACAAGGTGATCAGGTTGTCCCACGTGGGGCTCACAATCTTAATCCCCATTTTACAGATGAGGTAACGGAGGCACAGAGAAGTTAAGTGACAGTCACACAGCTGACAATCGGCGGGAGCCGGGATTAGAACCCATGACCTCTGACTCCCAAGTTCGTGCTCTTTCCACTGAGCCACACTGCTTCTTTCTTTCTAGAGAATTGTTCTGGTCCCACATAACTTGAAGGGTTGGGCCTGAACTAAAAAAATCCTCTTGTTTAGGACATAATACAGTCTCCCACACTGTCACCATTTTTGGAGCCAGCTCAGTTATTTGATACCGGAAGACGCTCTGTGCCCGCCCAACTACCTTTCACTCAGAACAATCGGGCTTTTCTTTAATTCCACCTATGGGAACTCCTCTGCCGGTGTCTCCGACTTTCGGCTTCTTGGAATCGAATTTTGGAGTGCCGAATGACCCGCTCAAAGAATTGCAAGTAACCGGCTATTTACTGAAAGGGAAAGGCGTTACTGGAAATGTCATTGGTAGCATTCTGAACCATTCATTAGAGGAGGAAAATCAGAGTGTAGAGGTTTAAAGAAAGAAAACATTGCGGGTTTCCGTCATATCGTTATCCCTTTGGGTTTAGAGAACTCACTCTTAAAGAGAAGGAATATGGTTTAGTGGATACAGCACGGGTCCGGGAATCAGAAGGACATGGGCTCTAATCCCTGTTCTCCCACTTAATAATAATAATAATGGCATTTATTAAGCACTTACTATGTGCACAGCACTTCTCTGTTGTGTGACCTCGGGCAAGTCACTTCGCTTCTCTGAGCCTCAGTTACCTCATTTGTAAAATGGGGATTAAGACTGTGAGCCCCATGTCGGGCAGGGACCGTGTCCAACCTGATTTGCTTGTGTCCACCCCAGTGCTGAGTACAGCACCTGGTAAATGCTACAATCACTATAATTATTAGATAGGATGATTCCAAGCGCTTAGTACAGTGCTCTGCATATAGTAAGCGCTCAATAAATATGATTGATGAGAGTAGGGAGGGTTGACAACCCTCTTCCCACAATCCCTATCCAGATTACACGACACACTCATCTATATAGTGCTGCTGAAACCTTTTCTCTATCCTCTCCTTTTGTGACTCATTAATTCATTATATTTATTGAGCATCTATTTTACAGCATGGCTCAGTGGAAAGAGCCCGGGCTTGGGAGCCAGATGCCATGGGTTCTAATCCTGGCTCTGCCACTTGTGAGCTGTGTGACTTTGGGCAAGTCACTTAACTTCTCTGAGCCTCAATTACCTCATCTGTAAAATGGGGATTAAGACTGTGAGCCCCACCTGGGACAACCTGATCACCTTGTATCCCCCTCCAGCGCTTAGAACAGTGCTTTGCACATATTAAGCGATTAACAAATGCCATTATTATTATTATTCATACATTCAATCGTGCAGAGCGGCATGGCATAGTGGAAAGAGCGCGGGCTTGGAGTCAGAAGATATGGGTTCTAATCCCGGCTCCACCACTGGTCTGCTGTGTGACCTTGGGTAAGCCACTTAGCTTCTGTGTGCCTCAGTTACCTCATCTGTAAAATGGGGATGAAGACTGTGAGCCCCATGTGGGACAACCTGATTACCTTGTTTCTACCCCAGCGTTTAGAACGGTGCTTGGCACATAGTACATGCTTAAATATACTGAGAAGCAGCATGGCTTAGTGAAAAGAGCTCGGGCTTGGGAGTCAGAGGACGTGGGTTCTAATCCCTGCTCTGCCACTTGTCTGCTGTGTGACCTTGGGTAAGCCACTTAGCTTCCCTGTGCCTCAGTTACCTCATCTGTAAAATGGGGATTAAGACCGTGAGCCCCATGTGGGATAACCTGATTACCTTGCTTCTACCCCAGCGCTTAGAACGGTGCTTGGCACATAGTAAGTGCTTAACAAATACCATCATTTTTTTTTCATTGAGCACTTACTGTGTGCAGAGCACTGTAACAAGCCTCAGAAAAGTACAGTAGAACAATAAACAGACACATTCCCTGCCTACTATGAGCTTACAGTCTAGAAGCCTCAATATGAAGCATTTCAAATGCCTTTCTATGATGATAGGGGCATCATCATCATCAATTGTATTTATTGAGCGCTTACTGTGTGCAGAGCACTGTACTAAGCGCTTGGGAAGTACAAATTGGCAACATATAGAGACAGTCCCTACCCAACAGTGGGCTTACAGTCTAAAAGGGGCAGAACAGAGACTGAAAATCTGGCCTCTGGACTCTTACTCAGATGCCTCACTTTGTCCTCTTTCCCTCCTGTCAACTGATGGGACCTGAAAGAATTTAATTTAGAGAATCAGCCAGCCTAGAAGAAAGAGCATGGGCCTGGGAATCAGAGGACCTGGATTCTAATCCCAGCCCTGCCACTCGCCTGTTCTGTGACTCGACCAAATTACTTAACTTCTCTGTGTGTCATTTTCCCTACCTGCAAAACGAGGAAACAGAATTAGAAGAGACGTAGCCTAATGGAAAGAGCATTAATCTGTGAGTCAGAGGACCTGAGTTCTAGTCAGGCAATCGTATTTATTGAGTGCTTACTGGATGTAGAACACTGTACTAAGCGCTTGGGAGAGCTTTGCCTACATACCTGCTGTGTGATATTGGACAAATCACTTCCCTTCTCTGTGCCACAGTTTCCGCATCGGCAAAATGGGAACTCAATACCCCTTCTCCTTCCGACATACTGGGATCCCCACCTGTGACCTGAATATCTTGTATCTACCCCAGCGCTTAACAAATACCATTATTATCATAGCTATTATTATTACTGTTATTAATAATAACAATGCAGATCAAATACTTGTTCTCCCTCCTCTTTAGACTGTGAGACAGGAACTATATCTGATCCGATTATCTTGAATCTATCTTGGTCTTTAATACAGTGCTTGGCACATAGTAAGGGCTTAAGAAAACTACTTGTTTTATGCCGTCATTTCCAACCCATAGTGACACCACAGACACATCTCTCCCAGAACGCCCAGCTCTCCATTTGCAAACAATCTGGTAGTGGATCCAGAGAGTTTTCTTAATAATAATAATGATGGTACTTGCTAAGCGCTTACTATGAGCAAAGCACTGTTCTAAGAGCTGGGGAGGATACAAGTTATCAGATTGCCCCACATGAGACTCACAGTCTTCATCCCCACTTTACAGATGAGGTGACTGAGGCTCAGAGAAGTTAACTGACTTGCCCAAAGTCACACAGATGACAATTGGCAGAGCTGGGATTTGAACCCATGACCTCTGACTCCCAAGCCAGGGTTCTTTCCATTGAGCCACGCTGCTTCTCTCTTGGTAAAAATACAGAAGTGGTTTACCATTGTCGCTTTCTGTGAACAAAACTACTACTACTACTACAATTACTACTACTACGACCACTAATAGTAATAACAGTGAGTATTATTATGTTTCTGTTATCATTCTTGTGAAGCAGCGTGGCTTAGTGGATAGAGCATGGGACTGGGAATTAAGTCATGATTGTTGCTGAATTGTACTTTTCAAGTGTTCAGAACAGCGCTCTGCACACAGTAAGCGCTCAATAAATACTATTGAATGAATGAATGAATTTATTCCCAGCTCTGCCACTTGTCTGCTGTTTGGCCTTGGGCAAGTAACTTCACTTATCTGTGCCTCGGTTACCTCCTCTGTAAAATGGGGATTAAGCCTGTGAGCCCCATGAGGGACAGGGACTGTGCCCAACATGATTTGCTTGTATCCACCCCAGAGCTTAGTACAGTCCCCTTTTAGACTGTGAGCCCACTGTTGGGTAGGGACTGTTTCTATACGTTGCCAATTTGTACTTCCCAAGCGCTTAGTACAGTGCTCTGCACATAGTAAGCGCTCAATAAATACGATTGATGATGATGATGGCACATAGTAAGTGCTTAACTTACTATGACTTATAAGCACTTATAGTAAGTGATTAACTTACTACATAATAATTATTATTATGAGGTTGATAAATTTTTGTCAGTAATAATAATGATAATAGCATTTATTAAGTGCTTACTATGTGCAAAGCACTGTTCAAAGCTCTGGGGAGGTTAAAAGGTGATCAGGTTGTCCTACGGGGGGCTCACAGTCTTAATCCCCATTTTACAGACGAGGGAGCTGAGGCCCAGGGAAGTTAAGTGACTTGCCCAAAGTCACACAGCTGGCAATTGGCGGAGCCGGGATTTGAACCCATGACCTCTGACTCCAAAGCCCATGCTCTTTCCATTCATTCATTCAATCGTATTTATTGAGTGCTTACTGTGTGCAGAGCACTGTACTAAGCGCTTGGGAAGTCCAAGTTGGCAACATATAGAGACGGTCCCTACCCAACAGTGGGCTTACAGTCTAGAAGGGGGAAGACACTGAGCCATGAGTATATATTAAATACTTCCTGTGTGCAGAGCACTGACCTAAGGATGACCAGCTATGCAGTCAGGCACCTTCCTGCTTCCTACGGGTCCCGCAGACTGAGGGCGGGAAGCCTGAAGCCATTGCAACGGAGTTCACATCCTTTAATCAAGTAACGAGAAGCAGCATGGCCTAGTGGCTAGAGCATGGGCCTGAGAATCAGAAGGATGTGGGTTCTAATCCGGACTCCGCCACTTCTCTGTTGGGTGACCTTGGACAAGTCACTTCACTTCTCTGTGCCTCAGTTACCTTGAGACTGTAAGCTCATTGTGGGCAGGGAGTCTGCTTATTGTTGCATTGTACTCTCTCAAGCGCTTAGCACAGTGCTCGATAAAATATGATTACCTGATCCATAAAATGGGGATTAATAATAATAATAATGGCATTTATTAAGCGCTTACTATGTGCAAAGCACTGTTCTAAGCGGTGGGGAGTTTCCAAGGTGATGAGGTTGTCCCACGGGGGGCTCACAGTCTTAATCCCCATTTTACAGATGAGGGAACTGAGGCCCAGAGAAGTGAAGTGACAGGGATTGTGTCCAACTGGCTTATCTGGTAGTTACCCAGCACTTAGTACAGCACCGAGCACGTAGTAGGTGTTGACCAAATACCATAATAAAATTGCCGTCCCACCCTATCACTCCCTTTAATAGCAACTATAAAAGAAGCAGATTCTCAGATGTTTGTCTCATTTTACTGAATTCCGGTTTTCAAAAAAAAAGTCTTTAGATGCCATTTTAGTGAGATGGTTAAAATGCACATGGCGAGGACTGAGAAACGACTAAAAGTACAGACAAATGCCTCAAAGTCAACAATAATAATAATAATGACATTTGTTAAGCACTTACTATGTGCAGAGCACTGTTCTAAGCGCTGGGGGGATACAAGGTGATCAAGTTGTCCCCCGTGGGGCTCACAGTCTTAATCCCCATTTTTCAGATGAGGAAACTGAGGCTCAGAGAAGTTAAGTGACTTGCCCAAGGTCACACAGCGGACGTGTGGCAGAGTTGGGACTCGAACCCAGTCAACCTAATGTTAGGGCAAGGTGGTTTAGGTTGCACCCGCAGCTCCATGGCACTTATTTACTTATCTGTAATTTATTTATTTTTATTAATGTCTGTCTCCCCCTCTAGTTGTCAGCTCGTAGTGGGTAGGGACTGTGTCTGTGGTATTGTTTTACTGTGCTCCTCCAAGCACTCAGTACAATGCTTTGCAGACAGTAAAGGCCCAATAATAATAATGATGGCCTTTGTTAAGCGCTTACTATGTGCCGAGTGCTGTTCTAAGCACTGGGGTAGATACAAGGTAATGAGGCTGTCCCACGGGGGGCTCACGGTCTTAATCCCCATTTTACAGATGAGGGAACTGAGGCCCAGAGAAGTGAAGTGACTTGCCCAAAGTCACACAGCTGACAAGTGGCAGAGGCGGCATTAGAACCCACAACCTTTGACTCCCAAGCCTGGGCTCTTTCCACTAAGCCTCGCTGCTTCTCGGTAAATACGATTGAATGACTGACTGGAAGATGAATTGCGTACCTAGTACCTGTCTATATTCATCAAAAAGCCAGCTCCTGATTTTTTTAATTTTTCCCCAAACATATTGGTCCAATAGGATTTCATCCAAACTATGACAGGAAACCAAGTCTTAGATTTTCTTACCATCATTATTATTACAGTAAATTTCTATTTCTGCTGTGGGCAGGGATTGTCTCTATCTGTTGCTGAGTTGTACTTTCCAAGAGCTTAGTACAGTGCTCTGCACACAGTAAGCGCTCAATAAATACAATTGAATGAATAAATGAATGAATGTAGCAGAGGGAATGGAGGAGAAAGATTGTTTCTAATACAGAGTTGCCATATTCTTAGCAGTTGTCCTACATACTTGTAGACAACTGTATATATGTATATATGTTTGTACGTATTTATTACTCTATTTTGCTTGTACATATTTATTCCATTTATTTTATTTTGTTAATATGTTTTGTTTTGTTCTCTGTCTCCCCCTTCTAGACTGTGAGCCCATTGTTGGGTAGGGACCATCTCTATATGTTGCCAACTTGTACTTCCCAAGCGCTTAGTACAGTGCTCTGCACACAGTAAGTGCTCAATAAATACGATTGAATGAATGAATGAATGAACGTAAACCTCTGGGTGTATGACTGAATTTTGTACAGATTTATTACTCTATTTTACTTGTACATATTTACTCTTCTATTTATTTTATTTTGTTAATATACTTTGTTTTGTTATCTGTCTCCCCCTTCTAGACTGTGAGCCCGCTGTTGTGTAGGGACTGTCTCTATGTGTTGCCAACTTGGACTTCCCAAGCGCTTAGTACAGTGCTCTGCCCACAGTAAGCGCTCAATAAATACGATTGAATGAATGAATGAATGAATTTTCATTCTATGGTATTTGTTAAGCACATACTATGTGTCAAACACTGTTCCAAGTACTCTCTGTACTCTCCCAAGCGCTTAGTAGAGTGTTCTGCACACAGTAACCACTTAAATACGATTGACTCACGGGAACAAGAACTTGCCATATTCTGGCCTGACTACTTCATAATAATAATGATGGCATTTATTAAGCGCTTACTATGTGCAAATCAATCAATCAATCAATTGTATTTATTGAGCGCTTACTGTGTGCAGAGCACTGTACTAAGCGCTTGGGAAGTCCAAGTTGCCAACATATAGAGACGGTCCCTACCCAACAGTGGGCTCACAGTCTAGAAGTGGGCTCACAGTCTAGAAATGGAGCTCACGGTCCAAGTAAGAGGGTGAACAGGTATTGAATATAATAATAATAATGATAATGGCATATGTTAAGTGCTTACTATGTGCAAAGCACTGTTCTAAGCGCTGGGGGGGATACAAGGTGATCAGGTTGTCCCACGTGGGGCTCACAGTCATCATCCCCATTTTACAGATGAGGTCACTGAGGCTCAGAGAAGTGAAGTGACTTGGCCAAGTTCACACAGCAGACATGTGGCGGAGCCGGGCTTCGAACCCATGACCTCTGACTCCAAAGCCCGGGCTCTTTCCACTGAGCCACGCTGCTTCTCTAATCATTTTACAGTGAGGGAACTGAGGCACAGAGAAGCTAAGTACATGCCCAAGGTCACACGGCAAACAGTTGGCAGAGCTGGCATCGACCCCCGGCCCACGTCATCCCCCGGGCCTGGAATGCCCTCCCTCTGCCCATCCGCCAGGCTAGCTCTCTTCCTCCCTTCCAGGCCCTAGTGAGAGCTCACCTCCTCCAGGAGGCCTTCCCAGACTGAGCCCCTTGCTTCCTCTCCCCCTCGTCCCCCTCTCCATCCCCCCCGCCTTACCTCCTTCCCTTCCCCACAGCACCTGTATATATGTATATATGTTTGTACATATTTATTACTCTATTTATTTATTTATTTTACTTTTACATATCTATTCTATTTATTTTATTTTGTTAGTATGTTTGGTTTTGTTCTCTGTCTCCCCCTTCTAGACTGTGAGCCCCCTGTTGGGTAGGGACTGTCTCTATATGTTGCCAACTTGTACTTCCCAAGCGCTTAGTACAGTGCTCTGCACACAGTAAGCGCTCAATAAATACGATTGATTGATTGATTGATTGATCCATATCCTCTGACTCTCAGGACTGTGCTCTTTCCACTAGACCGGGCTGCTTCTCGAAAGACCGGGGGTCCATTACTTATTACCCAATGCAAATTGCAGCGTGGAGGCAAAGTGCAACACACTCAAACACAGAGGGGTATGTGGGGACAGGGGTGGGACATCCACTACCCCTTGTTCTCCTCCCTTTTAAACACCACCTGGTCCAGGAATGAAGATTTCATAATCCTGGCTCTGCCACTTGTGAGCTGTGTGACCTTGGGCAAGTCACTTCACTTCTCTGAGCCTCAGTTCCCTCATCTGTAAAATGGGGATTAAGACTGTGAGCCCCATGTGGGACAACCTGTTCACCTTAAGCGCTTAGTACAGTGCTCTGCACATAGTAAGCGCTCAATAAATACGATTGATGATGACAATAGAAATAAAGGCCTCCTTAGTTATTCAATATTTCTTCCTGCACATATTCAGATATTGGCATGGTTTCTGATTAGCAACACTTTTCTTCCTGTTCCTGGATTAATTCTGAGATTCTCAGTTTGGGTCATTCATTCATTCATTCATTCATGCAATTGTATTTATTGAGCACTTACTGTATGCAGAGCACTGTACTAAGCGCTTGGGAAGTACAAGTGGCTCAGTGGAAAGAGCCCGGACTTTGGAGTCAGAGATCATGGGTTCGAATCCCAGCTCTGCCAATTGTCAGCTGTGTGACTCTGGACAGGTCACTTCACTTCTCTGTGCCCCAGTTCCCTCATCTGTACAATGGGATGAAGACTGTGAGCCTCCTGTGGGACAACCTCATCTCCTTGTAACCTCCCCAGCGCTTAGAACAGTGCTTTGCGTATAGTAAGCACTTAATAAATGCCACTATTATTATTATTATTATTACATGTTGGTACAAGAGAAGCAGCGCGGCGCAGTGGAAAGAGCTTGGGCTTTGGAGTCAGAGGTCATGGGTTCAAATCCCGGCTCCACCAATTGTCAGCTGTGTGACTTTGGGCAAGTCACTTCACTTCTCTGGGCCTCAGTTACCGCATCTGTAAAATGGGGATTAAGACTGTCAGCCCCCCCATGGGACAGCCTGATCACCTTGTAACCTCCCCAGAGCTTGGTACAGTGCTTTGCACATAGTAAGCGCTTTATAAATGCCATCATTTTTTTTAACATATAGAGATGGTCCCTAACCAACAGTGGGCTCACAGTCTAGAAGGGGGAGACAGACGACAAAACAAAACATATTGACAAAATAAAATAAATAGAATAAACATATACAAGTAAAATAAATGAATAAATAGAGTAATAAATCTGTACAAACATATATACATATATACAGGTGCTGTGGGGAGGGGAAGGAGGTAAGGCGGGCGGGATGGTGAGGGGGAAGAGAGGGAAAGGAAGGGGGGGCTCAGTCAGTGCTTTGCACATAGTAAGCGCTTAATAAATGCCATCATTTTTTTTTAACATGTAGAGACAGTCCCTACCCAACAGCGGGCTCACAGTCTTGAAGGGGAAGACAGACAACAAAACAAAAAATATTAACAAAATAAAATAAATAGAATAAATATGTACAAGTAAAATAAATAGAGTAATAAATCTGTACAAACATATATACATATATACAGGTGCTGTGGGGAGGGGAAGGAGGTAAGGCGGGAGGGATGGGGAGGGGGAATAGAGGGAAAGGAAGGGGGGGCTCAGTCTGGGAAGGCCTCCTGGAGGAGGTGAGCTCTCAGTAGGGCTTTGGGGGTGACTGAGGTGGCCTCAGATCTGCTGGGATTTAGGGGACACTCGTGTACCTTCGGCTTTGTAAACACATCCGATCACGGCTGCTCTAACCCTTCCCTTTTTTCTTTTATGGTATTTGTTAATCGTGAAGCGCTTCCTATGTGCCAGACACTTTATTAGGCCCCGAGGTACATACCTAGTTCCTGTCCCACATGGGGTTCACAGTCGTCATTCCCTGGTTTAAAGATGAGGTAACTGAGGCGCGGAGAAGTGAAGTGACTTACCCAAGGTCACCCAGCAGACAAGTGGCGGAGCCGGGGTTCAAATCCTCAGACTCCCAAGCCTGTGCTCTTTCCACTAGGCCATTCTGCTTCCCTGCTTGGGTTTCCTTCATGCCCGTGATGCCAGGGATCAATCAATCAATCAATGATAATAATAATATTAATAATGGCATTTATTAAGCACTTACTATGTGCAAAGCACTGTTCTAAGTGCTGGGGAGGTTACTAGGTGATCAGGCTGTCCCACGTCGGGCTCACAATCTTAATCCCCGTTTTACAGATGAGGTCACTGAGGCCCAGAGAAGTTGAGTGACTTACCCAAAGTCACACAGCTGACAACTGGCGGAGCCGGGATTTGAACCCCTGACCTCTGGCTCCAAAGCCCATGCTCTTTCCACTGAGCCATGCTGCTTCTCTCATAAATCGGTGAGGAGACTGATGTGGTGATCAAAGGGGAATAGGATGGGTGCTTGGATTAACGTTGTAGCAGTTCAGATGGAGAGAAAAGTATGGATTTTAGTAATGTTGTGGAGGTAGAACCAACAGGATTTGGTGACAGATTGAATATGTGAGTGATATGAGATAGATGGGTCGAGGACAATGCCAAGGTTACGGGCTTGGGAGATGGAAGATAGTGTCGTCTACAGTGAGGGGAAAGACAGGGAGAACAGGGTTTGGGTGGGAAGATAAGGAGTTCAGTTTGGGGAATGTTTAGTTTGAGGTAATAATAATAATAATGATGATTGTATTTGTTAAGCGCTTACTATAATAATAATAATAACAATAATAATGGCATTTATTAAGCACTTACTATGTGCCAAGCACTGTCCTAAGTGCTGGGGAGGTTACAAGGTGATCAGGTTATCCCACAGGGGACTCACAGTCTTAATCCCCATTTTACAGATGAGGTAACTGAGGCCCAGAGAAGTTAAGTGACTTGCTCAAGGTCCCACGGCAGACACGGGGCAGAGCCGGGATTAGAACCCACGACCTCTGACTCCAAAGCCTGGGCTCTTTCCACTGAGCCACGCTGCTTCTCACCCAACCATGAACACAGCCAGAGTGGCGGGCACCCACGTCACGGGGATCCCACGTGGGATGACTGGGAGAAACAATATCTCAGCAGGGAAGAGACGGAGCTCCCGTGGTAGGATGTGTTAGTGGCGACAGCCCAGGCCTTGCAGTCAGAAGGACCTGGGTTCTAATCCCGGCTCTGCCCCATGTCTGCTGTGTGACCTTGAGCAAGTTACTTCACTTCTCTGGGCCTCAGATACCTCATCTGTAATAATAATAATGATGATGGTGTTTGTTAAGCATTTACTATGTGCCA
This sequence comes from Tachyglossus aculeatus, assembly GCF_015852505.1. NCBI lineage: Eukaryota > Metazoa > Chordata > Mammalia > Monotremata > Tachyglossidae > Tachyglossus > Tachyglossus aculeatus. Next base: position 144,847,053 of record NC_052067.1, on the reverse strand, counting down.
AGCACTGTTCTAAGCTCTGGGAAATGGGGATTAAGACCGTGAATCCCATGTGGGACAGGGACTGTTCCAACCTGATTAACTTGTTCCTACCCCATCACTTAGAACAGTGCTTGGCACCTAGTAAGCACTTAACAAGTACTATCATTTTTATTAACTATCATTATTAAAGCCAAAGGGGCAGGAAGCCTCCCTCATTTATTTATTTTACTTGTACATATTTATCCTATTTATTTTATTTTGTTAATATGTTTTGTTGTCCGTCTCCCCCTTTTAGACTGTGAGCCCGCTGTTTGTACGTATTTATTACTCTATTTTACTTGTACATATTTATTCTATTTATTTTATTTTGTTAATATGTTTTGTTGTCTGTCTCCCCCTTCTAGACTGTGAGCCCGCTGTTTGTACGTATTTATTACTCTATTTTACTTGTACATATTTATTCTATTTATTTTATTTTGTTAATGTTTTGTTTTGTTGTCCGTCTCCCCCTTCTAGACTGTGAGCCCGCTGTTGGGTAGGGACCGTCTCTATATGTTGCCAACTTGTACTTCCCAAGCGCTTAGTACAGTGCTCTGCACACAGTGAGCGCTCAATAAATACTATTGAATGAATGAACCTGCCGTCCAACCAGCCCAGAAGAGCTGAGGTCGGCTTTGACTCCTTGTGGGCAGGGATTGTATTTCCTGCTTCTGTTGCCCCTTCCCAAGCATTTAGTACAGCGCACTGCACACAGTTTCTTATTAAGTGCCATTACTATCACAAAATGAAAGCCCCAAGGGGCAGATGGTAGCGCTGGCAATGTTGGGGGTGGAGGGGGGACGATGGGGAGAGGAATGGAAAAAGTCACAGAAGAATCCAGGAGCAGTCAAACGGGAATAACCAATCAGGCAGTGGTACTTTGTGAGCGCTTACTAGGTGCCGACAAGAGTACAAAGTGCTGGAGTGAGTACGATTAATTAATTTATTATTTATTTAATTCATTAATCAATTTATATCAGTGTCTGTCTCCCCCTCTAGCTACTGTGGCATTGTTTATTTTTTTAAATGGTATCTGTTAATATACCATTAACAATATGTCACCTGTATATATGTTTGTACATATTTATTACTCTATTACTCTATTTATTTATTTATTATTTATTTATTACTCCAGTTATTTATTTATTTATTTTACTTGTACATATCTATTCTATTTATTTTATTTTGTTAGTATGTTTGGTTTTGTTCTCTGTCTCCCCCTTTTAGACTGTGAGCCCACTGTTGGGTAGGGACTGTCTCTATATGTTGCCAATTTGTACTTCCCAAGCACTTAGTACAGTGCTCTGCACATAGTAAGCGCTCAATAAATACGATTGATGATGATGATGACTTGACAGAATTAGACAAGACTCTCCCAAGAGTATATTGAGTGCTTCCTGTGTGCTCAGCACCGTACTAAGCTCTTGGGCGAATACAACACATGGTAGACACACTCCCACAACCAGCTTACTGTCTAGTGGGCATTGAAATGAATACATAAATTGTGGATATGTACTTAAGCTAAGTGCTAGAGGGCTGAGGGAGGGGTGAATAAAGAGTGCAAATCCAAGCACAGGGGGGACTCAGAAGGGGGTGGGAGAAGAGGAAATGAGGAATTAGGCTGGGAAGGCCTTTTGGAGCAGGTGTGCCTTTAATAAGACTTTCAAGGCGGGGAGAGTCATTGTCCATCAGATTTGAGGAGGGAGGGTGTTCCAGGCCAGAGGCAGGACATGGGCCAGCGGCAACATAGATGAGCTCAAGTTGTGCTGGCTGGGCTGTAGTAAGAGAGAAGTGAGGTGAGGTAGGAGGGGGCAAGCAAATTCAGGGCTTTAAAGCCAATGGTGAGCAGTTTCTGTTTGCTGCGGAGGTAGATGGGCAACTACTGGAGGTTCTTGTGGAGAGGGGGGAGACATGGAACAGGCTCTGGTGGCTGTCGCCTGTCCCGCCATCGACCCCCGGCCCACGTCCTCCCCCGGGCCTGGAATGGCCTCCCTCTGCCCATCCGCCGAGCTAGCTCTCTTCCTCCCTTCAATGCCCTACTGAGAGCTCACCTCCTCTAGGAGGCCTTCCCACACTGAGCCCCTTCCTTCCTCTCCCCCTCGTCCCCCTTTCCATCCCCCCATCTTACCTCCTTCCCTTCCCCACAGCACCTGTATATGTGTATATATGTTTGTACATATTTATTACTCTATGTATTTATTTATTTATTTTACTTGTACATATCTATTCTATTTATTTTATTTTGTTAGTATGTTTGGTTTTGTTCTCTGTCTCCCCCTTTTAGACTGTGAGCCCACTGTTGGGTAGGGACCGTCTCTATATGTTGCCAACTTGTACTTCCCAAGCGCTTAGTACAGTGCTCTGCACACAGTAAGTGCTCAATAAATACGATCGATTGATTGATTGATTGTGGCCAGCCTCACATCTTGTCTGCAGAGTCTAAATAATAATAATGATTTATTAAGCGCTTACTAATAATGATAATGGCATTTATTAAGCACTCACTATGTGCAAAGCACTGTCCTAAGCTCTGGGGACTATACAAGGTGATCAGGTTGTTCCACGTGGGGTTCACAGTCTTCATCCCCGCTTTACAGATGAGGGAACTGAGGCACAGAGAAGTTAAGTGCAAAGCACTGTTCTAAGCGATGAGGAGGTTACAAGGTGATCAGGTTATCCCACGGGGGGCTCACAGTCTTAATCCCCATTTTACAGATGAGGTAACTGAGGCACAGAGAAGTTAAATGACTTGCCCAAAGTCACACAGCTGACAATTGGCAGAGCTGGGATTTGAACCCCTGACCTCTGACTCCAAAGCCCGGGCTCTTTCCACTGAGCCGTGCTGCTTTTCTGCTTCTAAAGTTCTGAAGGGGGCTGTAGGTGGCTATAGGTTTATTTATATTAATGATGTGTATATATCTATAATTCTATTTACTTATATTAATGCTACTGATGCCTGTTTACTTGTTTTGATATCTGTCATTCATTCATTCATTCAAACGTATTTATTGAGCACTTACTGTGTGCAGAACACTGGACTAAGTGCTTGGGAAGTACAAGTTGGCAACATATAGAGACGGTCCCTAACCAACAGCAGGCTCACAGTCTCCCACCTTCTAGACCGTGAGCCCGTTGTGGGCAGGGATTGTCTCTATTTGTTGCTGAATTGTATTTTCCAAGCATTTAGTAGAGTGCTCTGCATCCAGTAAGTGCTCAATAAATACGATTGAATGAATGAATGAATGAATGAATGAATAGGAGGTTAGAGGTGACTGTAGGTGGCTATAGGTGATGTAGGTGGCTGTAGGTGATGTAGGTGGCTGTAGGCTCCCTTCCCTTTCTTTTCTCACCCTTCTCTTTTGCCCTCCTCCTACTTCCTCCCAAGACTCAGGCACATTATCTTCCTCCTTAAAACATTTCTTCTTCTATTCACTCTGAGATGCCAACCATTTTTTTCACGTCTTTGGAGGCAGTAATGTATGGGTAATAATAACAATGTATGGGTAATAATAATAATGATGCCATTTATTAAGCGCTTACTACATGCAAAGCACTGTTCTAAGCGCTGGGGAGGTTACAAGGTGATCAGGTTGTCCCACATAGGGTTCCCAGTCTTAATCCCCATTTTACAGTTGAGGGAACTGAGGCACAGAGAAGTTAAGTGACTTGCCCAAAGTCACACAGCTGACAATTGGCGGAGCCGGGATTTGAGCCCATGACCTCGGACTCCAAAGCCCGCGCTCTTTCCACCGAGCCACGCTGCTTCTCTTATAGGGTACCCTTTAAGCACTTGATAGTCTCCCCACCTTCAGCCCCCAGCACTTTCGTACATATCTAGGAGGCCTTCCTAGATTGAGCGCCCTCCTTCCTCTCCCCCGCTTCCCCCTCTTCATCCCCCCACCTTCCCTCCTTCCCTTCCCCACAGCACTTGTATATATGTATATATGTTTGGACATATTTATTACTCTATTTATTTATTTATTTTACTTGTACATATTTACTATTCTATTTATTTTATTTTGTTAATATGTTTGGTTTTGTTCTCTGTTTCCCCCTTCTAGACTGTGAGCCCACTGTCGGGTAGGGACCGTCTCTATATGTTGCCAACTTGGACTTCCCAAGTGCTTAGTACAGTGCTCTGCACACAGTAAGTGCTCAATAAATACGATTGATTGATTGATTGATCTAGAATGTATTTTCATAATAATTGCGGAATTTGTTAAGTGCTTACTATGTGCCAAGCATTGTATTAAGCACTGGGGTAGATATAAGATAATCAGGTACCACATGGGGCTCACAGTCTAGGAAGGAGGGAGAAGGGGTATTGAATCCCCATTTGGCAGATGAAGGAACCGAGGCTCAGAGAAGTTAAGTGACTTGCCCAAGGTCACACAGTATACATGGGGGGGCAGGGCTAGAACCCAGGTCCTCTGACTTCCAAGCCCACATTCATTTCATTAGGGCATGGCGCTTTTTCTTTAATATCCATATCCTCCTTTAGACTCCTTTTTTCAAAATTTTCATTTAATGGTATTTATTAAGTGCTTACTATGTGCAAGGCACTGTACTAAGCACTGGAGTAGATACAAACTAATCAGATTGGACACAGTCTATGACCCACATGGGATTTAAAAAGGTCAAGACAGTTATTACTGATGACTGGATATCGACCTTCATCTGTGGTCAGTGATTTTGACCGTCTTTCTTTTTGATACAGTTTTCACATTTTTAATTTATTCAATAATTGGAAAAGGAGAATTTCTTTTGAGTAATAATAATAACAATGGCATTTATTAAGCGCTTACTATGTGCCAAGCACTGTTCTAAGCGCTGGGGAGGTTACAATGAATGAATGAATGAATGATGGCATTTGTTAAGCGCTTACTATGTGCAAAGCACTGTTCTAAGCGCTGGGGAGAATGCAAGGTGATCAGGTTGGCCCACGGGGGACTCACAGTCTTCATCCCCATTTACAGATGAGGTAACTGAGGCACAGAGAAGTTAAGTGACTTGCCCAAAGTCACACAGCTGAGAAGTTGCAGGACCAGGATTTGAACCCATGACCTCTGACTCCAAAGCCCGTTCTCTTTTCACTGAGCCATGCTGCTTCTTGTAGGAAAAGACAGTCACGCTTATTCACAATTTTTTACAATTAAAAAAATATTGGGCTTTCCATTGCTGTCCAATTTGTTGGTGGGAGGAGAGGTGTGGTGAAAACATCCCCAAACAGCCCCACCAACAGATCATGCATTCATTCATTTAGTCATTGTGGAGCACTTACTGTATATGGAGCACTGCACTAAGCACTTGGGAGATTACAGTATAAGAATAGACTGTGAGACCGCCGTTGGGTAGGGACCGTCTCTATATGTTGCCAACTTGTACTTCCCAAGCACTTAGTACAGTGCTCTGCACATAATAAGCGCTTAATAAATACGATTGATTGATTGATTGATTGATTGAATGAATATAGACACACTCCCTGACCACAAATTTGTACTTCCCAAGTGCTTAATACAGTGCTCTGCACACAGTAAGCGCTTAATAAATACGATTGATTGATTGATTGAAGGAATGAATGTAGATGCACTCCCTGACCACAAATTTGTACTTCCCAAGTGCTTAGTCCAGTGCTCTGCACACAGTATGCGCTCAATAAATACGATTGAATGAATGAATGAATAGAGCCTTCAATCTCCTTTGGACCCTCTCTGTAGCATCGACTATTTGGGTTATCAAAACCGTTATGATCCATTCCGTCTGGCTCACCTTTCCTCTTCTCCCACTCCCTCCTGCGGCACCCTGACTTGCTCCCTTTAATTCAACCCTTCTCCCAGCCCCGCAGCACTTATGTCTACATCTGTACAGCATTTATTAATATTGATGTCTGTCTCCCTGTCTAGACTGTAAGCTCACTGTAGGCAGGGAAAGTGTCTGCTTATTGTTATATTGTCCTATCCCAAGCGCTTAGTACACATAGTAAGCATTCAATAAATATGACTGAATGAATAAATGAAGTTACCTCATCGGTAAAATGTGGATTAAGACTGTGAGCCCCATGTGGGCCAGGGACTGTGTCCACCCCAATTCCAATGAATTACTTCAGTAAATACAGAAGAAAGGTCCAATCGGGTTTAAGTGGCCAGGATAGTAGTAATAATAATTGTGGCATTTGTTAAACACTTATTATGTGCCAGGCACTGTACTAAGTGCTGGGGTAGATATAAGCAGATGAGGTTGGATATAGTCCCTGTCCCGTATGGGGCTCACAGTTTTAATCCACGTTTTACAGATGAGGTAACTGAAGCACAGAGAAGTTCAGTTTCTTGCCTGAGGCCACACAGCAGATGCTAACCTTCTCACTGTGCCTGGATCTCACCTATCTCGCCACCAACCCCTGGCCCAAGTCCTGTTTCTGGCCTGGAATGCCCTCCCTCCTTAAATCCTAACAAAAATGATTCCCCCCACCTTCAAAGCCTTACTGAAGGCCCATCTTCTCCAAGAGGCCTTCCCTGACAAAGACCCCCTTTCCTCTTCTCCCACACCCTTCTGCATCATCATCAATCGTATTTATTGAGCGCTTACTATGTGCAGAGCACTGTACTAAGCGCTTGGGAAGTACAAATTGGCGCTGACCTTGGTTCTTCCCCCGTCCCAGCCCCACAGCACTAATGTATTATTATTATCAAGTGCCGTCGAGTCGTTTCTGATTCACAGCGACTCTATGGACATATTTTCTCCAGAACGTCCTGTCTTCTGCCATAATCCGTAACAGCACTTATGTACATATCTCTAATTTACTTATTTGTATTGATGTCTGTCTCTCCCCGCTCAGCCCCTCCCCAAAACTGTAAATGGTGCTCTGCACACAGTAAGAACTCAATAAATAGATGGAAAGAACAAGTGGAGGAGCCAGGATTAGAGCCCACGACCATCTGACTCCCGGCTCCGTGTTCTATCCAATATCATCATCATCATCATCAATCGCATTTATTGAGCACTTACTGTGTGCAGAGCACTGTACTAAGCGCTTGGGAAGTACAAGTTGACAACATATAGAGACAGTCCCTACCCGATAGTGGGCTCACAGTCTAAAAGTGGGCTCACAGTCTAAAAGTGGGCCATGTTGGTTAGAGGAAGAGAAGAGATTTAAACATGCAGCTTAGTAGGAAAAGGAAAAAAAAAACCTGCACTTTACCTGGCAGTCTGGCAGTCTGGCATCCCGGTTAGTTGTGAGCAGGGTGGCGGTACGGAGGCAGCAGGCTGCTGACAATCTACGAGAAACTGATCAATTAGACATATATACAAAGAGATGACAGAGCAGAGTGTTAGTGACGGGATGGATTACAGTCCCCAGAGAGGAGGGTTGAGAGATTTAGTGAGGAATCTACCTGTGCTCACATCCACATTGATGGAGAGAGGACTTCTGGCCACTTATTTGTCCGCTTGCAAAATGCCAGCGGAAATGGCAGGGTCCGTCTTTGAAAATTAAAAAGAGTGTTTCAGCCCTGGAGTTTCCAAAGCTGTAATTTTTCCAAGCATATTTATTAGCCGCCCACACTCAGTCTAAGGCACGATGACTACTTGCCGGCTTTCTTCGACTGGTGGTTTTAAATTTTTAATGCAATGATAAAGGCACTGTTTGGCCAATAATAGTTCCTCTTATTCTCCCTGCGCTTTCCAGAATGAATTATGAGAAATGCTCAGAGCCAGTTACACCCAAATAAGACACTTGAGAAAAAATCTCATAATCCCCTTTATGGGTCAGGGCATTTTGGTCCTGGGATCAAAGGAAACCACTGAAGAAGATGATAAGATTTAGCAATTGTTTGGCTTCCCCAGGAAATCAAACCTTATCCCACGATTGTGATTTCCATCATCTTGCAAAATTCACCCTGGGGCATCCAGGCTTACTGGTTACTACTGAGTGCTGTGTGCATTTTTGAGTACTGTTCAAGATAGCACATTTAAGAGGTTTCTTTTTTTTCTTTTCTGTACAGGATTTCGAAAGTATACTCTCCTTTAATGCTCAACCTATTAGCCCATGAGAATGTTCCCTACAAAAATTTAGGTTCACATAATAATAATAATAATAATAATAGTAGTATTTGTTAAGCGCTTACTATTTGCCAGGCACCGTACTAAGCTGTGGGATGACCACCTCAAAGTATATTAAGTATAAGAGAAAAGAATGTTCCATTACTGGTCCCTCCTAACTGCTTCTTAAATTGTGCACTATTAATAAAACCCTTCCAAATACCAAGTGATGCATTTGTATTTCCTGAACTGGGAGTGATCTTAAGACCTTTCTATTTATACAGTCCTGTGGGTTTTCCATTTATAATTTGAATGAACTGAATGAGTCTCTTTTGTGTTAAAAGCAGAATTTAAAGGAGACTTTATTATTTGCTTTCCCTATTGCCTTTTGAAAAAAAGAATAGTCGGACTCTTTTTTTTAAAGGATTATTTAAAGGATTATTAAGGATTATTAATATTTTCTCCAGCATCACTACTTACCTATGTGAAATTTTAACAAGGTGGCTGCTGCCCTCCAGTGGTGCTAATGGGTATGACATTCTTCCTAAGTTAAAATGGTTCCCAGAATAATAATAATAATAATAATAATGATAATAATAATAATAATAACATTTATTGAGCGTTTACTATGTGCAAAGCACTGTTCTAAGCGCTGGGTAGGTTACAAGGTAGTCAGGTTGTCCCACGGGGGGCTCACAGTGTTAATCCCCATTTTACAGATATGGTAACTGAGGCCCAGAGAAGTTAAGTGACTTGCCCAAAGTCACACAGGATTAGCCTTAAGCTTCAATTCATTGTGAGTCATAAGCCCCCCACTTGTCTAATAATAATAATAATGGCATTTGTTAAGCGCTTACTATGTGCCAAGCACTGCTGTGTGACCTTGGGCAAGTCACTTAATAATAATTATTGTGACATTTGTTAAGCGCTCACTATGTGCCAGTCACTGTTTTAAGTGCCCGGTTGGATACTGGGATTGTCTTGTCTCTCTTTGTTCCTGAATTGTACTTTCCAAGCGCTTAGTATAGTGCTCTGCACACAATAAACACTCAATAAATACGACTGTATTCATTCAATTGTATTTAATAAGTGCTCAATAAATACGACTGAATTCATTCAATCGTATTTATTGAGCGCTTACTGTGTGCAGAGCACTGTACTAAGCGCTTGGGAAGTACAAGCTGGCAACATAGAGACGGTCCCTACCCAACAGCGGGCTCACAGTCTAGAAGAATATAAGCAAACTGGGGGGATGCCACTTATCTTTTCAGTGCCTCAGTTACCTCATCTGCACAATGGGGATTAAGACTGTGAATGAAGTGTGGGACAGGACTATATCTCGTATCTATGCCAGAGTGTAGAACAGTGCTTGACGTATAGTAAGTTTTCAACAGATGCCATTAAAAAAAAAAACCCAACAACAACTGGGTGGAGGAAGATCAGACAGGGACCTGTGCACATCCTTAATCTAATCAAATGTCCCTTACACAAATAGCACCCCAGCAGACCTGTAGAATTGTGGCATTTGTTAAGCGTTTACTATGTGCCAGGCACTGTACTAAGCACTGCGGTGGGTACAAGCAAATTGCATTGGACGCAGTCCCTGTCCCACATGGGGCTCACAGTCTTAATCCTTATTTATTATTTCATTCAATCGTATTTATTGAGCGCTTACTGTGTGCAGAGAACTGTACTAAGCACTTGAGAAATTCACGTTGGCAACATATAGAGACTGTCCCTACCCAACAACGGGCTCATAGTCTAGAAGGGGGAGACAGACAACAAAACGAAACATGTTATTTTTACAGATGTGGTAACTAAGGCAGTGAGAAGTGGACTTGCCCAAGGTCATGCAGCAGATATGTGGCAGAGTCGGGATTAGAACCCAAGACCTTCTGACTCTCAGGCTCGTGAGCTATCCATTGTGACACCCTGCTTCTCATAGAATGGGACAGTATCTCAAGAAAGCATCCATCTAATTCAGTCCCCCGTCTTCAGGTAGGTCTACAGCCGAATCACCAGTTTTCAAACTTTAAAAAGGACTTAGGCAAAGTTCCGCCACAAAGACCTTTAAAAAAAAAAACTGTAAACATGGGATTGGAGAGATGGCTCTATCATGGGAAAAACCCCCCAAAAAACTGGTAGAAAAGAGTCAACATAGGGTTGAGATAAACAGCCACTTTGTAGTCTGGAGAAATAAACAGAGAGTCCCCAGGGATCTCTGCTAGGATTTTGTCAGTGATCTGGAAGAAAGTGTGCTGGGAAATGTCAACGTTTACAGATGAACAGGTAATAATAATAATAATGGTATTTGTTAAGTGCTTACTATGTGCCAAGCCCTGTTCTAAGTGCTGGTGAGGATACAAGGTAATCAGGTTGTCCCACGTAGGGCTCACAGTCTTCATCCCCATTTTACAGAGGAGGTGACTGAGGCTCAGAGAAGTGAAGTGACTTGAAGAAGTGACTTGAGAAGTGAAGCTCTGTGTTGTCACTGTATCTTCAATCAATCAATCGTATTTATTGAGCACTTACTGTGTGCAGTGCACTGTACTAAGCGCTTAGGAAGTACAAATTGGCAACATATAGAGACAGTCCCTACCCAACAGTGGGCTCACAGTCTAGAAGGGAGAGACAGAGAACAAAACCAAACATATTAACAAAATAAAATAAATAGAATAGATATGTACAAGTAAAATAAATAGAGTAATAAATGCTTCATAATACTTCATAATTCTTCATAATTACTTCATAATTACTTCATAATTCTGCAGGTCCCTGATTTTTTTTTAGTGGTACTTGTTAAGCTCTTACTACGTGCCAGAAACTGTACTAAATGCTGGGGTAGATATAAGTTAATCAGGATGGACACAGTCCACGTCCCACAGAGGGCTCCTAGTCTTAATCCTCATTTTACAGATGAGGTAACTAAGGTCACACAGCGGACAAGTGGCGGAGCCGGGGTAAGAACACAGGTCCTTCTGACTCCCAGTCCAGATAATTCCCCAAAATGTGCAAAATCAATCGGATCTACTTTGATATATATTAGTCAGTGGAAGAAGTGTCACTATTTAATACAATGATTCGGAGTTGGGAATATGAGAATGTTTGCTAACTGACCGTGAACCAAACCAGACAATCTTCATGGAACTTTATTTTCAAATCACCGTCTGAAGCGAAATTTGCCTTAAATTAGAATACTGCCTAGCTCATTTCACTCAAAATTGATGTTATAATTCAATCCAGAAATGGATATGCCCATTAAATCTATTGCATTACGCTCTCTCCCAAGTGCTTAGTACAGTGCTCTGCACATAGTAAGCACTAAATAAATATGATTGATTGATTGATTGATTAGAAAGTGACAGCAGTAACAGCTCCGGTAGTGCTTCAACTAATATTTGTTGGATGCTAGGGCAAGGAGAGAATTTGGGGAATCCAATAGGGAATGAGGCAACGTCAACGAAAAGCAGCACGGCCTAATGGAAAGAGCATAAACCATGAAGTCAGAGGTCCTGGGTTCTAATCCCGGCTCTGCTACCTGCCTGCTGTATATATATATATATGTATATATATTATATATGTATATATATATATATATAAATATAAATATATGATGGCATTTGTTAAGTGCTTACTATGTGCAAAGCACTGTTCTAAGCACTGGGGTAGATACAAGGTAATGAGGTTGTCCCACGTGGGGCTCACAGTCTTAATGACCTGGGGCAAGCCACCCAATTTCTCTGTGCCTCGGTTTCCTCACCTGTAAAATGGGAACTGAATACTGTTCTCCTTGTGACTTAGTCTGGGAGCCCTGATGAGGGCCAGGACTGTGGCTGACCTGATTGTATCCTGTAGACTGTTAGCTCCTCGTGGGCAGGGAACACATTAACCAACACTATTATATTGTACTCCACCAATTCATTCAATCTCATTTATTGAGTACATACTGTGTGCAGAGCACTGTACTAAGCGCTTGGGAGAGTACGCTACAACAATAAACAGACACATTCCCTGCCATCAACAAGCTTACAGTCAAGAGGGGAAGACAGACATTAATATAAATCAATCAATTACAGATATGCTCCTGAGTGCTTAGTATAATAATAATAATGATGGCATTTATTAAGCGCTTACTATGTGCAGAGCTGTTCCAAGTGCTGGGGAGAGTACGCTACAACAATGAACAGACACATTCCCTGCCCTCAACAAGCTTACACTCGAGAGGGGAAGATAGACATTAATATAAATAAATCAATTACAGATATGTTCCCAAGTGCTTAGTATAATAATAATAATAATAATGATGGCATTTATTAAGCGCTTACTATGTGCAAAGCACTGTTCTAAGCGCTGGGGAGGTTACAAGGTGATCAGGTTGTCCCATGGGGGGCTCACAATCTTAATCCCCATTTTACAGATGAGGTAACTGAGGCCCAGAGAAGTGAAGTGACTTGCCCAAAGTCACACAGCTGACAATTGGTGGAGCCGGAATTTGAACCCATGACCCCTGACTCCAAAGCCCGAGTTCTTTCTCTGCACACAGTGAACACTCCAAAAATACCACTGATGGATTGATTGATTGATATTTATCCCAGGCCTACTAAAGTGCTTGGCACCTAGTAAGGACTTAACAAATACCACACTTTTCGTTATTATTATTAGATGATAAGAAAAGAATCTCTACCCAGTGCTTAGAACAGTGCTTGGTACATAGTAAGCGCTTATCAAATACCATCATTTTTTTTTTATTCCTGCTGCTTCCCTGACCAAGCTTTCTGGAATTTTTACCTCCGCTAGGAAGGAGTGAGAAGTGGATTGACTAACTGACGGCCCTGTAAGTATGAAATTTAGGGAAATGTTGGGATCTGGGGGTGACAGCAAGAACAGGTTCTCTTCCCACCTGTTCTCAGCGTTGTTGCTTGGATGGGGATCCTCCATTGGTAGGAAGATGGAGACAGGAAAAAGTAGGGGTGACAAAGGGGAAGTGGAGGGATGTGAGTACAAACAGTTACAGAATTACTGTAATAATAATTGTGGTATTTGCTAAGCTTACTGTGTGATAATAATAGTTATGTTGGTATTTGTTAAGCACTTACTACGTGCCAGGCACTGTACTAAGTGCTGGGGTGGATACAAGCAAATCGGACTGGATGCAGTCCCTGTCCCACGTGGAGCTCACACTCTTAATCCCCATTTTACAGAAAAGGTAACTGAGGCCCAGGGAAGTGAAGTGCCTTGCCCAAGGTCATAGAGCAGATGAGTGGTGGAGGAGGATTGGAACCCACTACGCCAGGTTGTGCCAAGCACTGTTCTAAGTGCTGAGGTACGTACAAGTTAATCAGGTTGGCCATAGTTCCTGTCCCTCAGGCGAAAACTTGGGACAACAACGATACAGTGAAATTCATTAAATCGTATTTATTGAGCGCTTACTGTGTGCAGAGCACTGTACTAAGCGCTTGGTAATGACAATGAAATGAAGCGCCTGGTAACGACAACGAAATGTTTTCCCACCCGTTCTCAGCGTTGTTGCTTGGATGAGGATCCTCCATTGGTAGGAAGATGGAGACAGGAAAAAGTGGAGGTGACAAAGTGGAAGTGGGGGGATGTGAGTACAAACAGTTATAGTATTACTGTAATGATAATAATTGTGGTATTTGCTAAGCTTACTGTGTGATAATAATAGTTATGTTGGTATTTGTTAAGTGCTTACTACGTGCCAGGCACTGTACTAAGCGCTGGGGTGGATACAAGCAAATAATAATAATAATGGTATTTATTAAGTGCTTACTATGTGCAAAGCACTGTTCTAAGCATTGGGGAGGTTACAAGGTGATCAGGTTGTCTCAGAGGGGGCTCACAGTCTTCATCCCCATTTTCCAGATGAGGGAACTGAGGCCCAGAGAAGTGAAATGACTTGCCCAAAGTCACACAGCTGACAAGTGGTGGAGCCGGGATTTGAACCCATGACCTCTGACTCCAAAGCCCAGGCTCTCTCCACTGAGCCACGCTGCTTCTCTAATACAAGCAAAGTATTTGGAAAAGTACAAATAGACACATTCCCTGTCCACAATGACCTCACAGCCATCTTGACTGTAAACTCGTCCTCTCGACCATAAGCTCATCGTGGGCAGGGAGTGTGCCTTACAACTCACTCGCATTGTACTCTCCCAAGCACTTAGTACAGCGCTCTGCACACAGTAAGCGCTCAATAAATACAATTGAGGATGATAATGAGAGGGTAGTTTTTTCAATAAAGACTGATTCAAGCGGGAACACCTGGCCAACACCGGCTTCTGGCCTGGAACGCCCTCCATCCTCTAATGATGATGATGATATTTGTTAAGTGCTTACTACGTGCCAAGCACTGTTCTAAGCGCTGGCGTAGATACAAAGTAATCAGGCTGTCCCACGTGGGACTCACAGTCTTGATCCACGTTTTACAGAGGAGGTAACTGAGGCACAGAGAAGTGAAGTGACTTGCCCAAAGTCACACAGCTGACAAGTGGCGGAGCCGGGATCAGATCCCCTGACCTTTGACTCCCAACCCCAGGCTCTTTCCACTGAGCCACGCTGCTTCTCACAGCATGAGAAATCCAACAGACAATGACTCTCCCCCATGTCAAAACCTTATCATCAATCATATTTATTGAGCGCTTACTGTGTACAGAGCTTATTGAAGGCACATCTCCAAGAGTCCTTCCCAAACTAAGCCCCCCTTCCTTTCTTTTTCTCCCACTCCCTTCTGTGTCATCCTGACTTGCTCCCTTTGTTCTTCCCCCCCTCCCAGCCCCACATCACTTACGTACATATCTGCCATTTATTTATTTGTATTGCTGTCCGTCACCCCCCTTTCTATTCATTCATTCAATCCTATTTATTGAGCGCTTACTGTGTCCAGAGCACTGTACTAAGCGCTTGGGTAGTACAAGTTGGCAACATAAAGAGACGGTCCCTACCCAACAACGGGCTCACAGTCTAGAAGACTTTCTAGAAGACTCACAGCCTTCCTAGACTGTGAGCTTGTTGTGGGCAGGGAACGTCATCATTTATTGTTATATTGTACTTTCCCAAGCGCTTAATCATCATCATCATCATCAATCGTATTTATTGAGCGCTTACTATGTGCAGAGCACTGTACTAAGCGCTTGGAAAGTACCAATTGGCAACATATAGAGACAGTCCCTACCCAACAGTGGGCTCACAGTCTAAAAGAGTGCTTAATAGAGTGTTCTGCACACAGTAAGGGCTCAAGAAATCCGACTGAATGAATGAATGATTCCCCCAGCACCAATCAATCAATCAATCGTATTTATTGAGTGCTTACTGTGTGCAGAGCACTGTACTAAGCGCTTGAGCACTGTACTAAGGTCAAGCGAAGCACCACTGTTCCCTTCAACACCAAGTCAGGATTGGTAAAAGTACAGGATTATCGGGGTTCAGCTCGGCTTCTGTATCCGGTACCCCAAGAGGACAACATGAATCCTAGTTTCCACGGGATAATATGCCCACCCCGAAAGGAGAGTCTCAGAACGGCCTTTTTTCTTTGTTCGTCTGCACAAAGCGAAATTGTGGAGACACGCAGTAAGCGCTCAATAAATACAATTGAATCAATCAATCGTATTTATTGAGCGCTTACTGTGTGCAGAGCACTGTACTAAGCGCTTGGGAAGTACAAGTTGGCAACATATATGAATGAACTGGAGGTTACATGCTGCTTTGGAAAACTCGAGGCCCCGATGGCAGGTTGGGCTTATGTCAGGACTGCACAGAATTGTCGTCAGCTTTTGGCTGCTCAGTGATTGATGGGAAATACACTCCTGGTTTCAATCACCAAATTCATTATTTGGAAAAATAGACATCCTCTTTAAGACAACCTAAACACAGTCTTCTAGACTGTGAGCCCACTGGTGGGTAGGGACTATATATGTTGCCAACTTGTACTTCCCAAGTGCTTAGTACAGTGCTTTGCACACACTAAGCACTCAATAAATACGATTGAATGAATGAATGAATGAGTGAATCCCGGCTCCGCCAATTATCAGCTGTATGACTTTGGGCAAGTCACTTCACTTCTCTGTGGCTCAGTTACCTCATCTGGAAAATGGGGATTAAGACTGTGAGCCCCCCCGCAGGACAACCTGATCACTTTGTAACCTCCCCAGCGCTTGGAACAGTGCTTTGCACAGAGTAAGCGCTTAATAAATTCCACCTTTACTATTACTTCCTTCTCTTGGAAACACTAACAGTTTTTTTTGTACAGATGCATTACTCTATTTTACTTGTACATATTTACTATTCTATTTTATTTTGTTAATATGCTTTGTTTTGTTATCTGTCTCCCCCTTCTAGACTGTGAGCCCGTTGTTGGGTAGGGACCGTCTCTAGATGTTGCCAACTTGTACTTCCCAAGCGCTTAGTACAGTGCTCTGCACACGGTAAGTGCTCAATAATGGATCCTCTTGTCAGGAAGTGGCCCGAACCGAATGAAGACAGAAGCTTCATTCCTCTTTTATTTGAGAGCCATCCTTCAGAGACGTAGCCCCAAAGATAGGTGCAGGGAGACACCCCCCCCAAAAATGCTACTGTCTCTTCTATGATAGAAGTCAGTGCGAAGCAGCATGGCTTACTGGAAAGAGCACGGTCCAGTGAGTCGTCAGAGCACCTGGGTTCTAATTCCGCACTTGTCCAATATGTGACCTTGAGCAAGTCACTACACTTCTCTGCGCCTCAGTTACCGTATCTGCAAAATGGGGATCAAGACCGTGAGTCCCGTGTGGGACACCGTCTGTACCCCATCTGACTGGCTTGTATCTACCCCAGTGCTTAGTTCAGTGCCTGACACATAGTAAGCACTTAACAAGTATCGTTTACAAAAATATAGTTAGAGCTACTCCTAATAATAATAATAATAATGGCATTTATTAAGCACTTACTATGTGCAAAGCACTGTTCTAAGCACTGGGAAGGTTACAAGGTGATCAGGTTGTCCCACGGGGGGCGGAGAGCTGTTGATCGAAAGCACCTCTCAAAGCTAATATTGCTGTGTGACCTTAGACAATTCACTTCACTGCTCTGTGCCTCAGTGGCCTCATCTGTAAAGACCGTGAGCCCTCTCTAGGACAGGGACAGTGTCCTGTATCCACCCCAGCACTTAGAACAGCATCTGGCACATACTAAGCGCTTAACAAATACCACAGTTATTATTAACATCATTCCAAATGACCAATCCAGAATGGTTGGGCTGGGGGTGAAAGGAAGAGAGGGGATTGTGGGGAGCAAACCTCCCGGAGTCCCAAAATCATCTTCCCCAAACCAACCGAACGACAAGCAGTTTGCTCCTCAGAATTACTACCAGAGAAGCAGTGTGGCTCAGTGGAAAGAGCCCGGGCTTTGGAGTCAGAGGTCATGGGTTCAAATCCTTGCTCTGCCAATTGTCAGCTGTGTGACTTTGGGCAAGTCACTTAACTTATCTGGGCCTCAGTTACCTCATCTGTAAAATGGGGTATTAAGACTGTGAGGCCCCCCCGTGGGACAACCTGATCACCCTGTAACCTCCCCAGTGCTTAGAACCGTGCTTAGCATATAGTAAGCACTTAATCAATGCTATTATTATTATTATTATTATTATTATTACCTGATCAGCACTGTCACCTCAGCTATCCACAATGCTGTTCCAGAGGCTGCTCATCTGTCAGCATTCCAAATCCATATGAGCTTTTCCCCAGAGCAGCTTCAGGCCCACACCTGGATGGATCTGACGCTAGCGCTTAGTACAGTGTCAGACACATACAATGTGCTATGATGTAATCTATGGTGTAAGCACATTGTATGTGCCTGACACTGTACTAAGCACTGGTGCCAGACACATACAATGTGCTTACACTATAGACAGATCAAGAGCCTGAGAGTCAGAAGGTCATGGGTTCTAATCCCATCTCTGCCACTTGTCTGCTGTGTGACCTCGGGCAAGTCACTTCTCTTCTCTGGGCCTCAGTGACCTCATCTGGAAAATGGGGATTGAGACTGTGGGGTGGATACAAGACACAGTCCCTGTCCTAGAGAGGGCTCACAGTCTTAATCCCATTTTACAGATGAGGGCACTGAGGCATAGAACAGTGAAGTGACTTGTCTAAGGTCACCTCGTCTGTAAAATGGGGATTGAGACTGTGAGCCCCATGTGGGACATTGTACATATTTATTATTCTATTTATTTTATTAATGATGTGTATATATCTACAATCCTGTTTATCTCTTTTGATGCTACGGATGCCTGTCTACTTGTTTTGTTGTCTGCTTCCTCCTTCTAGACTGGGAGCCTGTTGTTGGGTAGGGATTGTCTCTATCTGTTGCTGAATTGTACTTTCCAAGCGCTTAGTACAGTGCTCTGCACACAGTAAGGGCTCAATAAATGCAACTGAATGAATGAGTGAATAATAATGATGGCATTTGTTAAGCGCTTACTATGTGCAAAGCACTGTTCTAAGCGCTGGGGAGGTTACAAGGTGATCAGGTTATCCCAAGGGGGGCTCAAAGTCTTAATCCCCGTTTTACAGATGAGGTCACTGAGGCCCAGAGAAGTGAAGTGGCTTGCCCAAAGTCACACAGCTGACAATTGGCGGATCCAGGATTTGAACCCATGACCTCTGACTCCAAAGCCCGAGTGAATGAAGGACAGGGACTGTGTCCAACCCGATTTGCTTGTGTCCGTCCCAGCGCTTCATACAGTGTCTGGCACATAGAAAGCACTTAACCAATACCGCAATTATTAGTCCAGTGCTCTGCACACAGTAAGCGTTGAATAAATATGACTGATGATGATGATGATAGTATTATTATTATCAAATACTATAGAAGAAGAAGGCAGGAAGGTGCCTGGCCCCGAGGAAGTGTGTGGCAAGCGCTTAGTACAGTGCTCTGCACATAGTAAGCGCTCAATAAATATGATTGATTGATTGTAACAAACAGCACGCTCTCAGGGCACCATCTTGAGAATCAAGCACGTTCTGTCTAAATCCCTGGTTCCTTCCACTTCTCCCAGGATCAAATACCTTTCCCTACCCAACCACCCAACCCTACCCAACTACCCAGTGTTTAGTACACTGCCTGCCGTGTAGTAAGCACTCAACAAGAGGGCCCAACCCAATCGAACAGCTCCAAACAGCCCTCTAGATCTCCAATCTCGTGGGCTGGGGAACATGGCAACCAACTCTTTTGTACTATATGCTCCCATGCACAGAATAAGTGCTCAGTAAATACCACCGATGGATTGATTGACTATTATCAATCAATCAATCAATCAATCGTATTTATTGAGTGCTTACTGTGTGCAGAGCACTGTACTAAGCGCTTGGGAAGTACAAGCTGGCAACATATAGAGACAGTCCCTACCCAACAGTGGGCTCACAGTCTAGAAGGGGGAGACAGACAACAAAACCAAACATACTAACAAAATAAAATAAATAGAACAGATAGGTACAAGTAAAATACATAAATAAATAGAGTAATAAATACGTACAAACATATATACAGGTGCTGTAAGGAAGGGAAGGAGGTAAGGCGGGGGAGATGGAGAGGGGGACGAGGGGGAGAGGAAGGAAGGTGCTCAGTCTGGGAAGGCACAATAAGTGCTCAATAAATACCACTGATGGATTGATTGCCTATTATAATGAAGATGGTGACCATGGCATTTGTTAAGCGCTTACTATGAGCTAGGCACTGTTCTAAGCACTGGGGTAGGAACCAGGTAATCAAATTAAGACTGTGAGCCCCATGTGGGACAACCTGATTACCTTGTATCTACCCCAGCGCTTAGAACAGTGCTTGGCACATATTAAGTGCTTAACAAATACCATTATTAGTATTATTATTATTAGACTGGACAGTCCCTGTCCCATTTAAGGCTCAGTCTTCATCCCCATTTTACAGATGAGGTAACTGAGGCCAGAGAAGTGAAGTGACTTGCCCAAGGTCACACAGCAGACAAGTGGTGGAGCTGGGAGTAGAACCCAGGTCCTTCTGATTCCCAGGCCCGGGCTCTATCCACTAGGCCATGCTGCTTATATTTCGTCCTTTCTGTGGAGATTGTGAGCCTCTCTAGGGCCAGGGTCTATGTTATTCCTGCTTATATTTTCTTGGCGCTTAGTACAGTGGTCTGCCCACAGACTGTGAACCTGTTATTGGGTCGGGACCGTCTCTGTATGTTGCCGATTTGTACTTTACAAGCGCTTAGTACAATGCTCTGCACACAGTAGGCACTCAATAAATACGATTGAATGAATGAATTAATTAATAAATACTATTTACGACTGGGTAAGCAGTGTGGCTCAGTGGAAAGAGCCCGGGCTTGGGAGTCAGAGGTCACGGATTCTAATCCCAGCTCCGCCACTTGTCAGCTGTATGACTTTGGGCAAGTCACTTCACTTCTCTGTGCCTCAGTTACCTCATCTGTAAAACGGGGATTAAGACTGTGAGCCCCATGTGGGACAACCTGATTACCTTGTATCCCCCCCAGTGCTTAGAACAGTGCTTTGGCACATAGTAAGCGCTTAACAAATGCCGTCATTATTATTATTACAACTACCCCCATTGAGCCGATGGAGATTCCAAGCCAACTGTAAGGGAATGGAAAGTAAAAGAAGCATTTCTCCCAGAGTTCATATAAGGCTAAGGAACTATTCTCTCCAGAAGTCACTGAATAGAAGCAAGATTGAAATAGGCCAATCTAATGAGTGCCTAGATTCCATATAGGCTAAAGCTTAGATACAAAGTTGAACAGGAAGAAGGATGCTTGAAACTCATCTCAGCCCCATAGCACTTATGCAGAGAGCCGTAATTTATTCATCATCAATCATCATCATCAATCGTATTTATTGAGCACTTACTGTGTGCAGAGCACTGTACTAAGCGCTTGGGAAGTACAAATTGGCAACATATTGAGACAGTCCCTACCCAACAGTGGGCTCACAGTCTAAAAGGGGGAGACAAAACCAAACATACTAACAAAATAAAATAAATAGAATAGCTATGTACAAGTAAAATAAATAAATAAATAGAGTAATAAATATGTACAAACATATATACATATATACAGGTGCTGTGGGGAAGGGAAGGAGGTAAGATGTGGGGATGGAGAGGGGGACGAGGGGGAGAGGAAGGAAGGGGCTCAGTGTGGGAAGGCCTCCTGGAGGAGGTGAGCTCTCAGTAGGGCCTTGAAGGGAGGAAGAGAGCTAGCTTGGCGGATGGGCAGAGGGAGGGCATTCCAGGACCGGGAATAATAAATAAATATTTATTTATATTAATGTCTGTCTCCCTCTCCACACTGTAAGCTCATCATAGGCAGGGAATGTGTCTACCAACTCTGTTGTACTCTATTCTTCCAAGTGCTTAGTACAGTGCTCTGCACGCAGTAAGCGCTCAATAAATATCATTGATTGGTATACTATTGGTAGTATGAACAACTTGAATTGAAGTTTGTCATGATGAGGTTAAGTTGAAAAATTGGTAATTCTCATTACCAACACTCAAGATCGATCATTAATCTCTGTTCCATTAACATAAAAATTGCCACAATTATTATTATTATTATATATTATTCTACTGCTATTACTATTTGACTGATTATAATAATTATGGGGTTTGTTAAGTACCTACTATGTGCCAAGTGCGGTACTTAGTGCCGCGGTAGATACAGGATTATTGGGGCAGACTGTGAGCCCCACGTGGGACAACCTGATCACCTTGTATCCCCCAGCGCTTAGAACAGTGCTTCGCACATAGTAAGTGCTTAACAAATGCCATTATTATCATTATTATTATTATTATTATTATTATTACATTATGTCAAAGAGGGTGAAAAGAATAGGATAGGCAAAATAATTTTGGTGCCATCATTTTGGAGAAAAACTTCCCAGATTGATGTAGTTATTCTCCTATCAAATTCTATTTATTTTAACTGCAGACAGGACATTTAAACAGATGGAGCAGGAAAAATGAGAAGAGTGCTTACAGGAGGTGGGTATCTTGTTTAAAAATCCATCACCTAGCCAAGAGCAGGAAAATGCAGTTTCCAACTGGATTGCTCTGAATATACATGTGCATAATAAATCTCTCAGATGTGACATCATCGCAGCTTTTCAAACCTGAAATATATTTGCTGGCACCATCGGTGTTGGCCGTCTGCTCAAAGCACAGCACAAAAGAAACTTGTTTTCATCGAGAAAAACCAAGACGAGAACAGCGTGTTCCATCTTTCTGATGAAATGCAGATTCCTTGAGAAATAACAAAGCCATCATTTTCAAAAGTTGAATAGGATGGCACCTAAAGAATTCTGGCCAGTTAAATTTAGGTCACTTAAAGTCAAAAAGAAAAATGTTCGGCCTGTAGAATTGCCATTCGATTGTGAGTGGCAGATATTTTATATCTGGAAGTCCTGTCTTTTCAATCATTACTTCTGAGTTTAAACAAGGGCCAGCTC
The DNA here is from genome assembly GCF_015852505.1 of Tachyglossus aculeatus. Lineage (NCBI taxonomy): Eukaryota > Metazoa > Chordata > Mammalia > Monotremata > Tachyglossidae > Tachyglossus > Tachyglossus aculeatus. Next base: position 144,824,524 of record NC_052067.1, on the reverse strand, counting down.
TGTACTCTGAAAACCTGCTTTCTGTAGACTTGTCGGAAGGGGATGTGCCCACCATTTTTACTCTATTTATTTATTTATTTATTTTATTTGTACATATCTATTCTATTTATTTTATTTTATTTTGTTAGTATGCTTGGTTTTGTTCTCTGTCTCCCCCTTTTAGACTGTGAGCCCACTGTTGGGTAGGGACTGTCTCTATATGTTGCCAATTTGTACTTCCCAAGCGCTTAGTACAGTGCTCTGCACATAGTAAGCGCTCAATAAATGCGATTGATGATGATGATGATGATCAACTCTGTTATGTTGCACTCTTCCAAGTGTTTAGTACAGTGTCCTACACACAGTAAGCTCTAGGTAAATACTATTGATTGATGGCAACCTCTGCTAATAATAATAATAATGGTATTTGTTAAACACTTACTATGTGCAAAGCACTGTTCTAAGCTCTGGGCGGGATACAAGGTGATCAGGTTGTCCCACGTGGGGCTCACAGTCTTCATCCCCATTTTACAGATGAGGTCACTGAGGCCCAGAGAAGTGAAGTGATTTGCCCAAAGTCACACAGCTGACAACTGGCGGAGCCGCGATTTGAACCCATGACCTCTGACTCCAAAGCCCGGGCTCTTTCCACTGAGCCACGCTGTGACAGTTTACATATATCAACTTCCTTTATATCAATCATCAGCATTAGCTAATACAATCAATAAATACATGGTGCAGTGGAAAGAGCATGGGCTTCGGAATCAGAGGTCATGGGTTCTAATCCCGGCTCCGCTACTTGCCTGCTGTGTGACCTTGGGCAAGTCACTTCACTTCTCTGGGCCTCGGTTACCTCGTCTGTCAAAATAGGGATTGATACTGTGAGCCCTACATGGGACAGGGACTGTGTCCAACCTGATTTGCTTGTATCCACCCCAGTGGCATGGCATGTAGTAAGCACTTAACAAATACCATATTATTATTATTATTATTATTATTATTATTATCTTGGGCTAGCTGCCATGTTCAGGAGTTGATACTTCAAGAAATATGGATGGTCCGTTCCTTGCTCTTCATCTTAATTAGCTACTATTTTTGATCTGCTTTTCAACTCAAACTCACCTACTCAAAAATACTTTTTTAAAATAAAATCAGGGTGCTTGCCCCACCCCGCTTCTCAGATTGATCTTAAACAAGAGTGGCCTTTTCCATTAATAATAATTAATAACATTAATTATTAATTATGGCAATAATAATAAATAATGATAATTATTATAATTATCGGATAGTATACAGATAATATTATATTCATTAATTATTATTATTAATAACTAATTATTATTAAGAGAAGCAGCATGGCTCAGTGGAAAGAGCACGGGCTTTGGAGTCCGAGGTCATGGGTTCAAATCCCGGTTCCTCCAATTGTCAGCTGTGTGACTTTGGGCAAGTCACTTGACTTCTCTGGGCCTCAGTTCCCTCATCTGTTAAATGGGGATTAAGACTGTGAGCCCCCCGTGGGACAATCTGATCACCTTGTAATTTCCCCAGTGCTTAGAACAGTGCTTTGCACATAGTAAGTGCTTAATAAATGCCACTATTATCATTAATTAAAAATTAATTATATTAATAATTAATTATGGCAATAATAATTATTATGGTAATAATTATGGCACTTACTGGGTGCCAAGCACTGCACTAAGCACTGGGGTGGATACATGCTAATCAGGTTGGACACAGTCCCTGTCCCATATGGGGCTCACAGCCTCAAACCCCATTTTACAAGTGAGGTTACTGAGGCACAGAGAAGTGAAGTAACTTGCCCAAGATCACACAGCAGGCAAGTGGCAGAGCCAGAATTAGAACCCATGACTTTCTGATTCTCAGGCCCATGCTCTATCCACTATACTATGCTGCTTCATTCGTCAGGGGCTACTCAGCTAGTCTTTGTTCTGAATGTAATGCTGTCCCTTGGCAGCGTAAACTCCTTGAGGGCAGGGAGTTTGCTTGCCAATTGGATTGTACTCTCCCCAAGGCCTTAGTATAGTGTTCTGCCCACACTAAGCGCTCAATAAATACCATTGATTGGTAGATCCAATCTATCACTTGGATTTTCATCCTTTATTCACCCCTCTCTCAGTCCCACGGCACTTATGTACATATTCATAAGGTATTTAATAATAATAATAATAATGGCATTTGTTAAGTGCTTACTATGTGCAGAGCACTGTTCTAAGTGTTGGGGGGGTACACAAGGTGATCAAGTTGTCCCACGTGGGGCGCACAGTCGTAATCCCCATTTTACAGATGAGGTAACTGAGGCTCAGAGAAGTTAAGTGACTTGCCCAAGGTCACACAGCAGACATGTGGCGGAGCGGAATTTGAACCCATAACTTCTGACTCCAAAGCCCGTGCTCTTTCCATTGAGCCACACTACTTCTCTATTTACATCTTGTCTCCCCTTCTAGACTGTAAGCTCATGAGGGGCAGGGAATGTGTCTGTCACCTTGTAACCTCCTCAGCGCTTAGAACAGTGCTTTGCACATAGTGAGCGCTTAATAAATGCCGTCATTATTATTATTATTAGCCTCTCTGTTATATCTTTATAGTGTATTCTCCCAAGTGCTTAGTACAGTGCTCTGCACAAAGTATGTATGTATGTAGTTATTTATTTATTTTCATGTCTGTCCCTCCCTCTAGACTGTAAGCTCATTGTGGGCAGGGAATATGTCTGTTTATTGTTACATTGTACTTCCCCAAGCATTTATTACAGTGCTTTTCACACAGTAAGCACTCAATAAATATGACTGATTGATTGATCTAGTGCTTAGAACAGTGCTTGGCACATAGTAATCCCTTAACAAATACTATTGTTATTATTGTTATTAGGGCCTATTTTTTCCTTTGCTCCTTGGTTTCAGAATTGCCTTCCACCATGTTGCCCCTCCACCTTCACTTACGAGACAGAAAGGTGACTTTCGCTTTGTAGTTCTTAAATTCATTCATTCATTCAATAGTATTTATTGAGCGCTTACTGTGAGCAGAGCACTGTACTAAGCGCTTGGGAAGTACAAGTTGGTAACATATAGAGACGGTCCCTACCCAACAACGGGCTCACAGTTAAATGCTTACTGTCAATCAAACATCTTTATTGAGCACTTACGGGCACTTACTGTGTGCAGAGTACTGTTCAAAGCACTTGGGAGAGTACAGTATGAAAAAGGTGGTAGACATGTTCCCTGCCCACAAGGAACTCACAGTTTGGAGGGTAAAATTCTTTGTGAAAGAAAAAAAGGAAGGCTTCTTGAAGGCAGAACTATCCCACACCGAATGTAGTTCATGTAAGCTCGTCTCTAGACTGTACGCTTGTGGTGGGCAGGGGTTGCGTCTGTTTGTTGTTATATTGTACTCTCCCAAGCACTTAGTACAGTGCTCTGCACACAGTAAGCGTGCAATAAATCTGATTGAATGGACAAATTAATGTTTTGAGAAAGGGAGTCCAAAGGTAATACGACTTGTAAAAGGGTTGGGAAAAGAAAGAGAGTGATCTTCCTGCTCAGTGGAAGTTTAAATGCTGATTGCTTATTGTCAGATTCAGTTTATCCTCCTTTCCCACACTCTGCACACAGTAAGCGCTCAATAAATACGATTGATGATGATGATGTTTCCTGCTTCCCTGATGTCACCCTCTATCTGCCCATACAGGAGGCCTGGAAGCAGTATTGCCTAGTGGATGGAGCCCAGGCTTGGGTAAGTGCTCGATAAATACTATCGAATGATATCAAATGGTAGAATGATATCGAACAGATATACCTGTATATATGTATATAAGTTTGCACATATTTATTACTCTATTTATTTATTTATTTATTTTACTTGTACATATCTATTTCTATTTATTTTATTTTGTTACTATGTTTGGTTTTGTTCTCTGTCTCCCCCTTTTAGACTGTGAGCCCACTGTTGGGTAGGGACTGTCTCTAGATGTTGCCAACTTGTACTTCCCAAGCGCTTAGTACAGCGCTCTGCACATAATAAGCGCTCAATAAATACGATTGATGATGATGATGATGATAATAAATGCCATCATTATTATTATTATTACCCTCTCTGTTATATCTTTATAGTGTATTCTCCCAAGTGCTTAGTACAGTGCTCTGCACAAAGCATTTATTTATTTATTTATTTATTTATTTATTTATTTCATGTCTGTCCCTCCCTCTAGACTGTAAGCTCACTGTGGGCAGGGAATATGTCTGTTAATGTTACATTGTACTTCCCCAAGCATTTATTACAGTGCTTTTCACACAGTTTGATTCATTCATTCATTGTCAGTCAGTCACTTGCATTTTTTGAGAGCTTACTGTGGGCACAGCACTGTACTAAGTGCTTGGGAGGGGGGAATACAACAATAAACAGACACATTCCCTGCCCACAACGATCTTACAGTCTACAGGGGGAGAGGCAGTTATCAGTTACTGCTATAATTATCATTACTGTATAAGTAATTTACTCTGAAACACAGGTAATCTTAACATAGATAAATCAATCAATGATATTAGTGAGCATTTATTGTGTGCAGAGCACCTCTACTAAGTCCTAGGGAGAGTACTTTATGTTTAGCTTCATTCTGCATCCCTGAACAGAACAGTAGGATTAGGATTGAATTTTTATGTAATTAGGTTTCTGTTTCCTATCTTTCCTTTTAGAATGTAATCTCCTAGGTGACAGAGACTGTATCTTCTACTTTTATTAAAACTCCCAACAGTGCATAAAATTGAGTATTCTGAACAAGCAACCAATCTTCTAGACTGTGAGCCCGCTGTTGGGTAGGGACCGTCTCTATATGTTGCCAACTTGTACTTCCCAAGCGCTTAGTACAGTGCTCTGCACACAGTAAGCGCTCAATAAATACGATTGAATGAATGAATGAATGAATGGTAATTATTGAGTGTTTACAATACAATAAACTTGAGAGACAGGATCCCTGCCCCAAGGAGTATACAGTATAGAAGGGGAGAGGGAAATTAAAATGAATTACATGTAATGGAAATGACAGAATTTAAAGATACATATGCAAGAATAATAATAATAATAATAATGGCATTTATTAAGTGCTTACTATGTGCAAAGCACTGTTCTAAGCACAGATGTAGACTGTAAGTTCACTTCTAGACTGTAAATTTGTTGTGAGCGGGGAATGTGTCTGTTTATTGCTATAGTGTACTCTCCCAAGCATTTAGTACAGTGTTTTGGACACAGTAAGTACTCCATACACACAATTGAATGAAAAAAAAGCACTGTGGGCTAAGGGTAAGGTGAATATCAAGAGTTTAAAGGGAAAAGATCCCAGTACATAGGTGAGGCTGAAGATAGAACAAGTAGGAGAAATGAGGGGTTAGCTAGAGAAGGCCTCGTGGAAGAGATGTGATGTTATGGTGCTTTTGGAGATGAGGAGAGTGATGTGTCTGACAGAAAGGAAGGGGAAGGGAGCTCAGGCCAGGAAGAGAACGTGGGCAAGGAGTCGGACGCAGGATGGACTAGATCGAGGTACAGAAAGTAATAATACTAATAATAATTGTGGTATTTGTTAAGCGCTTACTATCTGCCAGGTACTGTACTAAGCCCTGGGTTAGATATAAGGTGATTGGGTTGGACACAGTCCCTGTCCCACATGGGGCTCACAGTCTTCATCCCCATTTCACAGTTGAGGGAACTGAGACCCAAAGAAGCTAAATGACTTGCCCAAGGTCACATGGCAGACAAGTGGCAGAGCTGGGATTAGAACCCAGGTCCTTCTGTTTCCCAGGCTCATGCTCTAAAAATGCACTAGAGGAAGTGGAAAGTGCAGGCTGGGTTTTAGTGGTAGACCGGTGCAGTAAGGTAGGAGGGTGAGAGTTGACTGAGTGCCTTAAAGAAATTTCTGTTTGATGCAGTGGTAGATGGGCAACCATTGGGGAAGCAGCGTGGCTCAGTGGAAAGAGCACAGGCTTTGGAGTCAGAGGTCATGGGTTCAAATCCCGGCTCTGCCAACTGTCAGCTGTGTGACTTCGGGCAAGTCACTTAACTTCTCTGTGCCTGTGGCTTCATCTGTAAAATGGGGATGAAGACTGTGAGCCCCACATGGGACACCTTGATCACCTTGTAACCTCCCCAGTGCTTAGAACAGCGCTTTGCACATAGTAAGCGCTTAATAAATGCCATTATTATTATTATTACTATTGGAGGTTTTTGAGGATTGAGAAGATAGAGAATTAATTTTTTTTTTAGGAAAATGATCTGGGCATCAGAGTGAAGTAAGGACTGTAGCGGGGAGAGACAGCAGGAAGGGAGGTCAGCAAAGAGGCTGATGCTGTAATAAAGGTGGGAGAGGATAAGTGCTTGAATCAGTGTGGTAGCAGTTTGGATGGAGAGGAACGGGAAGAGTCCAGAGATGTGAAAATAAAACCCAAAGGACTTCAATACAGATTGAATATTTGGGCTGAATGAGAGCAACGAGTCAAGGGTAATGCCACTGTGATGGTCTCGTGAGACGGGGGGATGGTAGTGTTGCCTTAGAAAATAAATTCTAGATATGTACGAAAGTAGTGGGGGCTGAAGGTGGGGAGACTATCAAGTGCTTAAAGGGTACCCTATAAGAGAAGCAGCATGGCTCAGTGGAAAGAGCCCGGGCTTTGGAGTCAGAGGTCATGTGTTCGAATCCCGGCTCTGCCACGTCTGCTGTGTGACCTTGGGCGAGTCACTTGACTTCTCTGAGCCTCAGTTCTCTCAACTGTAAAATGGGAATTAAGACTTTGAGCCCCACGTGGGACAACCTGATCACCTTGTATCCCCCCAGTGCTTAGAACAGTGCTTTGCACATAGTAAGCGCTTAACAAATGCCATTATTATTATTATTGTTATTGTTATTATTATTATCATTATTATTATTAGAGAAGCAGCGTGGTTCAGTGGAAAGAGCCCGGGCTTTGGACTGAGAGGTCATGGGTTCAAATCCAGCCTCCAGCAATTGTCAGCTGGGTGACTTTGGGCAAGTCACTTAACTTCTCTGGGCCTCAGTTACCTCATCTGTATAATGGGGATTAAGACTGTGAGCCCCCAGTGGGACAACCTGATCACCTTGTAACCTCCCTGGCACTTAGAACAGTAAGTGCTTAATAAATGCCACATTTATCATCCTCATCATCAGCACGGCTTAGTGAAAAGGCTTGGGAGTCAGAAGATGTGGGTTCTAATCCCAGCTCTGCCACTTGTCTGCTGTGTGACCTTGGGCAAGCCACTTAACTTCTCTGTGCCTTAGTTACCTCATCTGGAAAATGGGGAAGAAGACTGTGAGCTCCACGTGGGACAACCTGATTACCTTCCATCTACCCCAGCGCTTAGAACAGTGCTCAGCACATAGTAAGCGCTTAACAAATGCCATTCCTATTATTATTATTTATAGTGATGGGAAAATTAGGAGGAGGACAAGATACGAGTGGAAATATGAGTTCTGTTTTGGAAATGTTTCCTTTGAGTTGTAGATGGGACATCCAAGTAAGGAAATCCAAGTTGAGAAGCAGCATGGCCCAGTGGAAAGAGCCTGTTCCTGGGAGTCAGAGGCCCTGCGTTCGAATCCCAGCTCTGGCACATACCTGCTGTGTGACCTTGGACAAGTCACTTAACTTCACTGGGCCTCAGTTCTCTCAGGTGTAAAATGGGGATTCAGTAGCTGTTCCCCCTCCTACTTAGACTGTGAACCCCACGTGGGACCTGTTTACCTTGTATCTATCCCAACACTTAGTACAGTGTTTGGCACATTGTAAGCACTTAAGAAATACAATTATTATCATTATTATTAGATGTCCTGAGGGCAGGAGCAAACGAGAGCCTGCAGAGGAACAGAGAGGTCAGGGCTGGAGAAGTAGATTTGAAAATCGTTTGTGTAGAAATGGTAGTTTAAGCTAAATGAGGAGTGGAGGTAGAGAATAGGAGGGGAGCCAGAACTGAGTTCTGAGGGAGTTTCACAGTTAGAAGGTAGGAGAGGAGGAGCCCATGAAAGAGACCCAGAAGTAGCAGCCGGAGACATAAGAGAACCAGGAGAGGACAGTGTCAGTGAAGTCCAGGTTGGATAATATTTCCAGGAGAAGTCAGTCAGTCTGTAAATCGTATTTATTGAGCACTTATCGTGTGCACAGCACTGTACCAAGCGCTTGGGAGAATACAATACAACAATAAACAGACATATTCCCTGCCCATAATGCGCTTACAGTCTAGAGAACAGGAAAGGGTAGGGATTGGATCTATCAACCCTCCTTCTGTCTCTCGAGTGCTGAATACAGTACTCTGCACCCAGGATGCACTCAATAAATACCTTTTATTGGAGGTTAGATAGTGTTTTCAAAATTATGGAGTGGTCATAAGTGACAAAATAATAATAATGGTACTTGTTAAGCGCTTGCTATGTGCCAAGTACTATTCTAAGAGCTGGGGTAGATACGAGTTCTAGACCATGAGCCTGTTATTGGGTAGGGATGGTCTCTATCTGTTGCCAAATTGTACTCTTCAAGTGCTTAGTACACAGTAAGTACTCAATAAATACGATTAAATGAATGAAGTTAATCAGGTTGGACATGCTTCCTGTCCCTCATGGGGCTCACCTTCTTCATCCCCGTTTTACAGATGAGGTAACTGAGGGCCAGAGAAGTTAAGTGACTTGCCCCAGGTCACGCAGACATGTGGTAGAGCCAGGATTAGAACCCAGGTCCTTCAGGCCCATGCTCTATCCACTAAGCCATGCTGCAGCTAAAAGATCTGTTGGAATAGAGTGCATTAGACTGAAGAGGTCATTGGTGACCTTGAAGAACAAACGGTCTCAGTGGAGAGAAGGGGGAGAAAACTGGGAGGTAGGAAGTCAAGGAGAGAGTTGGAAGGAGAAGAAATGGAGGGAGAAAATGCCCTGTTCAATTTTCTTAAACATCATTCTTCATACCTCTCCTTGCTCCCCAAAATCTCCAGTGGTTACCCATCCATCTCCACATCACCTGATTGAGAAGTATGGGTGAAACTGGGAAGAAGGAGATAAATAAATACATAAATTTATATTAATGTCTGTTTCCCCCTCTAGATGGTGAGCTCTTTGTGGGCAGGACTGTGTCTGTTTGTTGTTATGCTCTACTCTCAAAATAATAATAATAATAATAATGGCATTTGTTAAGCACTTACTATGTGCAAAGCACTGTTCTAAGTGCTGGGGAGGTTATAAGGTGATCAGGTTGTCCCACAGGGGGCTCACAGTCTTAATCCCCATTTTACAGATGAGGTAACTGAGGCCCAGAAAAGTGAGGTGACTTGCCCAAAGTCACACAGCTGACAACTGGTGGAGCCGGGATTTGAACCCCTGACCTCTGACTCCAAAGCCTGTGCTCTTTCCACTGAACCACACTGCTTCCCAAGTGCTTAGTACAGTGCTTTGTACACAGTAAGCGCTCAATAAATATAATTGAATGAATGAGGAGGGAGATGGAGTGAGGGCTGATGGGGAGTGGGCACCACACAGGCTTTTCTTGGCGTGAGGGAAACACGGGCATGTATGAATGCAGGAAGGAACTATCAGAGAGAGAGAGAGGAGGTCAGAGGGTGAAAGTGTTTTTACAAGGTGAGAAGGGATAGGGCCGGAATTGCAGGTGAAAGGGGTAGATTTTATTATTATTAATTGTAATAATAATAATAATGGTATCTGTTAAGCGCTTACTTTGTGCCAGGCCCTGTACTAAGCACTGGTGTGGATACAAGCAAATCGGGTTGGACACAGTCCCTGTCCCAAAAGGGGGTCACAGACTCAACCCCCATTTTACAGATGAAGGAACTGAGAACACAGAGAAGAGAAGTGACTTGCCCAAGATCACACAGCAGAAAAGAGGCAGAGCTGGGACTTCTGGTTCCCAGGCCCATGCTCTATCCACTTTGCCATGCTGTTGATTTTGAAAGCAACCAGAGTTCTCCTCAGGAGAGCAGAGAGGAGAGAGGAGAGATTTGTTCTGACAACTTGACACCTGTCCCCATGTTTAGTTTTGTTGTCTGTCTCTCCCTTCTAGACTGTGAGCCCGCTGTTGGGTAGGGACCATCTCCATATGTTGCCAACTTGTACTTCCCAAGCACTTAGTATAGTGCTCTGCACACAGTAAGCGCTCAGTAAATGCAATTGAATGAATGAATGAGAGGAGAGGGCAGAGGGGCGGGGAGGGGAAAGGAAGGGAGAAGCAGCGTGGCTCAGAGGAAAGAGTCCGGGCTTTGGAGTCAGAGGTCATGGGTTCGAATCCCGACTCCGCCACTTAGCTGTGTGACTTTGGGCAAGTCACTTAACTTCTCTGGGCCTCAGTTACCTCATCTGTAAAATGGGGATTAAGACTGTGAGCTCCACGTGGGACAACCTGATCACTTTGTATCCCCCCAAGTGCTTAGAACAGTGCTTTGCACATAGTAAGTGCTTAACAAATGCCAACATTATTATTATTATTATTAAAATGGGGGTGAAGACTGTGAGCCCCCCCGTGGGACAACCTGATCACCTTGTAACCTCCCCAGTGCTTAGAACAGTGCTTTGCACATAGTAAGCGCTTAATAAATGCCATCATTATTAAGGGAGGGGAGAGGAGGGGAGGGGAGCAGAGGAGAGGAAAGGAGAGGAGAGGAGAAATTTGGGGAGGCAAGGAGGAGATTAAGGGGAGCTCTCGCCTGATGGTTTCCATTTAGTCCTCCAAGTACTTGGGAAGGTCATTTGGGTGAGAGAGGTGGATCTGGGGGATTGAGGAGGGAGCTAAAAGTCTAGAACAATTGGTGTGGATGATGGGCCTGGCAGTCAATGAGAGAAGTAGCATTGATGAGCTGGGGAGAGTGTGGCGTTATAACAGGCGAGGACCAATTTGTGATGGCCTCAGTCAGCCTAGGGGCTTGGATTTCCGCCAACTGCGGCAGGAGTCCAAGAGTGGAGGAATCATCATCATCATCATCAATCGTATTAATTGAGCGCTTACTGTGTGCAGAGCACTGTACTAAGCGCTTGGGAAGTACAAGTAGGCAACATATAGAGACAATCCCAACCCAACAGTGGCCTACCTGGAAGGTGACTCAGGACTTGGGGGTTGGCGGTGCAACTTCCCTGGAGAAACAGGGGAGAGAAGGAGTTGAGTTGGGCAGAGATGAAGGAGTCGAGTTGGGCAGAGAAGGTGGAGTTGAGGATGTGCAACTGTGTAACGAGAGAGGGAAAGTTGGCTAGGGAATTGCTGGGAGCCTGTGAGCCTGTGATGGCAATCCTATCAGTGCCCTGTCCTGAGCCCACCTCCGACTCTGTGTAATAATAATGTTGGTATTTGTTAAGCGCTTACTATGTGCGAAGCACTGTTCTGAGCGCTGGGATAGATACAAGGTAATCAGGTTGTCCCACCTGGGGCTCACAGTCTTAATCCCTATTTTACAGAGGCGGTAACAGGCACAGAGATGTTAAGTGACTTGCCCAAGGTCACGGAGCTGACAAGCAGCCAAGTCGGGATTAGAACCCACAACCTCTGACTCTCAAACCCTGGCTCTTTCCACTAAGCCACGCTGCTTCTCATGCCATCGTTTTGGGCATACCCCTGAACAGAGACCAATTTTATGTACTGAGCGCTTAGTGTGTGCAGAGCACTGTAGTACTGAGCACTCAGGGAGTACACTAGGGGAAGCAGCGGGGCTCAGTAGAAAGAGCCCGGGCTTTGGAGTCAGAGGTCATGGGTTCAAATCCCAGCTCCGCCAATTGCCAGCTGTGTGACTTTGGGCAAGTCACTTCACTTCTCTGGGCCTCAGTTCTCTCATCTGTAAAATGGGAATTAAGACTGTGAGCCCTCCGTGGGACAACCTGATCACCTTATAAACTCCTCAGCGCTTAGAACAGTGCTTTGCACATAGTAAGCGCTTAATAAATACCATCATTATTATTATTATTATTATTATTATTACAATACAACAATATACCAAGACACATTCCTCCTGCCCACAACGAGCTTACGGTCTATGTTTGGAAGGAAAGGGAGAAGTAGAATAGGGGAAGGAATTCTTCCAGCCCCACACACGTGTGCAAAGTTGGAACACAATCTCTTTTCCCAGGTATTCGATAATCACTTTACTCCCTTTCCGTGAAAAGACTCTGACACACTTTGCGGTTCCAAGTAGCTCAAAAACTCAAGGGAAAGTCCTGGAACTCTTGCCAAAGTATTCATTCATTTATTCAACTGTATTTATTGAGTGCTTACTGCATGCAAAGCAAGGTACTAAGCGCTTGAACGCCGTACTAAGTAGTAGCATGACCTTGGGCCTCTGGATTTGTCCTCTTCCATTCTTCGCTGTTTCCAGAATCATTTAAAGAAATGATACAGAAACTCTTCATGGAAACAGTAGAGAATAAGTCAATATTTAAACCAAAGCAATAAGACTGAGAGTTTACTGCCTTTTTTTGCCACGGATAAGATGACCAAAATGGTCTGGGTTTTGAGTAAATAAGCACCCTAAAACAAATGACTTTCAACTGTAACATTAACAGCATGGCCTAGTGGAAAGAGTACGGGCCCAGGAGTCAAAGGACCTTGGTTCTAATCCTGGCTTGTGCCGCATGTCTGCTGTGCTACCATGGGCATAACTTCTCTGTGCCTCAGTTTTCTGTTCTCCCTGTTATTTAGACTGTGAGCCCCATGCTGAACAGGGACCGTATCCAACCTAATTAACTTGTTCCTACCTCAGAGCACAGAACAGTGTTGGAACCGTAATAAGTGCTTAACAAATGCAATAATAATAATAATATAATAATAATAATAATATTGGCATTTATTAAGCGCTTACTATGTGCAAAGCACTGTTCTAAGTGCTGGGGAGGTGACAAGGTGATTAGGTTGTCCCTAGGGGGACTCACAGTCTTCATCCCCATTTTACAGATGAAGGAACTGAATTGAGAGACACAGCGTGGCAGAACGGCTAGAGTGCAGGCCTGGGAATCAGAAGGTCATGGGTTCCAATCCTGGCTCTGCCTCTTGTCCGCTGAATGACTCTGGGCAAGTCACTACACTTCCCTCGGCCTCAGTTCCCTCATCTGTAAAATAGGGATTGAGTCTGTGAGCCCCTTGGGGGACAAGGACTGTGTCCAACCAGATTTGCTTGTATCCCACCAGCACTTAGTACAGTGCCTGGAACATAGTAAGTGCTCAACAAATACCACAATTATTATTATTATATTACATTATATAATATATAATTACATATATATTATAATAATCTACCCCAGCATTTGCACAGCGCTTAGCATGTAGTAAGTACTTAAAAACCATTATAAAAACAACATTGCAATTACAGAAAGATTCAGTTGCTTTATGAAGAGAAATAATTATGGGTGGCCAAGGAATAGGCTCAAGAAGTTTTTCAAGAAGTACAAAATCTGAATAGAACCCTACAATACCTACTTCTGCTTTCTAGACTACCCACCACCTTTACAACTTCCTCTTTAAACATCCAAAAGCAATAGCTACAATTTTTTTTAAAACCACATTCCTCAAAACTCAGGGCAGCTTGAGAGTTCTGAGAAGTGGCAAGCATTATAACCTTGCAAGCAACGGAAAGGAAAGGGAGGGGGAGGTGCCCTGAACTGTCAGAGATAACAGGCACTAAAGCCTCAATACCAATTTCATCCCCTCATCAGTGTTTTTGAAGGCACACCTCTACACAGAAACAATAATAATAATAATAATGATGGTATTGTTAAGCACTTACTATGTGCCAAGCAAGCTTGTAATAGGCAGGGAGTGTCTACCAATTCTGTAATACTGTTCTCTCCCAAGTGTTTAGTATAGTACCCTGCACATACTTAGTGCTCAATAAATGCCATCAAGTGATTCTGTAGGAAAACTGCTGTGCTAAGCACTTGGGGACAAACTCCTGTTTTAGAAACCGGGTATTTCAGAGCAGGATGTAGGTGGGGGTTACCTCAAGAGAGAGAACTGGGGGCAACTGGGCTTCCTCTCACCAAACTCAAGGACTGACGGCCAAAATGTATCACATCCCTATACTATCCCTATCCGACACAGGTCTCACAGTCTTCACCCCCATTTTACAGATGAGGTATATGAGGCACAGAGAGGTAAAGTGACTTGCCCAAGGTCACACAGCAGACAAACAGCAGAGCTGGGATTAGAACCAGGCCCTTCTGACTCCCAAGCCCAAGTTCTTATCTATTAAGCCATGGTGCTTCTACTAATAGAAATGACTGTTCTTTGCCAGGCTGAAATAGACAACACACAACTTTTTACCTCCCCGTCCCTTGTGTGGGCATTTCTTTTTGCCATCCTTGTAAAGTGATCTCCCCCTCATTACAGCAAACCGCTCTATGAGTGAGAAACAAGGCACAGTTCAGAGGGTCTTCCCACCCGACCCCTCTGTTACACTAACTGACTCTGTGGTCCTTCCTAATTAATTCACTCATTCACGCCTTTCTGAGCATCGAAATTCCTTGGGCGGGCTTTTTAGACCTTTTTAGACATCACTACCTTTTCAGAACAATTACTCTTCAAGTTGTTTCCATTTAGATTGTTTTCATCTCTAAACCAGCCACAGCTCAGGGGTAGTACGGACAATTTCCTCCTAGCCAGAGGGAGGGTGAGGGGAGGAGATTCTGTTTAAAGAGATTAATTTTTTTTAAGTAAATTGCCTCTAAGAGTACACAGGATGGAAGGGACTGCTGGTTGAAAACTGGTTGCTAAGCATTTACTCAAAGTGCCAGGCACTGTACTAAGCGCTCGGGTGGAAACGAGCAAATTGGTTTGGACACGGCCCCTGTCCCACATGGGTCTCTCGGTCTCAATCCCCATTTTACGTACGAGGTAACTGAGGCCCAGAGAAGTAAGAGAAGCAGACGAGCGTCAGAGCCGGGATTAGAAATGATGACCGTCTGACTCCCAAGCCAGTGCTCTATCCACTAGGCCACACTGCCTCACTGTTCTTCCCTGGTCACTGTGGCTCAGGTCATCTGTGAACTTGAAAGGCCATCATAGCTAGCGATAGAGTTAGTTTGTCTTTCTCTACTATTTACTAAGAACATTGGCTGCAAAATTACCATCTGAGCCCTGTGCTCTCTCTGCCCCTCTGTACTGTGAGCTCTTTACGGGCAGGGAACAAGCCTGCTAATTCTGTTGCATTGTACTCTCCCAAGGGCTTAGTAGAGAGCTTCGCACACGGTAAGCGCTCAATAAATACCACTGATTCATTGATTTTCTAGCTCTGATATGCTCTGGTACTCATTCGGGTGATCAAGAAAACAGTCAGAGTTCAGCTTTCATTTTCACCATTACTAGATTAGAATATTGGCTCGAGGCTTATTGTGAATGAATGATAAAGATTAGGGGAAAACAGCATAACAATTTCAACCACGAAAGGAGACATTTTTACCTGTTGCTGTTTTTTAACCAGTACATTCTGTTTTGACCCATACCTTTTAGACAGTCATTGTTTCAATTTTATGTATGAAATTTAATATAGTCTAAATCATTCCTCACTAAATCTACCAAAATAGGGACTGTTGAATTACTGAATTAGTAGAAATGTTAGCTTCAAACTACTGTCTATTTTCATCAGTAATCTGAATACTGCAACATGTCAATAAATCTAAGCACCTCTGCACTCATATTAAAACCCAAATTTAAGAAAACAGCACATAATGACATGTGAGTGAGTAGAAGGTTGAGCTATAACACATTTTACAAAGCAATTAATTGTATTACCCATATTAAACATTAGAGACCATTATCATATGAAAAATCCTGGACATTAATTTTGAGCACACTGAGGCTAGAGTCATGGCTACATGAAATGTTCTCAACATTTTTTCCACAAAGGGATAGTGTAAGCCACCCTCTTAGCCATTTCTGAACAACCGTGTCAAATACATAATTCATCTTTTGATTCTTGTGAAACAGTAGGTAGGACTTGAATACAATTTCCGACTTTCCAGTTGTAATATTAGGAAAAGAAAAAGTAGGCTTATTCCAACTCCATCTTGCTTTCGCATTTCAAAGTGTTTGGCCTGCTACTAAAATATTTACACAATCCTGATTCTTTTCTTAAAAAAAATCCATCAACAACCAAAACCTCATTAAACCTTACAGAAGACAAAGGCAGATAGAATTTGTGATCCGCATTCAGGAGTGCTTCCTTGGCTTTTCTGTAATTTAAAGTTCACATCCCAGGACACATTATGTATGTGCAATGAGGAATTAAAGACCTAAGCAGACAACTGAAAAAGCAAAATTACAGCAATTGCTTGAACACGGCCACAATAAAATAAATACAGCCTCACAAATTCCAATCAAGAATTTCAAAAATATATTCTACAATGAAGAATTCAAGTACAACAGACAGGTGAACAAGAATGAGTAATATAATTTGACAGATAACATACAAACAATATGATCTGAGCATTTTTGTTGATAAATAGCATGCAGTTAGCTAGGAAGAGATGTTCATCGACTATTTTTACCTCAGATCTTGCAAAAGAGGAATAGAGAAATGAACTCTCAAAATAAGTATAAGTATATTGAACAGTCTGTATTTAACCTGTGGTATTCAGAGAGGTTACGAAAGAGAAAAAGGGGGGAGAATTATTCAAAGTGGCACCAAGAATTTGCAGTACATTTAGTTCCCTGCTCTTTTCAACCTACTTTAAAATATTTGCCAACAACAATAATTCCCTTCAAAAGGACAGCGTAACCCAGTGGACATAGATTAGACTCCAAAAAGTTATACTGTTTTCCTGTTCTTTCCATTAAGCCCAGTCAGTTAGATGTAGACCAGATAGACACATAAAAAGTTGGGATTAACCCATCAACAAATGGAAAACAATCAGGCAAGTTTAATCATGACATGGAAACCAAATGCCCTATGAGAAGAACCAAAAAAACATGACTCAAACGGGAGAAACCGTACACTCCATCCTGCTTGTACTTGGATTTTCTTTCGGGTAAAGTACACGTTGATTGAAGAGAAAAAGTAATAAAAAAATCTAGAGGAAAGTAGAGGGGACTCAGATGAGGCAGAATACCTCCTCGAACCGAGTTCTGAGAGTCTTCTTTGGATTCTTTAATTCTCTTTTTTTATTGAAACAATGACAGAGGCATGTTTTTCAGTTCAGGTTTTTACAGTCTCATTTTTACGATCACAGGAAAAATAACTTATGGACAGGATCCAATCTCCTCCTCCAGTCTCTTCCCCTGCTGTAGCATCATCTGAATATTGAGTTGTTTAGTCATTCCTGTGACGGCCTACCTCGGTTTTGGGGGCTGAGCAGGAAGGAAAGCAGTGCAGTAGAGAAGATTCTCATATTTTCAGATCATTTCTTAGCCCCAAAGCTGCAGCTATGGTCAAAATGACATCCCAAGGCCGGACCTAGCAGAGATTCTCTATGAAACATAGGTCTTGTTTTGGTATCTGGGGAGAAGCTTTGTTGTGGTGAATGGTAGGGAATGTATCTGTTTATTGCTGTACCGTACTCTCCCAAGTGTTTCGTACAGTGCTCTGCACACAGTGATCACTCAATAAATACAATTGAAAGAGTGAACTAATTGAATGAATGAGAATGTGCTCCTAACACATCTGCTGTGTTACCATGGGCAAGTCACTTCACTTCTCTGGGCCTCAGTTACCTCATCTGTAAAATGAGGACTAAGACTTTGAGCCCCATGTGGGCCAGGGACTTTGTCCAACCTGATTACTTGTATCTACCCCACTGTTTAGAAAAGTGCTTGGCACCTAGTAAGTGCTTAACAAGTATCATATTATAATAATAATATTCATAGAGCTAACCAGGGAAATTAGAGTTTCAGCTCTTAAATTTGGTTTACTGGGACAGAACTCTAAATTAACACTATCTCCCCTCAGGCCCAGAGGCTGTACTAAAATTCCTCCACTGTGGCTTGAGGACCAGGGCGTAATTTAGGAGGTGGGTGGGATCAAACTGAGTTCATTTGAGTTATGAATTACTGGTTCATTTCATTCTGCCATGCACTGGTTGTATATCTTACTGAAAGGGTAAGACTTTTCAGCGTGGCTTTAGCACATCTTCTAGAACAGTATATTTTTCTGACATGAATAGAGCGGTTCAACAGCTTTTTCAATCAGTCGATCAATCAACAGTATTTATTGGGTGTCCCTTGGGTAAAGCACTTAACAGAGTGTAAGCATTCAACTCATCAAGACTTTGATGTCCTTTCACATAAGAGTTTTGAAACATCTAGCACATTTTCCTTCAACTCCAAGAAAACGGCAAATTAAAGAAATAATTTAATAGTAATCTATTTGGTGCTAAAATTAATATGAGGCCAAATTCTCCATTAAAGCTTTCAAATAGAACATGGGTCTGGGAATCAGAAGGACCTGAGTTCTAATCCCAGCCACTCCATTGTGTGCTGTGTGACCTGGGGCAAGTCACTGCACTTCTCTGGGCCTCAGTTACCTCGTCTGTAAAATTCATTCATTCATTCATTCAATCGTATTTATTGAGTGCTTACTGTGTGCAGAGCACTGTACTAAGCGCTTGGAAAGTACAATTTGGCAACAGACAGAGACAATCCCTGGAATTAAGAGTGTGAGCCCCAAGTTAGACCGGGACTGTATCCAACCAGATGAACTTGTATCTACAGCAGTGCTTAGAACAGTGCTTGGCACATAGTAAGCACTTAACAAGTATCATAATTAATCAAATTAATCAAACCATTTAATAATAATCTATTTGTTGTTTACTTAATATGAGCCTCGATTCTCCAACACATACTTTACTGTACTGTACTTTAAAAAAAAAGTACAGTATACTGAATTTTTCATTTTCTGATTTTTTTAATTCCATTGGGTTAGGTGGCTTTTAAATATTTTTTACAAAGGAAAATCAGGGGGAAGGAAGGTCCTATAAATGGTTCCATAACACTACTGAGATCTAGTTGCTGGGAATGATGTGAAACAGAAAAAGAGGTCACTCCATAAGCCCCCTCGGAGACAAAAGATCTCGTCCACAGCACTCTGGGACTCTGAAATGACCCAGATACCTACAACTCAAATAGTCTTTGTAGACCAGAAAAGTTGGACATCAAGTAAAACAGAATGGTCATGAAACTGGGAGAGTATCATGCATCATGGGAGGATTTGTTACTAGGTTAGATGACCAAGGGAGTCCAAAGATTTTGATGTCCTTTCCAATAACTTTCTCCAGGAGGCCTTCCCAGACTGAGCCCCCTTTTTCCTCTCCTCCTCCCCTCCCCATCGCCCTCCCTGCCCTACCTCCTTTCCCTCCCCACAGTACTTGTATATATTTGTACATATTTATTACTCTATTTATTTTACTTGTACATATTTACTATTCTATTTATTTTATTAATGATGTGCATATAGCTATAATTCTATTTATTCTGATGGTTTTGACACCTGTCTACATGTTTCGTTTTGTTGTCTGTCTTCTCCTTCTAGACTGTGAGCCCGTTGTTGAGCAGGGACTGTCTCTATATGTTGCCGACTTGTACTTCCCAGGCGCTTGGTACAGTGCTCTGCACATAGTAAGTGCTCAATAAATACAATTGAACGAATGAATAAGTGTTTTAAAATATCTAGCATGTTTTCCTTCAACTCCAAGAAAAAAGTAAAGAAAGAAAACTGACTTTCTTTTCAAACCTGTATCACGCTCGCAGATTATTCCAGCAACGTTACACTAAGGACAAATAAGTCTAAACTAATTAATCAATCCATTGGTGATATTTATTGAGCCCTTACTGAGTGCAGAGCAAGAGCTTGGGAGAGTAATAACAATAATAATATTAATTATGGTAATTGTTGAGCACTTACTATGTGCCAGGCACTGTACTAAGCACTGGGGTTGGACACAGTCCCTGTCCCACGTGGGGCGCACAGTCTCAATCCCCATTTTACAGATGAGGGAACTGAGGCCCAGAGAGGTGAAATGCCTTACCCAAGGTCACACAACAGACAAGTGGCAGAGCCGGGATTAGAACTCATGACCTTCTGACTTCCATCCGCTATCCACTAAGCCATACTGCTGCTACAGTACAATAGAGCTGGAAGACAAACTCCTACCCTAAAGAAATTTACAGTCTAGTGGATGACTAAGCAGGAGGGTGGTTCATTCTTATTAATAATAATGGTATTTGTTAAGTGCTTACTATGTGCCTGGCACTGTAGTAAGCGCTGAGGTGATACAAGCAAATTGGATTATAATAATAATAATAATGGCATTCATTAAGCGCTTACTATGTGCAAAGCACTGTTCTAAATGCTGGGGAGGTTACACGGTGATCAGGTTGCCCCACGGGGGGCTCACAGTCTTAATCCCCATTTTACAGATGAGGTAACTGAGGCCCAGAGAAGTTAAGTAACTTGCCCAAAGTCACACAGCTGACAATTGGCGGAGCCAGGATTTGAACCCATGACCTCTGACTCCAAAGCCCGGGCTCTTTCCACACTGAGCCAAGCTGCTTCTCTATGCAATTTAAGGTTACCTTCTATCCTTTCTGATAGCACTGGGCCTCAGATGAGGTGATTAGCTCCACGCCAGATTGCAGGCAGAAAAAAGACCAGAAATTTAGCCAATGGGCTAGTCATTTCCTGGCCACCTAGAATGGATAAAAGAATAGACCAAGTTCTGAACCAGAGATCTTCTTAAGTTCCTTATTAGCTCTATGATCCAAGTCTCCTGGATTGCATTACACAAGATGTTTATAAAAAGCTATAAATTACCTGTAATGTATATAACTTTGTATAAGATTCATCCCTAAATAACAAACATTTCTTACCATTTGATGAATAAAAACAGTCTCCCATCTGTTCATACTACATAGAGCACACAAGCTTAGCTTGGTTTCTTTGTTATAATTTATTTCGACCCTCATGTTAGCCAAATTCCAACCCTTGGTTCTAAACTAACATTGTTTCACTTGTGTAACCTAAGAAAGAATTTGGCCTTAAGCTTTACATTGACAAGTTTCTTAAGCAATTTCCAGCTTAGAGTTAATAGTACTATTATCTTCAAGAACAGGGATACATAATTCAACTCATCCAAAATTGATCCAACTGTTAATCAAACGTTGTTTGCCGTTCAATAAAATCATTTTTTCTATCATTCCATCAATGGTATTTTCTGAGCGCTTACTGTGTGCAGAGCTCTGTACTAAGTGCTTGGGAGAGTATAACACAACAGAATTGATAGGCATGTTCCCTGTCCACAGTGAGCTTGGGTTCAGGAAGATATTCTGTCCATCAACCAATTACTGAAGCTACTGAAGCGATTTATACAGTACTGTCTTTACCATCTCTATTACTTCAGGCAAATGAAGAATATAAAACCAAAGATCGAAGAAAATGTAAAGCTCTAGCCTTAAGGTTTAATGTGTTGTCAACCAATCAAAAATTCCCTTAATAGTTTTAAATAATTTAAAATGAGATTTTTCAATTTCACATGCTTGAGGAAACCTAGAACTCTAGAGCAATAACTTAATATCAATGCATATGCACAGGGAATAAAAACGTGCAACTCAAACACATAACTATTCAGTTTCAGATTACAGAGATAGAAGACTTCAGTTAACACGGCAGTGAACACCCCCTCCCCGGTTTGACAAAATGAATCAAATTGTAGCAACATTTTCATGAGGTCCATCTCCCTGAACACAATGTTTTCTGCTTTAAAAAAGACGTCCATGTAACAACTAACTAAAAAAGCCAATTTTAGATGTTCAAATAAAAAGAACAAGAAGGTATGAAAAGAAGGGAAGCTAAATACAGGATCTTAAGGACTTGGGCCCAGTCTTGTTTCACTGCTTCCCCAATAAAAACATAATATTCCAAAACCTTTTCTGCACTGTTGCTTTTGGGGATAAGCAGCCTTTTTCTCCATTAGTTATCTCTATTTAAAGAATGCAAAAATAGTTTCATAACTATACCCACGCAGCTTGGGTAGACTGATAAGGAAAGCAAAATTCCTTAATAGTATAAGGAATTTTCTGAGGCTCCACGAATTGTCATAAATTCACAATCATTGATGATATATTTGAGTCAAGAATTCACATGAAAGTGGGAAACTACAATTATACTTATCTTCCCATCCAAACCCTATCCTCCCCCCATGCTCACTGTGGGCAGGGAATAAGTCTGTTTATTGTTGTATTGTACTCTCCTCAGCACTCAGTACAGTGCTCTGCACAGAGTAAGCACTCAATAAGTACAATTGGCTGACTTACTGTAATAATAATAATAATGATGGTATTTGTTAAGTGCTTACTGTGTGCCAAGCATGGTTCTAAGCGTTGTGGTAGATACAAGGTAATCAGGTTATCCCACGTAGGGCTCACATTCTTCATCCCATTTTCTAGATGAGGTAACTGAGGAGCAGAGAAGTGAAGTGACTTGCCCAAAGTCACACAGCTGACAGCTGACGGAGCTGGGATTTGAACCCATGACCTCTGACTCTCAAGGCCGTGCTCTTGCCGCTAAGCCACTCTACCTCATCATCATCTCATCATCAATCGTATTTATTGAGCACTTACTGTGTGCAGAGCACTGTACTAAGCACTTGGGAAGTACAAGTTGGCAACATATAGAGACAGTCCCTACCCAACAGTGGGCTCACAGTCTAAAAGGGGGAGACAGAGAACAAAACCAAACATACTAACAAAATAAAATAAATAGAATAGAATAGAATAGAATAGAATAGAATAGGATAGAATAGAATAGAATAGAATAGGATATGTACTTCTCTGTAGACAGCTGCAGACAGTAGACAGCACTACCATCCTTTCTGTCTCACAAGCCTGTAACCTTGGCGTTATCCTTGACTTAAGTCTTTAAAGTGCTCCAGTGCTTAGAACAGTGTTAAAGCCCTACTCCCCCCTTCAAAGCCCTACTGAAAGCTCATCTCCTCCAGGAAGCCTTTCCAGACTGAGCCCCCCATTTTCCTCTGCTCCTCTTCCCCTCCCCATCACCCCTACTCCCTCCCTCTGCTCTACCCCCGTCCTCACCCCATAGCACTTGCATATATATGTTCATATTTATTATTCTATTTATTTTATTAATGATGTGCATAGAGCTATAATTCTATTTATTCATATGTATCCTATCGATGCCTGCCGACTTGTTTTGTTTTGCTGTCTGTCTCCCCCATCTTCTAGACTGTGAACCCACTGTTGGGTAGGCATTTTCTCTATCTGTTTCCGAATTCAATCAATCAATTGTATTTATTGAGCGCTTACTGTGTGCAGAGTACTGTACTAAGCACTTGGGAAGTACAAGTTGGCAACATAGAGAGACGATCCCCACCCAACATTGGGCTCACAGTCTAGAAGGGGGAGACAGAGAAAAAACCAAACATATTAACAAAATAAAATAAATAGAATAGGTACAAGTAAAGTAAATAGAGTAATAAATGCGTACAAACATAAATACAGGTTCTGTGGGGAAGGGAAGGAGATAAGGCGGGGGTTGGAGAGGGAGAGGAGGGGGAGAGGAAGGAGGGGGCTCAGTCTGGGAAGGCCTCCTGGAGGAGGTGAGCTCTCAGGAGGGTCTTGAAGGGAGGAAGAGAGCTAGCTTGGCGGATGGGCAGAGGGAGGGAATTCCACGCCAGGGGGATGACGTGGGCCGGGGGTCAACGGCGGGACAGGCGAGAACGAGGCACAGTGAGGAGATTAGTGGCAGAGGAATGGAGGGTGCGGGCTGGGCTGTAGAAGGAGAGAACAGAGGTGAGGTAGGAGGGGGCGAGGTGATGGACAGCCTTGAAGCCCAGGGTGAGGAGTTTCTGCCTGATGTGCAGGTTGATTGGTAGCCACTGGAGATTTTTGAGGAGGGGAGTAATATGCCCAGAGCGTTTCTGGACAGAGATGATCTGGGCAGCGGCATGAATTATGGATTGAAGTGGGGAGAGACACGAGAATGGGAGATCGGAGAGGAGGCTGATAACAGTAGTCCAGATGGGATAGGATGAGAGCTTGAACGAGCAGGGTAGTGGTTTGGATGGAGAGGAAAGGGCGGCGCTTGGCAATGTTGCAGAGCTGAGACCAGCAGGTTTTGGTGACGGCTTGGATGTGAGGGGTGAACGAGGGAGCGGAGTCGAGGATAACACTAAAGTTGTGGGCTTGTGAGATGGGAAGGATGGTAGTGCCGTCAACAGTGATGGGAAAGTCAGGGAGAGGGCAGGGTTTGGGAGGGAAGACAAAGAGTTCAGTCTTGGACATGTTGAGTTTTAGGTGGCGGGCAGACATCCAGATGGAGATGTCCTGAAGGCAGGAGGCTTAGTGGGTAGAGCATGAGTCTGGGAGTCAGAAGTGAGAAACAATTTGACAGCAATTGACCGTCCGACCTCCTTTCCTATTTTTGGGTCATCGGTCAAGATGTTACCTAGGTTAGAGAATTCAGTGTCCGCATTCAACTATGGATCATGTTGACTTTGGGTGGTGTGAACGACTGAGCTGGGGCAAACTGGAGTCAGGCTAACTGACATTTGATGGTGCTTTTGTGATTCCGAGAAGCATTTCTTTGTTATCAGCAAGTCTTTTTTTTATGGTATTTCTTAAGCACAATTACATGTCAAGCACTGTTCTAAGTACTGGTGTAGATACAAATTTATCACATGGGACACAGTCCCTGTCCCCCATGGATTTGACAGTCTGAGGGATTAGGATTTAATCCCCATTTAGCAGTTGAGGGAACTGATGCACAAAGAAGTGAAATGACTTTACCAAGGTCACACAACAAGCAACTGGCAAAGTCTGAATCAGAACCCAGGCTGGTACTCTTTCCATTAGGCCATGCTGCTTCTTTTCTTGTGTATGAACATCCAGAACCCTGACCTTAGAGCATAGGAAGTCCTCACGAGTGGTTCAGAGAATCTCGACGACACTCCAAGACAATAATTAATTTGAAAGACTTTCCCAAAGGATTGGAATCATATTCTGACCCCCGCTCTCTGATATGTTGTTGCTTCCGAGAGCACTGCTCTGCTGAATTCCATTGGTGATTGAGAAATAGCCCAACTGTTCCTCAGGTTTTGATGGGGACAATTAAATCTTTATGGAGTAGTTTCAGGTTTCAGGTTCTTGATACATTTTTCTGGACTGTCAAAATTTTTCAGTGGTTAAACCAGAGACCATCTCTGCTGACAGTGTCAAATCTTTAGTAAGGGCTTCAAGGCTAAATATAATGATGATGATAATGATGTTAATAATAATAATTGTGGGTTTAAGCACTTACTATGTGCCAAACCCTGTGCAAAGCACCGGATTTGATATATGCAATACAGATATAATTCATTCAGTCACATTTATTGAGCATTTACTGTGTGCAGAGCAATGTACTAAGCACTTGGGAAGTACAAGTCGGCAACATATAGACACGGTCCCTACCCAAAAATGGAAAGTCTAGAAGAAGGAATATGATGATGATGATAATAATAATAATAATAATAATAATAATAATAATAATGGCATTTATTAAGCACTTACTATGTGCAAAGCACTGTTCCAAGTGCTGGGGAGGTTACAAGGTGATCAGGTTGTCCCACGTGGGGCTCACAGTCTTCAACCCCATTTTACAGATGTGGTAACTGAGCCTTAGAGAAGTGAAGTGACTTGCCCAAAGTCACACAGCTGACAATTGGCGGAGCCGGAATTTGAACCCATGACCTCTGACTCCAAAGCCAGGGCTCTTTCCATTGAGCCACGCTGATCCAATCCCTCCCCGACGTCCCAAAACCTGCTGGTCTCAGCTCCGCAACATTGCCAAGATCCGCCCTTTCCTCTCCATCCAAACCGCTACCCTGCTCGTTCAAGCTCTCATCCTATCCCATCTGGACTACTGTATCAGCCTCCTCTCCGATCTCCCATCCTCGTGTATCTCCCCACTTCAATCCACACTTCACGCCACTGCCCGGATTGTCTTTGTCCAGAAACGCTCTGGGCATGTTACTCCCCTCCTCAAAAATCTCCAGTGGCTACCAATCAATCTGCGCATCAGGCAGAAACTCCTCACCCTGGGCTTCCAGGCTGTCCATCCCCTCGCCCCCTCCTACCTCACCTCCCTTCTCTCCTTCTCCAGCTCAGCCCGCACCCTCTGCTCCTCTGCTGCTAATCTCCTCACCAGGCCTCATTCTTGCCTGTCCCGCCGTCGACCCCTGGCCCACGTCATCCCCCGGGCCTGGAATGCCCTCCCTCTGCCCATCCGCCAAGCTAGCTCTCTTCCTCCCTTCAAGGCCCTGCTGAGAGCTCACCTCCTCCAGGAGGCCTTCCCCGACTGAGCCCTCTCCTTCCTCTCCCCCTCGTCCCCTTCTCCATCCCCCCGTCTTACCTCCTTCCCTTCCCCACAGCACCTTTATATATGTATATATGTTTGTACATATTTATTACTCTATTTATTTTACTTGTACATATCTGTTCTTTTTATTTTATTTTGTTAATATGTTTGGTTTTGTTCTCTGTCTCCCCCTTCTAGACTGTGAGCCCACTGTTGGGTAGGGACCGTCTCTATATGTTGCCAACTTGTACTTCCCAAGCGCTTAGTACAGTGCTCTGCACACAGTAAGCACTCAATAAATACGATTGATTAATGCTGCTGAAATTAAACATCTTTCCCCCGATTAGGCTAGAATAGATTCCACCAAGACAAGAGGAATGGAAGAACCCTGCATTTCTCCTAGCAATAACAATCTTAATGATTTCGGCTTACTAGGAGCCAACCACTGTCCTAATCGCTGGGGTAGATACAACGTAATCAGGTCAGACACAGTCTCTGTCCCATGATGGGGGGCGGGGGAGTTCACAGTCTAAATTAGAAGGGGAACAGGTATTGCACCCCCATTTTACAGATGAGCTAACTGATGTACAGGGAAGTTTAGAGACTTGCCCAAGGTCACCCAGCAAGCAAATGGCAGAGCAGGGATGAGAACCCAGGTCCTCTGATTCCCAGGCTTGTCCTTCTCTACTAGGCCACATTCCTTTTCCTGTATCTGATATAATCCATAGAACAAGTCGGGTACAAGTCAGGCATATTGTGACTCTGAGAGGACATAATAATAACAATAATAATAATAATAATAATAATAATAATGGCATTTATTAAGAACTTACTATGTGCAAAGCACTGTTTTAAGCACTGGGGCAGTTACAAGGTGATCAGCTTGTCCCCCGGGGGGCTCAGTCTTCATCCCCATTTTACAGATGAGGTAACTGAGGCACAGAGAAGTTAAGTGACTTGCCCGAAGTCACACAGCTGACAAGTGGCGGAGTGGGGATTTGAACCCATGACCTCTGACTCCAAAGCCCGTGCTCTTTCCACTGAGCCACGCTGCTTCTTACATGGTTAACATGTAAGACATGGCTAACTAATCTATCAATCAATCTATGGTATTCCCTGACTGTCTACTATGTGCAGGGGAAGCAGCGTGGCTCAGTGGAAAGAGCACTGGCTTGGGAGTCAGAGGTCATGGGTTCGAATCCCGGCTCCACCACTTGTCAGCTGTGTGACCTTGGGAAAGTCACTTAACTTCTCTGGGCCTCAGTGACCTCATCTGTAAAATGGGGATCAAGACTGAGAGTCCCAAGTGGGACAACCTGATTACCTTGTATTCCCCCCAAGTGCTTAGAACAGTGTTTTGCACATAGTAAGTTCTTAACAAATAGCACCACTATTATTATTATTATTACGTGCAGTGCACTGTATTAAGGGCTGGGGAATCAATAAATCAATTGATGGTATTTACTGAGTGCCTACTGGGTGCAGCACAGTGTATTCAGTTTTTGGAACTAATAAATCAATAAGTGGTATTTGCTGAGTGTCTACTGTGTGCAGCACACTGTACTAAAGGCTTGGGATCAACCAATGTTATTTATTGAATGCTTTACTGGGTTACCAGTGCTGAACTAAGTGCTCAGAGAATATGACAGGGGTGGTAGACACGAATCCTGCCCTTCATCGGAGAGACAGACATTAAAATAAATTACAGATAGGGGATATACACATCCTTAAATGCTCTCATTTCCCCTATCTGTAATTTATTTCCCTATCTGTAATATATATATAGGTGCTGTGGGACTGGAGTGGCTTAGTACAGTGCTCTGCACACAGTAAGTGCTCAATAAATACGATTGAATGAATGACTATTAAGTGCTTAAGGGGTGTAGGGGCGTAGATAAGCGCTTAGTACAGTGCTCTGCACACCATAAGTGCTCAATAAATATGACTGAATGAACGATTGAGTGAAAGCAGATTCAACTACATAGTTGATGCAGAAGGAGGGAGAGTAGGGGAAGTACAAAGGAATAGAATAGGCAGCGTGACTCAGTGGAAAGAGCACGGGCTTTGGAGTCAGAGGTCATACGTTCAAATCTTGGCTCCGCCAATTGTCAGCTGTGTGACTTTGGGCAAGTCACTTCACTTCTCTGGGCCTCAGTTACCTCATCTGTAAAATGGGGATTAAGACTGTGAGCCCCCCGTGGGACAACCTGATCACCTTGTAACCTCCCCTGCGCTTAGAACAGTGCTTTGCACATAGTAAGCGCTTAATAAATGCCATCATTATCATTATTATATAATTCCTATCCTCCCGGACTTTACAATCTAGACACTAAAATAAATTTTTCATTCATTCATTCAATCGTATTTATTGAGTGCTTACTATGTGCAGAGCACTGTACTAAGCACTTGGGAAGTACAAGTTGGCAACATATAGAGACGGTCCCTACCCAACAGTGGGCTCACAGTCTAGAAGAGGTAGGAGGACTCAATAAAGTATAAAGTTATATTAAAAAATGTGATGGAGCGGGGTTGTGAATTCTTAAATGTTTAAGTGACACAAAAGCTCTGAAATGACAACTGGGAGACTTAAGGTAGGAGAAAGAAATCAATCAGGGAGAGCAGAGATGCCAGTTTGGAAGGGCTTGGAAATGGGGAGAGCTATGCCCTGCCAGATGTGAAGGGGAAGGGAATTTCAGGCCCGTGGTAGGGTGTAAGCAGGAGGTCGTTGGCAGAAAACAGCAGATGCTCAGAGAGTATATAGCTTGGGAGGAACGAAGAGAGCGGGCCGGGATCAAGTGGGAGGGGAGTCAGTGTGAAAGAGAGTTGATTATATCCTTCAGGAGTCTGGAGTCCAAGACAGCTCTGGCTGAAATCTGACCAGCAAGGGAGAGCAATGAGATCCAGAGATAGTTTCTGCAATCAATTCCCTTTCTACCTTCTTAATGATGAAAATACTGTGGTATTCATGGAATCCTGCACATTCCTCGGTGTTGCCTCTGTTGAGTAAGAGCCTACTGAAGGCAACTGAACAGTTTCCTCCTTGCCTGGAGCTCTTCACTGATACCACCATCAGATAATAATAATAATATTTCCTCCTTGCCTGGAGCTCTTCACTGATACCACCATCAGATAATAATAATAATATTTGGCACGTGCCATCTGCCAAGTTCTGTACTAAGCGCTGGAGTAGAAAAACGATTATCAGGTCCCACATGGGGCTTACAGTCTAAGTGGGAGGGAGAACAGGAACTGAATCCCCATTTTGCAGAGGAGGAAACTGAGGTACAGAAAAGCTATGTGACTTGCCCAAGGTCACACTGCAGGTTTGTGGCAGTCGGGATTGGGATGCAGGTCCTTTGATTCCCAGGCCTGAATTTGTCTCACTAGGCAAAGCTGCTTCTCTGATCAGGTCCGGGAGTTTTGCCATGCCCGTTGTCGAGGAGATGTGACCAAATGTTGGAAGAAGAGCCTTGTCTTTGCACGTTGGCAGGCGTTCTGCTCTTTATAGAATGCCATCCTCACTATTGGCAGGACTGTTAAAGAGAACATCCAAGTGTTCTTGACATCTTTTTAAGGTTTCTTCTTCTGGGATGAAGACAGAACCACCTGTCTCCTCTCCAGATGGGGTTGTGATGACGGGTGTGGGTTGATGTATCTGCTTTAGGGAAGCACAGAAGTTCTAGGTTTGGTTTCGGTCTGCACAGTGAAGTAAGCCTTGTCATCCCACTGTATAGCACCCAAATTTCTCAGTATCCGTTTTGTCAGGGTAATGAGTTCTGCCAGGTATTGCTGAAAAGCCAGAGCTATGTGAAGCTATAAGTAGCTTCTTGGTCATGGAAATGCTGTCGTCGACTGGTCCTGATGTTTTCTTCTTGCCTTGGGAAGGGAACGTGTCAACCAACTCTGTCAGATTATCCTTTCCCAAGTGTTACAGTACAGTGCTCTGCACACAGTAAGTGCTCAATAGATACTATGGATGCTGATAAAGATAATGATCTGGAAAAATACACAATTTTAAAGGCTACCTGCTAGAGAGTATATTATGAAGAGACACCCCGTTGTCAGCCTCGTGGTTGGTGGTAGATACTATTTCTTATTCTAAAAGGACAACTGCCAAGTTCTTTAGGATTTACTTTGTTTCCCGGGAGTTTTACAATCAGCTCCCTCGAGGCCACTCTAAGGTACCCTGGCTTTATTGGGAGTGAAAGTTTGGAACTCATCAGATGACGCTCGAACAAGCGGTCATATGTCTGAGCGCTTATTCTGTGCACAGCACTGTACTAAGTGCTTTGATCAGCCCTCATCAATGACACTTACAGCAGTAATAACCTGAACATTCTCCAGTTCCCATTTGCTCTTGGAGGCATCCGAAAACCCCTTTCAGGATGGCACCTGGAGAGTTTCCAGTTTTCTACCAATCTTGGTTACGAGAAGGAGAGTCAAGCAGAGGCCTATCCATTCCATTCCTAGCTTGGCCAGTGGCTAGCGAGTGGAAGGCAATCTGTTACAAGTCAAAACTCACCTGTACTGGACAGCAGCGTCATGGGAGAGAGTCGAGGGCCGAAATTCAAGTTTACCACATGGAAGAAGGCAACAGTAAACTATTTCTGTATTTTTACCAAGAAAACTCCATGGGTCCACTACCAGAACGATTGCAGATGGAGAGTGGAGCGTTCTGGGAGAGATGTGTCCATGGCGTCACTATGGATTGGAAAGGACTCAACAGCATAAGCCAAGCATCCTAAATGTCTTTCTCTTGTTCAGTAAGCAAAAACAGGACTTGATTACAAGTCCTCTGGCCCACTTATTAAGCAGGAGTGGGCTAGTGCTATTTCATTTACCAATCCTATGTTGCCCCAAGATTGTTTCGGCATCGAAAAATCCCCCATGAGAATCAGCTTATCAGACATTGGTACCAACACCAAGTTCTGTCTAGATCGCCAGGGAATCTTTCTTCATCCTCGTCTGTGTCAGTGATGGTGGGGGATCATGATTGTCTTGATGAACTGGATTGTATGAGCTGAATTCCATGTATTTAAAGGGTATCAGTTCAAGGACAAGCTTTATAATCGCCTTGCTTTAAAACGAAGGGTCTAGATGACATTTCATCTATAGAGGCTTAGCTTGTTCAATACCTGCTGGGACATTCTCAAGTACACCAATCACAGGAATCGAAAGGTTCAGATGTTACCGTGGGGTCCCAAAGCAATTAGAAAATCTCCACAAAGTACTCTGTGATGTGCCACGAAGGGATAAGGCAACTTTCTTTTACTGATGTGGCTTATTTTAATACTTGAGAATAATCCTAACAAGAATGGCATTTCTAGACTGTGAGCCTGTTGTTGGGTAACGATTGTCTCTATCTGTTGCTGAATTGTACTTTCCAAGCACTTAGTACAGTGCTCTGCACACATTAAGCACTCAATAAATACGACTGAGTGAATTTATTAAGCACTTTCTGTGCTAATTGCTGAGGTAGATACAAGCCAAGGAGATCAGACACAGTCCCTGTCCCACATAGGGCTCACAGATCTGTTTTTATGCGCATTTTGCCGATGTGGAAATTGAGGCCCAAAGAGGTTTAGGGACTTGCCAAAATCACCCAGCAGGCCAGTGGCAGATCTGGGACTAGAACCCAGGTCCCTTTACTCTCAGGCCTCTGCTTTTTCCACTAAGCCATGCCAGGCCTTGAGTTCCATGGAACTGGACTGTCCAAAACAGTTGGAGAGAATGACATGACATACCACCTGTGAGTCTGTCCGGACAAATTGAGAACCAAGCTGAATGCTTATTCATTCCTGGTACAAAGCTGCGACTGGAACGCTGATTCATTCAATCGTATTTATTGAGTGCTTACTGTGTGCAGAGCACTGTACTAAGTGCTTCAGAAGTACAAGTTTGCAACATATAGAGACGGTCCCTACCCAACAGCGGGCTCACAGTCTAGATCATACCGATGCTAACACCTGGTGACCCTGAGGGCCCTTATTCATCATTAAATTCATCCTCCTGTCCAAAATGCCGTCTGAAAGGTGAGAAGTGTGGGTTTGTGAGGCCCTGCGGTTGAGTAAACTTTCAGAGGAGTAAGGAAGACTTGAACTGCTACAGACCCTCCGGTCGTTATGAGGAGCAACTCGACTGCTGAATCATGAGCCCGGGTGTTTACTTATTCTAGTGGCTCTGCAGCCCATCCTCAAGACCTCCTGTGATCTCTGAAGAAGTGGAACTCTCACTTTCCCACGCAGGCCACGTGGTCTCGGCCCAGAAGGACAGAGCTGGTGGAATGGAGGCCAGCCGGGCATCCCATCTGAATCCGAAGGCAGCTCTGATTCTCCAAGAGAACAATCCTGGCACCTGGCTAGGAATTGAGGACTACCAACTGGCATTTATGTTTAATCTCATCAAGCAGACCCAGGCTCAATAATTGGCAGGAAACTTGTAGAACCGGGAGGAACTGAAGTGCTTCAAATGCACACACGAGAAGCAGCGCGGCTCAGTGGAAAGAGCACGGGCTTGGAAGCCTGAGGTCATGGGTTCTAATCCGGGCTCCGCCAATTGTCAGCTGTGTGACTTTGGGCAAGTCATTTCACTTCTCTGGGCCTCAGTTACCTCATCTGTAAAATGGGGATTAAAACTGTGAGCCCCATATGGGACAACCTGATCACCTTGTATCCCCCCCAGCGCTTAGAACAGTGTTTTGCACATAGTAAGCACTTAACAAATGTCATTATTATTATTATCCTGAAAGCAATTTTATATGGCATGTACTCTCCCAAGCACTTAGTACACTGCTCTGCACTTAGTAAGTTCTCAATAAATGTCACTGATCGATTGATCGATTAGATAACCGAGAAAGAATCGCAGCTGCAAGAATTGGAGACGCTCAGGGAGGACAGAGAAGCAGCGTGGCTCAGTGGAAAGAGCACGGGCTTTGGAGTCAGAGGTCATGGGTTCGAATCCCGGCTCCGCCACATGTCTGCTGTGTGACCTTGGGCAACTCACTTAACTTCTCTGAGCCTCAGTTACCTCATCTGTAAAATGGGGATTAAGACTGTGAACCCCACATAGGACAACCTGATCACTTTGTATCCCCCCCAGCGCTTAGAACAGTGCTTTGCACATAGTAAGCGCTTAACAAATGCCAACATTAATTTTCACACCCAAGCCGTCACCAAAACCTGCCGGTCTCAGCTCCGCAACATTGCCAAGATCCGCCCTTTCCTCTCCATCCATACAGCTACCCTGCTCGTTCAAGCTCTCCGCCTATCCCGTCTGGACTACTGCATCAGCCTTCTCTCTGATCTCCCATCCTCGTGTCTCTCCCCACTTCAATCCATTCTTCATGCTGCTGCCCAGATTACCTTTGTCCAGAAACGCTCTGGGCATGTTACTCCCCTCCTGAAAAATCTCTGGTGGCTACCAATCAATCTGCGCATCAGGCAGAGACTCCTCACCCTGGGCTTCAAGGCTGTCCATTACCTTGCCCCCTCCTACCTCACCTCCCTTCTCTCCTTCTACAGCCCCCCACCCCCACCCCGCACCCTCCGCTCCTCTGCTGCTAATCTCCTCACCGTACCTCGTTCTTGCCTGTCCCGCCATCGGCCCCTGGCCCACGTCATCCCCCGGGCCTGGAATGCCCTCCCTCTGCCCATCCGCCAAGTTAGCTCTCTTCCTCCCTTCAAGGCCCTAGGAGGCCTTCCCAGACTGAGCCCCGTCCTTCCTCTCCCCCTCGTCCCCCTCTCCATCCCCCCATCTTACCTCCTTCCCTTCCCCACAGCACCTGTATATATGTATATATGTTTGTACATATTTACTACTCTATTTATTCATTTTACTTGTACATATCTATTCTATTTATTTTATTTTGTGAGTATGTTTGGTTTTGTTCTCTGTCTCCCCCTTTTAGACTGTGAGCCCACTGCTGGGTAGGGACTGTCTCTATATGTTGCCAACTTGTACTTCCCAAGTGCTTAGTACAGTGCTCTGCACACAGTAAGCGCTCAATAAATACGATTGATGATGATAATGATGACAAAGGGGAGGAACTCTCCAAGTGGTTAAGAGAGAGAAGGAAAGCTCAGTATCAGGAACAGTATCATGTGGTCCCATGAGATATCAGCTTCCTTCTGGTCTTGGAATGGGAGGGTAAGAACGGCAGAGGCATCTGGGTGGTGTACTGCATGCCTTGGGGAAGCTGTAGGTCCCCTAGATCTACCCTGCTTCCATACAAACCTGGTCCCCGAGACTCTAATAATAATAATGATCATTACAGTACTTGTTAAGCACTTACTATATGCCAAGCACTGTTCTAAGCGCTGACGTAGATACAAGGTCATCAGGTTGGACACAGTCTTTGCCCCATGTGGGGCTCACACTCTTATCCCCATTTTACAGATGAGATAACTGAGGCACAGAAAAGTTAAGTGACTAACCCAAGGTCGCACAGCAGACCAGTGGCTGAGCTGGGATTAGACTCCAGGTCCTTTTGAATCCCAGGCCTGTGTTCTATCCACTAGGCCATGCCGCTTCTCTAGTCAATCAGCCAATCATATTTATTGAATGCTTTCTGTGTGCGAAGCACTGTACTAAGCACTTGGGAGAGTCCAATATAACGATCAACAGATACATTCCCTGCCCACAACAAGCTTACAATCTGGAGGGGGAGTCAAATATTAATATAAATGAATTACAGATATGCAACTCTATTGGGTTTGGGGCTGCCACAGAGGGAAAGCAAAGGACAAAAAATGAGAAACAAAACTAACCAGAGCCACGAAAAAATATAAAGAAGTCTTGCTCACACTGGGCAGACCAGAGCTGAAAAACATCAGGAGCAACAGAACATGGCAGATGCAGGCAAGGGGGGCTGTTTCTGGGGTCAGGGCAGCAGTTCCAGATCGATCAATCAGTCAATCAATCAATTGTATTTACTGAGCCCTTACTGTGGGCAAAGCACTGTACTAAGTGCTTGGGAGAGTACAGTACAGCAGAGTTCAATACCCTCTTTCCTATTGAAGGAACTGTTCCCAGTCAGACAATTGCATTTATTGAGCGCTTACTGTGTGCAGAACACTGGACTAAGCTCTTGGGAGAGTACAATACAACAAACAGTAAAGAGACACATTCCCTGCCCACAATGAACTTACAGTCTAGAGGATGAGCTTACAGTTTAGCAGCCCCAACAGCCCAAACTACCTC
Organism: Tachyglossus aculeatus; assembly: GCF_015852505.1. Classification (NCBI taxonomy): domain Eukaryota; kingdom Metazoa; phylum Chordata; class Mammalia; order Monotremata; family Tachyglossidae; genus Tachyglossus; species Tachyglossus aculeatus. The sequence goes on along the minus strand of NC_052067.1, from coordinate 144,789,025 downwards.
CAAGAGCCAAAGTGGAAGCATCTACACGGCACGGCCTAGTGGCAAGAGTCAGAGGATGTGGGTTCTAATTCCGCTCCTCCACCTATCTGCTGTGTGACCTCGGACAAGTCACTTACCTTCTCTATGCCTCTGTTACCTCATCTGTAGAATGGCGATTGAGACTGTGAGCCCCGTGTGGGACAGGGACTGCGTCCACCCTGATTCCCTTGTATGCACCCCAGTGCTTAGAACATGCTTAGCACATAGTAAGCACTTAAGCAATTCCATAATTATTATTACTAGCCAAAAATATCAATGGGATTCAGAAGACACTTGCATAAGGGCGGCGAAAGCTGTTATTTTGCATGTGGGCTGGTCATGCTAAAGGGTTGGGTTGGGGCAAATTTTGGGGGTGGGATGGTTGGCAATAAGGGGGCCCAGATTTTCTGGGGCTGTGGCCATAAAAATAACTCCTCGGTGTACTGTCCTTGGGGAATCCTTCAGGAGACCCTAACAGCTTGCCCTCTTCATTGACGGCAGGGATCAAATTTTCACTTCTTTTAGTTCATCCACTTTAACCCACTTTAGGCATTTTACCCTGCCTGCCCCTCTGATCCATTGGTTTAGTTTTTTATTGAGTCTGAAGGATTGTTCCGCTGAAGAATCACTTTCTTGGGATTCATTTTCCTCTCAGGCTTTCTTCCTAGTGCCCTGGTTTTAGCTAGAGTTCGTTTTCTTTATCTTGTTGACTCTGCTGTTCCTTTCCCCAAGGATCCTAAATATTATACTGTGGTATTTCTCCCTGGGCTTTGCAGCTCTTTGATTTCACTCTTTTTGCCTGTGGCAATCCAGCTATCTCGAGTCCCTGGATTTGGTTCCAATTCGACATTTGGAATCACATGCAGCGCTTCTTCATTAATATACGTACGGGGTAGAAATGAAAAAGGTGTTACGTGCACTCTTGAAATCTCAGAGCTGTCCCCTGGGATAAGGCCCTCTAGAGTCTATGCTCCTTGTGGGAAGGGGACGTGTCTACCAATCCTGTTATCCTGTACTCTCCCGAGCGCTTAGTACAGTGCTCTTCTCACAGTAAGTGCTCAATAGACATGATTACTCAATCGATTTAGGTATCCTACATTTTGATAGTCCATTGGGTCTGTGGCTGTAAAGAAGCGCATCTCCCCAGAATGAAATTGATGAAATTTCGATCAGCCACAACCTGAATAATATTAGGAAATATCCTACTTAGGTTGGAGAACTAGGTTGGAGTTTGTTTCATTTTGAAATACCAAGTTCATAAAGCTCTCCGGGCTTCACTTAATTATATTAAAAGGGAAAATTAAACGTTGGCCTTTGTGATGATTCAGTGACAGCTGAACTTGAACAAAGAGATCTTGTCTCTCTTGGGGATGCTTGTCATTCGTAAGTAAAACAAATATAGTCTTCTACATTTTCCAGTTGCCTATGCATATTTTACATAAAACACTATAATAGAGAATTTTAAGACCCATATGGTCACACACTCAGAGGAAAATCCCTAGGGTTGAGTAGGATTTGTTCTGATGAGTGAGCATCCACCACGTAAATGAATCCTTTAACGAATACATATTTCATTCCCGAATTAAGGCATATATGACCTATCGTTACCATTCTCATGGGCTAACAGGGCAGTGGCTTGTGGAGTACAATGGAAATGAAAATGTGTTATTTCAATGCCTGGTGAAACTGATCTGCTAATGACACTTCATAGGATAGGCAACGTGTCAGCATGTGGGAGGTATGACATAATAGATTTTCCCATTTTTAATCATTCTGCCTTAAGGGAAGTTGGACTGTGAGCTGTGGGACGGGGACCGTGCCCAACCTGATGATCTTGTATCTACCCCAGTGCTTAGCACAATACTTGGCACTTAGTAAGCATTTACCATATGCCATTATTAAACTTCCAAAAAATGCTGGAGTCAGATTGAATCCTTAATGTTTTCCCTGACTGAAAGGTGTATAGCAGCCTAAGGATTAATCATACAGGGTCTGCCATATACACACAAATGCTCTTCAAAGATACAGAATGATCTCTTTCTGTTCCAGAGATATTCCTATTTTAAATACAAAAATCGGAGAGAATATGGGCAGAAGGTCTATTTGACACCAACCAGCACCGAAATGAATATAAATAGTCCCTTACTGCTCAAGGCCGTCATGGAGCACTTATTTTCCTATCCGAGTTGAACAAGCCCAGCCCCGGACAAATAGTTGAGTTATCTCGTACCTACCCCAGCACTTAGAACAGTGCCTGGCACATAGTCAGCATTTAACAAATACCATAATTAATATTAAGTTCATTCACGGTCCCCTCTTACTCTCTAATAGAGATGATTCTGCCGGGGGACTGAAAGAGGAGGGGCACAGGGGTACTGGATGGGAAATAGTGGGCAGCAAACTGGGGCCTTCAAGCCGCAAGTACTAAGGTCTTTAAAAATGAAAATGAGAAAAATAGTTTTGAGATTTGGAGGGCAGATAAATCTGTCAGGGGAGCTATAGAAAGATTGCCCTTTCCAAGTCAACAGTCAGCGGAGATGGTCAGTTTCATTAGGCATTCTTGGATTGGTTGAATGTATGGCCTGTTCTGTAAATTGAATCAGAGGTCATTCAAGTGCAGGAGATGATTTAAGGTCAGTTCTGTGCTTCGATGGCACCCCTAAGGCAAGAAAAATAGTGATGATCAAAGGAGGAGACCCCAAAAAATAATTAGGGTGGGGCAGGGCATAATAAATAATGGCAGGAAATGAATGTGTCTATTTTATTAATAATAATAATAATAATGATGATGATGTTGGTATTTGTTAAGTGCTTACTATGTGCCAATCACTTTTCTAAGCGCTGGGGGGGATACAAGGTAATCAAGGTTATCCCACATGGGGCTCACAGTCTTAATCCCCATTTTACAGATGAGGGAACTGAGGCACAGAGAAGTGAAGTGACTTGCCCAAAGTCACACACCTGACAAGTGGCGGAGCCGGGACTAGAACCCATGACCTCTGACTCCCAAGCCTGGACTCTTTCCACTGAGCCACGCTGCTTCTCCTCCCAAGTTTGGGAAAATGAAGATTCAAACTGGAATTATCAGTTCTGTTATAGCATTCTTCAGAATTCTTCCTGGATATTGGAGATTATAACCTCATAACACTATTGGACAATGATTCCTGAACTCTGAGTTTAATTTTCCTTAAAGACCTGAATCCATGTTTGGTGTGCATTAAAGCTTGCTTGTAAGTTGGTCATGAAAGACATTTTTGTCTTCAATCAATCCATTCTATTTACTGAGTGCTTACTATGTGCAGAGCACTGTATTAAGCACTTGGGAGAGTACAACAGAATTAGTGGACATGTTCACTGCTCATAAGAGCTTAGCGATGAACCTTTAAACTCTCCTTGTAGTGTTAACATGATCTCTACTCTTGACCTAGTTTGATATTGCCTCTGAGAGTATCTGTGTGTATCTCTGTGTGGGTGCGTGTATGTGGTAAGCATTGCTCTGTTACTTAGTCACTGTCACTCTTCTTTAGATAGCTGGCACATAAAACTATTTAGGACTCTTCTCTTTAGCAAAAGTCAAACCAAACAATAAAGTCAGACATTCTTAGGCTTATGTCAAGGCTCAGGTAATCTCAAAGAGGAACCTTCTCTCAGATAATCTCAAAGAGGAGTTTTCTCCCTGCACATGGCTTCGCCTGGTCATTCGGCGATTGAAAGGGAGTAGCGTTGTATCAAAGCCTTTGGGATCCAGATACCTCAAAGCCGGCCCACGGGCTATGTGACTTTCTACATCACGGAGAGACCTTCCTGCGTCACTACAAGGAAAAACCAGCCTAAGGGCTTCTGGGCATCGCTAAATTTATAAAAACCCAAAGAAAGGATCACCGGACGCGGAAAAGCCAAGGGAAAAACCATGTCCATTACTGACCCACCCCAGGTAAGTTCCAGAGAGCTACATGTGCTGCTCAGCACTATGCCTGATGTCCGTTACCCTGGGTGGTTGTTTTGCCATATCATCCTGATTTTTCCCTTCATTTCTCACCACTTGTTTTACAAACAGTACCCAGAACTAGAAGCATGTGAGATTCTAAATAGGAGTTAAGCATGGCTCTCACATGAGAGTGGGTACCCAGAAATATACATAAATATATTTTTAATTTGGTGAGAAATTCAGTATTTATCAAAGTTGGAGTGTTTGGGGGTGGAACTGTGTGTGTGTGTATGTGTGTGTGGGAAGAATTGTTTATTCAACTAATCATTTTGCATCATCATGCACCCCAAGGAAAAAATGTTTACCTGGTGGTGCCACAGTTAACCTTTTTTCCTTGCTGAGACGGTGCCCTGGGATGAATTCAGTCATGGAAGGGCGGCCCCTCAGAAGAAATGCTTCTGTGGAGGTGGGATCAGGGGGAACGTTTAATAAACTCTGGAGGTAGGAGGCCCCTGAAGTCCTGAGGCGGCTCTGATCACAAAGGGAAGGTGAAAATTGTCTTGCAGAAGATCCAAGAAAAATACATATAGGAAACAAAAGAGTTTTACTTTAATTACCTTTCGGCGCTGATGAGTGACAACATTATTTTCATTTCTAATGAGATTTGTCGTACGCAGAAAACTAACAGTCTCTATAGATTCCCCTGCAGGAATCAACCCCTGTTTGGGAAACCCTCAATCAGAATAGAGAGGAGATTTCTTTTCGGGAGTGAATAATTTGGGTCGGGTCTCCGATAGTCGATACCGGTATTTTCGGACCGACTCATCGGTCTCTAGGGTTCCTGAGAAAAAGAAATGTAAATTCCGACCGGAGAAAGGACGGGATAATGTAACCGGACAACCAGGATTCCGGCCGCTGTAGAAACCCAAAGGATTCAATTTCGAGAGACGACTCGTGAACTGGATGAGCGTGCACGGCTTAGCCTAGGAACTCCTTCCTTCCTTCCTTTCTTTCCTTCCTTCCTTCCAGTTTTACAAGTCCCATACATTCCCTCCGTGCCCTTCGGTGGTTAGGGGCACACGGTCCAAATGAATCCACAGAGCCACATCCCTGTCCCATTGAGGAGGAAACGGATGAGAGCCCCGGCTTTGCTCTAACTCTGCCACATGGGTCAGGGCCAGGCTCTTCTTCCTTTGGTCAATTCACCGACCAGCCGCCCCATTTTAAAACTTTGGAAGGAAAAGTAACTCATTCGTACAGAGTGGGGGGAAACGCGAAGGCCGACCCGTTTGAGAACCAGATCGTCAAGGTTGGGGGGCAGAAATGAGGAGCGGTCGATTATCGGGGGTTCTGGTCCATCCGTCCCCGCTCACCGCTCCACCCTTCCGGCTTCCCTCCCCCACCGCTCTCTCCCCCTAACAAAACACTCAAGGAGCGAACTGTTTTAACTAGCGCCTGGCTACTGCACTGTACTGTAAAGACGACCGCATGCATACCTTTTCCTCTGGGTGCCACCGCTGACCAGAATGTTTGGTGGCCGTGAGCCCTGACTATGCAGGAGGAAAGTGTCAATGGTGGGCCCGCTGATTGATGCCTCCCGACTTACTTTAGGGTTGCCGATCTTGCTCTTCCCCAGCTTGCCCTTGCTGCTGCGTCGCGACTGCTCGTGGTCAAACTCTAAGTCCTCCAGGCGTTGGGTCAGGGCGAGTTTTTGCTGGATAGCCATCCGTAACAGAGAGTTCAGGGTCTTCTTCTCATCCTCTGCAGCTGCTAACTGCCTCTGCATCTCATCCAGCTGGGTGACGTACTCGTCACACCTGGAATCCGAGCAGGAAAATGGGCCCCTGAACAAACGGTGCTACTGCACTTGGATTATCAAGCAATTACAGAATTCATGGCATTTCTTGAGTGCATACTGTGTGCACAGCACTAGACTAAACCCGTGGGAGAGGACAATGTGACAGAGTTGGTACCGTGTCTCTATCTCGCCGACGACCTCTCGTCCACGTCCTTGCCTCCGGCCGGGAACGCCCTCCCTCTTCATATCCGACAGACCATCACTCCACACACATTCAAAGTCTTCCTGAAGGCCCGTCTCCTCCAAGAGGCCTTCCCTGATTAAGCCCGCTCCTTTCCTCTTCTCCCACTCCCTTCTGCATCGCCCTGATTTGCTCCCTTTATTCACCCCTCCGTCGGCCCCGCGGCACGTATGGACAGATCCTTAATTCGTTTATTTATAATCAGCGTCTGTCTCCCCTTTTAGAATGGGAGCTCGTTGAAGGCAGGGAATGTATCTACCAACTCTATTGAATTGTACTCTCCCACACACTTGGTACAGTGCTCTGCACACAGTAAGCGCTCAATAAATACCGCTGGCCGATTGAATGAGTTAGCAGACACGTTCCCTCTCCACAGTGAGTTTGCAGCCTAGAGGGGATGAGCGTTGGGAATACTAATCCAGATTATACTCCGGGTTGATCAATAATCATTTCCACCTCATTGAGAATATCATTAGGCCAGATGACCTGACAGGAACATGCTCGCTTTTTCTTCTTAAACTGTCTACATAGGCTAAGGGCCTGCAGAACAATGTACGTAAATCACTCAATTGACCAATGGTATTTATTGAGCGTTTACTGTGTGCAGGGCACTGTGCTAAGAGCCTGGAAGAGAACAATTCAAGAGAGTTGGCAGACACGTTCCTTGCCCACAACGAAGTTAGAATCTAGATGGAGAGCCGGACATTAACAGAAATAAATTACAGATAGGTCACAAACTGTCATCTGCACATGCTGTTGGGGTTGAGGGACGGGTGAATAAAGGGAGCAAATAAGGGTGATGCAGAAGGGGGAGGGAGAAGAGGAAATGAGGACTTAGTCGGGGAAGGCCTCTTGGAGGAGATGAGCCTTTAGTGAGGGGCAGTTCTTAGGGGGCAAATCAGGTTGGACACAGTCCCTGTCCCACGTGGGGCTCACACTTTTAATCCCCATTTTACAGATGAGGGAACTGAGGCCCAGAGAAGTGAAGTGATTTGCCTAAAGTCACACAGCAGACAAGTGGCAGAGCTGGGATTAGAACGCATGACCTTCTGACTCGCAGGCCCGGGCTCTATCCATTAGGCCATGCTGCTGCTAATTCATTCAATTTAATGATTTCTCCCTCCCCTTTCAGACAGTGAAGCAGTGTGGTTTATGGCAAGAGCAAGAGCTTGGGAATCAGAGGACACAGGTTCTAATTCCGGCTCCACTACTTGTGTGACCCTGGGCAAGTCACAACTTCTCTGGGCCTCAGTTACCTCATTTATAAAATGGGGATTAAAAGTGTGAGCCCCATAGGGGACAACCGGATTACTCTGTATCTACCCCAGCACTTAGAACAGTGCTTGGCACATAGTAAGTGCTTAACAAATACAATAATAATTATTAGTATTATATGGGATACGGACTTTGGGTCTGATCTGACTATTCTGCATCTACTCCAGCACTTATTAAAGGGCTTGGCACATAGTAAGTGCTAAATGACATCACTTCGCTTCTCTGGGACTCAGTTACCTCATCCGTAAAATGGGGATTAAGACTGAGCCCCACCTAGAACAGGGACTGTGTCCAACCGGATTAGCTTGAATCTATCCCGGTGATTAGAACAGTGCTTGACACGTAGGAAGCGCTTAACTGATACCATCATTATTAGATATCATTCTATCGGAAGGCAAGTTAAGACTCACTTTAAATGCCATTTCGGCTTCAACCATTTCCATCTTTAATAAATTAATCTAACCCCTCAGATTGAGAGCCCCGCAAAGGACAGCTCCAAGTGCATAGTACAGTGCTCCGCACACAGTAAGCACTTAATAAATATTATTACTATCTGAAAAGTCACACCATGCTAAGGGTGACATTGATAATTCCATTCCAAGCCCCTGCTGTTTTGAGAGGGAGGGAGGAGGTTTGTAGCCTGAATATAAAGATAACTAGCATACTGACAAGTCAGTATATAAACACTCTTCCTTAAATCTATTCTTTCTTGATTGTTTCAGAAGGTATTCTTTTTTTCTTGGTTTATAACATTCATTTAGAATTACTGATATAAATTAAAATGGAACTTAACAGGCACTTGTTCTATTCTGCCATACTCCATCAAGTAGAGGGCAGAGTAAAGATGCACAAAAGAGTTACTATCATCTTTCTACAATTTTCCTTCAAAGACTTAAAGCTGCAGGCATTTTTGGAGGGCAGGAACTATCTCTATAAATTCTGTTGTCCACTCCCCAGCACTTCGTACAGTGCTTTGCACACAGTAGTGCTCAATAAATACCACTGATTGGTTGACTGACTGTCCTAGGGGATCAGGTAGTCAAAAATCAATCAATCATATTTATTGAGCGCTTACTGTGTGCAGAGCACTGTACTAAGTGCTTGGGAAGTACAAGTTGGCAACATATAGAGACAGTCCCTACCCAACAGTGGACTCACAGTCTAGAAGGCATTCAATTAAATCAGTCAATTAAACAGTTGCATTTCCTGAGTAATAATAACGATGGCATTTCTTAAGCACTTACTATGCACAAAGCACAGTTCTAAGCACTTTGGGGATACAAGGTAATGAGGCTGTCCTACATGGGGCTCACAGTCTTAATTGTCATTTTACAGATGAGGTAACTGAGGCCCAGAGAAGTTAAGTGACTTGCCCAAAGTCACATAGCTGATAAGTGGCGGAGCCAGGATTAGGACCCATGACCTCTGACTCCTCAGCCGGTGCTCTTTCCACTAAGCCATGAGGAGATATATCTTGAAGAGAGGAGAAACTAATCAGGGAGGGATTTCTGGAGGAGGTGGAATCTTAGAAGTGTTTTGAAGGTGGGGAAAGCTGCAGTCTCGCAGATTTGAAGGGAATCTGAAGCAGCGTGGCTCAGTGGAAAGAGCCCGGGCTTTGGAGTCAGAGGTCATGGGTTCAAATCCCGGCTCCGCCACTTGTCAGCTGTGTGACTTTGGGCAAGTCACTTCACTTCTCTGTGCCTCAGTTCCCTCATCTGTAAAATGGGGATGAAGACTGTGAGTCCCCCGTGGGACAACCCGATCACCTTGTAACCTCCCCAGCGCTTAGAACAGTGCTTTGCACACAGTAAGCGCTTAATAAATGCCATAAAAAAATGGGAATTCCAGATAGGAGAAAGGAGTCAGAAGTAGGATAGGCAAAGACTGTGGCCCAGTGAATAGGTGGGTTGAGGGAGACCAAGTGGGCAAGGAGTCAAAAGTAGGATAGGCAAAGAATGTGGCCCAGTGAATAGGTGGGTTTGAGGGAGACCAAGTGGGCAAACTGGGGTGTACTGGGAGAAGAGAGTGGATAAGCAGGAAGGAGAGAGCTGACTGAATTTAAAGCCAAGGGTCAGGGATTTCTGCTTGAAATTCTCAAGAAGACTTTGAAAACTGTCTCAACCTCTTTCAGCATAGTAACCTGGGAACCGACAGTAGGGGCTTCTTACCTGGTGGCAAACATTGCTCTCAAGGATGAGAAAGTGGCTGCATCTTCTTTCAGAGCCTTTAATTCGTTTCGAAGTTTGGTCATGGTCTCCGTCACCATCGCCTTTTCGTTTTCATATTTGTTCTTCAGGTTGGCTAGCGCCACCTCAGCCGTCTGAAATGGGGAATGGTATATGACCCTAGTGGAAAGAACTTGGGTCTGGGGAGTCGGAGGACCTGGGTTCTAATCCCGCCTCTGCTACTTGACTGCTGGGTGACCTTGGGCATGTCACTTCACTTCTCTGAGCCTCAGCTTCCTCATTTAGAAAATGGGGATTCAATATCTGTTCTCCCTCCAACTTTGACTGTGAGCCCCACGTGGGACGGGCATTGTGTCTGACCTGATTATCCTGAATCTACCCTAGGGTTGAGTACAGTGCTTGGCAATCAATCGACCAATCAATAAATGGTATTTATTGAGCACTTACTGTGTGCAGAGCACTCTGCTAAGCATTTGGGAGACAGCATGGCTCAATGGAAAGAGCCCGGGCTTTGGAGTCAGAGGTCATGGGTTCAAATCCCAGCTCTGCCAATTGTCAGCTGTGTGACATTGGGCAAGTCAATTCACTTCTCTGGGTCTCAGTTACCTCATCTGTAAAATGGGGATTAAGACTGTGAGCCCCCTGTGGGACCACCTGAATGCCTTGTAACCTCTCCAGTGCTTAGAACAGTGTTCTACACACAGTAAGCGCTTAATAAATGCCATCATTATTATTATTACACTATAACAGAGGTGGTAGACATGTTCCCTGCCCACAGTGGGCACATAGTAAATGCTTCAAAAATACCATGATAATAAGTTATCATTATTATTATTATATTATCAAAAATTTAGTTTGTAATCCATTAGAATGATGATAGGTCACGGTCATGCATTGTGCTTGCTTTTTCATTTCTAGTTAAATGGGAATTTACGATGGAGTCGGTACAGCACTTTAAAAGGCTGAAAGGAGAAAGAGAAAAATCACTGGACTTCTGATTATTTTCCAAATAAAAGCTTTATAAAAGAACCAGAGAGGCATTCAGGATTGTTCAAAGTTCATAACATGCTCTTTGAATAGGCAGCCATTCTGGGCATACCAACTCTTAGATTTGTCTGTTAGAGGTAGAGTGATCCTCCAGTTCAACGGACATCATCATAATCAATGAAATTTATTGAGTGCTTACTATGTGCAGAACACCGTTCCATACATCGTAAGAGGCAGACACATGCCCCACCCACAATGAGCTTAGAGTCTAGAGGAACTAGGCTAGACTGTAGTTTTACATACTGTGAAACCGTGAATGTTAGAGTTTCAGGCAAGCAATCATTTGTACACCTGCACGCTTTGTCCACAAAAATACAGTACGCTCTGTTGGCTCACAACGCGGACTTTCTCAGCTCCTCAGGAGGAATCGGAGCTGTGTGAGAGAATCTTGAAATACATCCATGGACATTCAGTGACTGACGATCCGTTCGTATGTGACAGAGGACTTCCTGTAGCCCACATGATACAAACCTCACATCAACCGCAAAAATGAGGAGACTAGGAACAACTTGTAAATGGCTCTTTTGAGAGTCACTTAATAATAATAATTCATTCAATTGTATTTATTGAGCACTTAGTGTGTGCAGAGCACGGTACTAAGCTCTTGGGAGAGTACGATAAAACAATATAACAGACATAGGGAATATTGTCTACCACCTCGGTTTGACGGTTCTCTCCCAAATGCTCGGTACAGTGCTCTGAGCACAGTAAGCGTTCAATCAATACCACTGATTGACTGACTGATCAACTGGCCAATGCAAAACTGGCCATCCCCCACCAAAACAAGCCATTCTCTCTCCAGAAAAAGGAGCAGGCTGTGTCTCCGCTCCAACAGTCACTGCTCCTCAATCTGTCTGTTGTTATAGTGTACTCTTCCAAGTGCTTAGTACAGTGCTTTGCACTGAATGAATGAACTATTGGCTCCCTTTTCACTTTTCAATATTGGACTAATAATACAGTCTGTGATACATTTTTTGATGCATGCACTGTCCTTACTCCATACCCCTTACCCCGTTAATAGCATCCCGAATTCACAGTGTGAAATGCTTCTCCTAAATCGCTTTTTATACAGGCAGATAGGTTTAAAATGTCCACCAGTCTAGTTTTTTGGCCTTTACCCAGTGGACTGGACTGGGCTGAAGTTCGCGACAGAAGGAATGTGCCTGGAAAGGCACATATTGTGAGGGTGCTGCTTCATCCCCTTAAAAAATACAAACAGCTCTGGATGCCAAGGACGTGGGGATCAAAGACACCCCATTTCCTCTGGGAGAATGGACACTCTTATTTGCAAAGTCCACGTGGACCAGAATGGCAGAGGATGATAATCTTCTTAACATTATCATCATCAACATCGTTGTCATCGTTATTGTAATTGTAAGTGTGGGCAGACCACACGAGGGTAACCAACAACAATAATAATAATTAGGGTATTTATTAAGAACTTACTAGCTACCAAGCCCTGGAGTAGATAGAAGATGATCAACCAAGAAATAGACCCACATGGGCCTCACCATCTAAGAGGAAGTGAAGGGCTTTATGATATCTCCATTTTCCAGATGAGGTAACTGAGGCTGACACGGGTTCTGTGGTAGTGGCCGAGCAGGGATGAGAACCTGTGTCTTTTTTTAAAAATTGTGTGTTATCTGTTATGTGCTATGGTAGATACCCACTAATCAGGTTGGACCCAGCCCGTGTCCCACAAGGGGCTCACCATCATTCTTCCATTCATTCATTTGATCGTATTTATTGAGTGCTTTCAGCATGCAGAGCACTGTACTGAACGCTTGGGAGAGTACACTGTGGGCATGTTACTCCCCTCCTCAAAAATCTCCAGTGGGTACAAGTCAACCTATGCATCAAGCAAAAACTCCTCACTCTCGGGTTCAAGGCTGTCCATCACCTCGCCCCCTTCTACCTCACCTCCCTTCTCTCCCTCTCCAGCCCAGCCCGCACCCTCCGCTCCTCTGCCGCCGCTAACCTCCTCACTGGGCCGTTCTCGCCTGTCCCACCGTCGACCCCTGGCCCAAGTCCTCCCCCTGGCCTGGAATGCCCTCCTTCCGCACATCTGCCAAGCTAACTCTCTTCCTCCCTTCAAAGCCCTACTGAAAGCTCACCTCCTCCAGGAGGCCTTCCCTGACTGAGCCCCCTTTTTCCTCTCCTCCTACCCATCCCCCCTGCCCTACCTCCTTCCCCTCCCCAAAGCATCTGTATATATGTTTGTACAGATTTATTACTCTATTTATTTTACTCGTACATATTTACTACTTTATTTTCTTAATGATGTGCCTCTAGCTTTATTTCTATTTTCTTAATGATGTGCCTCTAGCTTTATTTCTATTTATTCTGATGACTTGACACCTGTCCACATGCTTTGTTTTGTTGTCTGTATCCCCCTTCTAGATTGTGAGCCCGTTGTTGGGTAGGGACAGTCTCTATATGTTGCCAACTTGTACTTCCCAAGTGCTTAGTACAGCGCTCTGCACACAGAAAGTGCTCAATAAATACGATTGAATGAATGAATGAATACAATACAACAATAAACAGACAAGTTCCCTGCCCAAGGTGAGCTTACGGTCTAGAGGGGACCCCCATTATCAGGTAACTGAGGTACGGAGAGTGACTTGTCCAAGGTCACCCATCCAACCAGTGTCTTCCCGCTCTCTCCAAGAGGCCCCTCCGCCTTCTCTCCCGTGACCGTCCCCTCGGAGGAGGACCCGATTTTCGGGGAAGATGGGCTACCTGCTTGTTGGCTTTGAGCACCGCCCTGAGGGTGGCTATCTGCTCCCGCTTGGTGCTCAGCAGGGACTTCAGCTTCATTATCTCTTCCATCAGCACCTCCTTGTCTTTATCGATGATGGGCAACAACTCGCGCGCGGCGGCCCGCTGCCGCGACAGCTGCAGGGACCGGTCCACCGCTTTCTGCAGATGCTTGATCTGGTCGCGGATGATGGCGTTCAGGTTGTAGATGTTCATCGGCTCCTTGCGGATGTCGCTGGGGTCGGAGACGGGCGAGGAGGGCGGGGCGGTGATGACGGGGGAGACTGTGGGCGCCTTGGCGGGACTCTGTTCTGCACTGGGCTCGCCCTTCTCCCTCGCCCCCTGGTCGGCTGCCGGGCCCCTCCGGGCGAGCCGTGGGGACAGAAGCCCCCTGGGGTCATCGGGCCCCTTGAGGCTCCCGCTGCGGGTGACCCGGCTCTGCCGGTAGTAGTCCAGCATGACCCTGTTGGGCGTCTCGTTATTGCACAGACACACGTGGTGGTAGAGCTGGGCCAGTTCCTCGCTGAACGTCACCAGCTCGTCCTGGGCCGCGTTCAGGGTGTTGTGGTTTTCGTTGGCGAGGCTCGTCATCCTCTGCAACTCCTTCTCCAGGTGGGTCATCTTCTCGCCGCTCTCCCTGGCGGTCTTCTCCAGGCTGACCACCTGCTCGTCGTACCCGCGGATCCTACTCTCGTACTTGGCCTTCTCCTCGGTGTAGTTTTCCACGTACTTGTTGTACTTCTCCTTCAGGGCCTTGATCTCGGCCTTCAGGTCGATCACCTCGGTCACGGCCACCTGGTATTTGCACTCCAGGATCTCCAGGCCGTTGATGTCGACGTCGTAGTCGTGGGCTTCCTCGCCGGCGTCCCGGCCCTTCTCGCCGTCCGGCTGGGCCCTGAGCTCCTTGTTGCCCTGCAGGCCCTTCATGGCGTTGACGTGCTCCGTGAGCCGGTGGACTCGCTCGTGCTGCTCCGTCAGGGCCCCCTTGGTGTGCTCCAGCTGGGTCTGGGACTCCTGCAGATTGGCCAGGAGAATGGCCTTTTCCCTCTCCACCTGCGGGAAGACAAGAGAGGCTGCCGTAAGTGCCCACTGGGCAGGGAAGGGGCGCCGTGCTAAACGACAGCAAAGAGCACACGGTGGGGTGTAAGACACAGACCTCGTTCTTCGGGAGGTTTGCCATCTGCGAATCGAGGTAACTGCGGGGAGGAGAGAACTAGAGATGGATGTATAGGAAGCATAAAACAGTAAACCATCTCGCTGTCCTTCGATCTTGTCTATCTTGCCGCCGATCCCTGGCCCACATCCTCCCTCTGGCCTGGAATGCCCTTCCTCCTCAAATCTGACAGACGATGACTCTGCCCCGCTTCAGCACTGAGAACAGACTGTGAACCCACTGTTGGGTAGGGACTGTCTCTATATGTTGCCAACTTGTACTCCCCAAGCGCTTAGTACAGTGCTCTGCACACAGTAATTGCTCAATAAATATGATTGAATGAATGAACAGTGCTTGGCACATAGTAAGCGCTTAATAAATGCCATTATTATTATTCAAAGCCTTACTGAAGGCACATCTCCTCCAATTCAGTATTTTCTAAGCAATGCTGGAAGGGGTAAGTTCTCGGCTCCCTTTTTTCCTTTAACACTGGATTTTGCACCAGTAGAATCCCCATTTTAAAGGAGGGCAACTGAATATACTTCTTCAAACCACCAGCATGGCCTGGGGAGAGTTACCTGATACTTGAAAATCTGCTAGGTGGTTTTATTGATAAAAATATCTGATGACAATTGATAGTTTGGTGGGGGGCTTATATAAAACTGCTTCTCTTCAAGATTTAAAACACTCATTCATCCTCACCAAATCTTTGGAAGTAGAAAGTCCAGGGCATTTTAATCACATCAGTAGGAAAGGCGGTGGCTCGTATAAGCAAGTGGTTTCATAGCTTCTTTATATAAAAGATGTATAAAAGAAGAGAAGCAGCATGACCTAATGGAAAGTGCACAGGCCTGGGAGTCTGAGGTCCTGGGTTCTAATCCTGCCTCTACCACTTGTCTGCTGAGTGACTTTGGGAAAGTTACTTCCCTTCCTAGTGCCTCAGTTACCTCATCTGTAAAATGGGGATGAAGATTGTGAGCTCCCTGTGGGAGCGAGACTGTGTGCAACCCGATTACCTTGTATCTACCCCAGTGCTTAAAACAGTGCTTGGCACATAGTAAGTGCTTAACAGATACCACACTATTATCAAAAGAGGTTGCCAGGGTTTCTTAAGCAAACTCTTCTGAAAAGAGGCTATCAGATAAAGAGGAATTAATGATGATCTTATAAGCTATTTTCCACCATTCCCTCAATACTCTTGTGTATCTGCTGAACCTATTCTAGGAACTGAAGCAACGTGGTGCAAAATAATTTAGATCTAGGTGCTTTGCAGTACTTTACCCAGAAAACAGATCTCGATTCAAGTTGGGGATCCCATACAAATGGATTTGTGTGTGAGTCCGCCCCTTCCTTTATATCCAAGCTGCTTCCACATTAATACAATCACTCATCTTATCCTGCCTGGATGACTGCATCAGCCTCCTCGCTGACGTCCCAGCCTCCTGTCTCTCCCCACTCCAGTCCACACTCCATTCTGCTGCCCAAATCATTTTCCTTCAAAAATGTTCAGACCACGTTACCCCTCTCCTCAAGAAACTCCAGTGATTGCCCATCCACCTCTGCATAGAACAAAAACTCCTCACTACTGACTTTAAAGCGGTCAATCACCTTGCCCCCTCCTACATCACCTTGCTACTCTCCTACTACAAACCAGCCAACACATTTGGTTCCTCTAATGCGAACCTCACGGTACCTCGATCTCGTCTATCTGGCCGCCGACCTCTCGCCTACATCCTTCCTCTGGCCTGGAATGCTTTCCCTCCTCATAACAGACAAATTTTTGTTCTCTCTCACTTCAAAGCCTCATTGAAGGCACATCTTCCTTGTTAGTACAGTGGTGAGTATCCCCGCCTGTCATGCGGGAGACCGGGGTTCGATTCCCTGACGGGGAGATGGGAATTTTTCAGCGCTTAGAACAGCACTCAGTGCTTAGAACAGTGCTTTGCACACAGTAAGTACTTAATAAATGCCATTATTATTATCTTCCCCAAGAAGCCTTCCCTTACTAAGCCCTCCTCTCCTCTCCTCCCACTCCCTTCTATGTCGCCCTGACTTGCTCCTTTCATTCCTCTTCCCTCCCATCCCCATAGCACACATATATATACTTATATATATATATCTGTATATACCTGTAGTTTATTTATTTATTTATTTATATTAATGTCTGTCTCCCCCTCTAGACTGTTAGCTCATGGTGGGCAGGGACTACGTCTGTTGTTATATTGTAATCAATCAATCGTATTTATTGAGCGCTTACTGTGTGCAGAGCACTGTACTAAGAGCTTGGGAAGTACAAGTTGGCAACATATAGAGACGGTCCCTACCCAACAGTGGGCTCACAGTCTAGAAGGGGGAGACAGACATTAATATAAATAAATAAATAAACTACAGGTATATACAGATATACTGTATTTGCAATATACAGATATATATACAGTAATATACAGTATATATTACTGTACAATATACAGTATATATTATTGTACTCTCCCAAGCGCTTAGAACGGTGCTTTGCACACAGTGAGCACTCAATAAATGTGATTGAATGAACAAATGAGTCTAAAAGTGGGCACTTTTATTTAATTACCAAGGTGAATTAGAATCAAAGCAGATTTGGGGGGTGGATGGAGGGGGAGAATCTACATTGGTAACTCCTTTCTGAATGTAGAGACTTCCAAAACATCCTCAACATTTGTATACATCGCAAGAAAACAATCCATACATTACCATAAGTATCCAGTTAATCTAGATCTTTGCCCACAAACAGATTGATAAATAACTCTTTCAGATTAATATGTAGCTTTTCCTTATACTACTACTAATAATAATAATGGTATTTGTTAAACGCTTACTATGTGCCAAGCACTGTTCTAAGCACTGGAGAAGATATAAGGTAATAAGGTTGTCCCACATGGGGCTCACAGTCTTAATCCCCATTTTACAGATGAGGGACTGAGGCACAGAGAAGGTAAGTGACTTGCCCAAGGTCACACAAGCAGACTTACAAAGCACAAACGAACTGGATTATTAATAGCAGGGCCTTGAGATTTAAAATGGATCCGATGGCATTTACTTTCAAGTGTGAAAACAAGTCGACATTGCTTGATAAATGTACCTAACCGCACAGATTTCAATTCCCTCCTAATACCTTTTACTTCAAATGTTGTTGCCTGGTGAAGAGGCTCTGCTTGAATAGTGCAGATCCCAATTTATCAATTTATGTGAAAGGCAAATAAGATCTGGGATAGATAAAGGACCAAGATTGCCAATACAGATCCTTGAATCGTCTGTGAGGCTGAAATTACCTTCTGCTTTTAAGGGACTAATAGGAATTTTTACACGAAGGTCTTTGAAAAACATTAGAAAACACTAGAAAAAGAAGAACCAGATTCTGCTAGTGACGGTTTAGGCCAGAATTCAGGCTGGTGCTCTGCACACAGTAAGCGCGTAATAAATACTATTTAATGAAAGGATAAGGCCCCTTGTTACTCGCTTAGAGGCATGTGTGTAAAGGCTTGAACTGCTCTGTGTCTTTCTCTCCTTTCAATTCCCCGCCTCCTGTGAATCGTGCTGTCAGGTTCAATGTCAAAATCCCAAGAAATATATGCTCAGAAGATTTCTGAATGGAATTGTTCCGTGTGTGTGTGTTGGGTGGAGGGCGGGGGAGAATAATAATAATAATAATGGTATTTATTAAGCGCTTACTATGTGCAAAGCACTGTTCTAAGTGCTGGGGGGATACAAGGTGATCAGGTTGTCCCACGTGGGGCTCACAGTCTTAGTCCCTATTTTACAGATGAGGGAACTGAGGCCCAGAGAAGTGAAGTGACTTGCCCAAAGTCACACAGCTGACAATTAGCGGAGCTGGGATTTGAACCCATTACCTCTGACTCCAAATCCTGGGCTCTTTCCACTGAGCCATGAGAGGGAGAGGGGGAGCGAGGAGTGTAGATGTACCCTACTGTATAAAGCCACGTTAGCCACTGCGTTTTCTATGCACTTAGTTCTGCGGCCTTTGGACACTTGATATTCATTCTACCCCCAACCCCACGGCACTTAAGTATATACCTTCAAGTTATATATTATAAATTTCTTATTTAGTCATATCAATGTCTGTCTTCCAAGTCGCTTCACCTCTCTGTGCTTCCGTTCCCTCATCTGTGAAATAGGGGTTAAGATCATCATCATCATCAATCGTATTTATTGAGCTCTTACTGTGTGCAAAGCACTGTACTAAGCGCTTGGGAAGTACAAGTTGGCAACATATAGAGACAGTCCCTACCCAACAGTGGGCTCACAGTCTAAAAAGGGGAGACAGAGAACAAAACCAAACATACTAACAAAATAAAATAAATAGAATTGATATGTACAAGTTAAATAAATAGAGTAACAAATATGTACAAACATATATACATATATACAGGTGCTGTGGGGAAGGGAGGAGGTAAGATTGGGGGGTGGAGGGGGGACGAGGGGGAGAGGAAGGAAGGGGCTCAGTCTGGGAAGGCCTCCTGGAGGAGGTGAACTCTCAGTAGGGCCTTGCCCCCTCCTACCTCCCCTCCCTTCTCTCCTTCTCCAGCCCAGCCAGCACCCTCAGCTCCTCTGTTGCTAATCGCCTTGTTCTCACCTGTCCCGCCGTAAACCCCCGGTCCACATCATCCCCCGGGCCTGGAATGCCCTCCCTCTGCCCATCCGCCAAGCTCGCTCTCTTCCTCCCTTCAAAGCCCTACTGAGAGCTCAAATCCTCCAAGAGGCCTTCCCAAACTGAACCCCCTTTTCCCTCTCCTCCTCCCCATCCCACCCGCCCTACCTCCTTCCCCTCTCCACGGCACCTGTATATATGTTTGTACAGATTTATTACTCTATTTATTTTGCTTGTACATATTTACTATTCTATTTATTTTGTTAATGATGTGCATTTAGCTTTAATTCTATTTGTTTTGGTGACTTGACACCCGTCCACATGTTTTGTTTTGTTGTCTGTCTCCCCCTTCTAGACTGTGAGCCCATTGTTGGGTAGGGAATGTCTCTATATGTTGCCAACTTGTGCTTCTCAAGCGCTTAGTACAGTGCTCTGCACACAGTAAGCGCTCAATAAATACAACTGAATGAATGACCGTGAGCCCTATGTGGGACAGGGACTGTGTCCAACCCGATTTGCTTGTATCTACCCTAGCCTTTTGAACAATACCTGGCACATAGTAAGCACTTACCAAATACCACAATTATTAATATTATTATAAGATTGTAAGCTTGGTATTGTATCTGTTAATCCTGTTGTATTGCATTCTCCTAAGCGCTCACTACAGGGCTCTGCACATAGTGAGTTTTAAACAAATCCCATTAATTGCTTAACTGACAATTGGGAGAGGAGTTGTGGAATCGACCGTCTCCACACTGGGAAGGCAGGGAAGTCTAGTTGAAAAATAGCCCCAAACCAAGTTCTATTTGGACACTTCAGAATCACTTCTTTCCTTAAAGTGCTAGGGATCAATTTTGTTTTAAATTAACATCTATTAAGTACTTTAAAGGCTAAAATCTACGAAAGATGAAAACATTTGTGGTGATCCTTAAAGTTTTAATAACCACGTATGAAGAGGGACCATCTCTATATGTTGCCAAATTGTACTTCCCAAGCACTTAGTACAGTGCTCTGCACACAGTAAGCACTCGATAAACAGGATTGAATGAATGAATGAAGAGGCAGAGGAATTTTGTGTGTGATCTGTGGCACAGAAGGGAAGGGGAAAGAGGAAGAAAACTAGGACGGGAAGGAGAAAGAAGAGGAAAAGGAGGAGGAGGAAGTGCTTAGTACAGTACTCTGCACACAGTAAGCCCTCAATAAATATGATTGAATGAATGAGGGGAAGGAGAAACACCTACAGGGTACCCAAGAGCAGAGCAAGATTTTGATGATTTGTGTGAGCCTGGGGGAGAGGGGAGTGAGGGGTCATGAGCTGAATCACTTGTGGAAGAGGCGGACCAGAGGTGTCTGTCACAGCTGATGACAGGCTCCTGTCACAGGTCCCTGCTGACAGCTAAGGTCGGGAAGAAGTGAGGGAGGAAAGAGAGGAATGAGATTGCATCTCTCCTTTGCCCTTCAGAGATGGTGCGTGTGCTTAGTTCTTGTTACCGTCAAAGGACTTAGAAAAGCAGAATGGCTTACTGAAAAGAGCACCGGCCTGGGTGTCAAAAGGACTGAGGTTCTAATCCTGATTTCCCCTCTTATAATAATAATGATGGCATTTATTAAGCGCTTACTATGTGCAAAGCACTGTTCTAAGCGCTGGGGAGGTAACAAGGTGATCAGGTTGTCCCACTGGGGGCTCCCAGTCTTAATCCCCATTTTACAGATGAGGGAACTGAGGCACAGAGAAGTGAAGTGACTTGCCCAAAGTCACACAGCCGACAATTGCGGGAGACAGAATTTGAACCCCTGACCTCTGACTCCAAAGCCCGGGCTCTTTCCACTGAGCCACGCTGCTGCGTGACCTTTGGCAAGGCACTTCACTGCTCTGGGCCTCAGTCCCCTCTTGTCAAAAGGGGATTACTAATAATAATAATAATAATAATTGTGGTATTTGTTAAGCACTCACTATATGCCAGGCACTGTACTAAGTGCTGGGGTTAAGCAAATCGGGTTGAACAAAGTCCCTGTCCCACGTGGGGCTCACAGTCTCAATCCCCAATTTACAGATGAGGTAAATGAGGCACAGAGAAGTGAAGTGACTTGCCCAAGGCCATACGGCAGACAAGTGGTGGAGCCAGGATTAGAACGCATGACCTTCTTACTCTCCGGCCTGTGCTCTATCCACTATGCTGCTTCCCTTATGACTCTGAGGCCCATGTGAGCCAGGGACTATGTTCAACCTGATTAGCTTGTATCTACCCCAGCACTTAGTACAGTGCCTGGCACATAGTGAGTGCTTAACAAATACCCTATGTATGTGCAAAGCACTGTTCTAAGCATTGCGGAGGTTACAAGGTGATCAGATTGTCCCACGGGGGGCTCACAGTCTTAATCCCCATTTTACAGTTGAGGTAACTGAGGCCTAGAGAAGTTAAGTGACTTACCCAAAGTCACAGAGCTGACAATTGGCAGAGCCAGGATTTAAACCCGTGACCTCTGACTCCAAAGCCCGGGCCCTTTTCCACTGAGCCACGCTGCTTCTCTATGGCACCACCATTATTCCTATCTCACAAGCCCATACTTTGGCGTTATTCTTGATTCATCTCTGTCATCCAGTGCTTAGAACAGTGATTTGCACATAGTAAGTGCTTAACAAATACCATCATTATTAGTATTATTATTATTCAACCCATATATTCGATCTCTCATTAAATCCTTCAATCTTCAACCTTCATAGCATCGCTAAAATCCACCCTTTCCTCTCCATCCAAACAAATGCCACATTAATTGAAGCACTTATTCTATCCTGCCTTGATTAATAATAATAATAATAATAATGATAATAATGGTATTTGTTAAGTCCTTACTCTGTGCCAGGCACTGTTCTTAATGCTGGAGTAGATACAAGATAATTGGGTTGGACACAGTCCCTGTCCCACATAGGGCTCACAGTCTTAAACCCCACTTTATAGATGAGAGAACTGAGGCACAGAGAAGTTAATGACTTGCCCAAGGTCACGCAGCAGAAAAGTGGTAGAGCCAGGATTAGAACCCATTACCCTTTGACTACGAGGCCCTTGCTCTATCCACTATGCCACACTGCTTCTGTGATGCATCAGCCTCCATGCTGACCTCCCAGCCTCCTGTCTTTCCCCACTCCAGTCCATAGTTCACTCTGCTGCCCCGATCATTTTTCTACAAAAATAATCAGGACATGTCACCCCGCTCCTCGAAACACTCCAGTGGTTGCCAATCCACCTCCGCATAAAACAGAAACTCCTTAATACCGGCTTTAATTACCTTTCCCCCCCTACCTCATCTTGCTGCTCTTCTATTACAACCCAGCCCACACACTTTGCTCTTCTATTATTATTATTAACATTCTCACTGTGCCTCAATCTCATCTATCTCACCACTGACCTCTCGCCCACATCCTCCCCCTTCTCCCCTTTGTCTCCCCCTTCTAGACTGTGAGCCCACTACTGGGTAGGGACTGTCTCTATATGTTGCCAACTTGTACGTCCCAAGCGCTTAGTACAGTGCTCTGCACACAGTAAGCGCTCAATCAAGGCCCTACTGAGAGCTCACCTCCTCCAGGAGGCCTTCCCAGACTGAGCCCCTTCCTTCCTCTCCCCCCATCCCCCTCTCCATCCCCCTCATCTTACCTCCTTCCCTTCTCCACAGCACCTGTATATATGTATATATGTTTGTGCATATTTATTACTCTATTTATTTATTTATTTTACTTGCACATATCTATTCTATTTATTTTATTTTGTTAATATGTTTGGTTTTGTTCTCTGTCTCCCCCTTTTAGACTGTGAGCCCACTGTTGGGTAGGGACTGTCTCTATATGTTGCCAATTTGTACTTCCCAAGCGCTTAGTACAGTGCTCTGCACATAGTAAGCGCTCAATAAATATGATTGATGATGATGATGATATGTTGCCAACTTGTACTTCCCAAGCGCTTAGTACAGTGCTCTGCACACAGTAAGCACTCAATAAATATGATTGATTGATTGATTGATTAATAAATACAATTGATTGATTGATTGATCCTGCCTCTGGCCTGGAATGCCCTTCCTCTGCATATACGACGGAAAATGACTCTCCCCCTCTTCAAAGCCTTACTGAAGGCACATCTCCTCCAACAGGCCTTCGAGAAGCAGCGTGGCTCAGTGGAAAGAGCCCGGGCTTTGGAGTCAGAGTTCATGGGTTCAAATCCCGGCTCTGCCACTTGTCAGCTGTGTGACTTTGGGCAATCACTTCACTTCTCTGGGCCTCAGTTACCTCATCTGTAAAATGGGGATGAAGACTGTGAGCCCCCCGGGGGACAGCCTGATCACCTTGTAATCTCGCCAGCGCTTAGAACAGTGCTTTGCACATAGTAAGCGCTTAATAAATGCCATTATTATCAGTATTATTATACCCTGACTAAACCCTCATTTCCTTTTCTCCCTTCTGCACCACCTTTATTTGTTCCATTTCTTCACCACACCCAGCCACTCAGCTCCACAGCACTTCTGTCTATATCAGTAATTTATTTATTTCTATTAAGATCTGTCTCCCCCTTTGACTGTAAGCTCGTTGTGGGCAGGGAATGTATCTCTTATATTGTTACAGTTTACTCTCCCAAGTGCTTAGTACAATGCTCTGCACACAATAAAAACTCAATGAATACAAGTGTTGCATTAAAGCAGTGTGGTTCAGTGGAAAGAGCACGGGCTTTGGAGTCAGAGGTCATGGGTTCAAATCCCGCTTGGCCAAGTTTCAGCTGTATGACCTTGGGCAAGTCACTTCACTTCTCTGGGCCTCAGTTACCTCATCTGTAAAATGGGGGATTAAGACTGTGAGCCCCTCACGGGACAACCTGATCACGTTGTAACCTCCCCAGTGCATAGAACGGTGCTTTGCACATAGTAAGTGCTTAACAAATGCCATCATCATTATTATTATTATTATTATTGACTGATAGGCCTGGGAGTCAGAGGACCTGGGTTCTAATCTCAGCTCTGCCACCTACCTGCTCAGTAATTTCAGGCATATCACTTTACTTTTCTGTACTTTCTATACTTTCCATCTCCAAAATGGGGATTCAATACCTGTTCTCCCTACTACTTCAACCGTGAGTCCCAAGTGGGACCTGATTACGTTATATCTACCCCAGCGCTTAGTACAGTGCTCGGTACATCTCGTCTTATGCCGTTGAGTCGTTTCCCACCCATAGCGACTCCATGGACACATCTCTCCCAAAACACCCCACCTCCATCTGCAAATGTTCTGGTAGTGGATCCGTAGAGATTTCTTGGTAAAAATCCAGAAATGGTTTTCCATTGCCGCCTTCCGCGCAGTAAACTTGAGTCTCCCCACTCAACTCCCTCCCATGACGGTGCTGCCCAGCACAGGTGAGTTTTGACTTGTAGCCGATTACCTTCCACTCACTAGCCACTGGTTAAGCTAGGAATGGAACGGGTAGGTCTCCGCTTGACTCTCCCTCCTGCAGCTGAAACTGGTAGAGTACTGGAAACTCTCCAGGTGCGATCCTGAGAGGGTTTGCCACATAGTAAGTGCTTAACAAACACCACAATCATCGTCATTATTATTATCATTATTGCCACTGATGCTGAACCAATTAGAGGTTACTGAATTCCGATGTCTTTTTAAAAACAGTTCCACTATTGCTTTCTTTAAAATCACTTTATCAGTGATCCAAGGGTGATCAGATCCATTGCAAGCTGCCAATGGATAAAAACTGTTTACCCTGTTCATTTTTACACAATGCTTTTGATTTGTTCATCTTTTTGTAGGTTCTCATTCTCTCCTTTTCGATGGGCACCCCTCTAGAAGAGGCTGTTGATTTCTAAAATCTCTCACCTCATTTTCTCCCCTGCAGGTACATACACTCACAAAGGGCTTCATTCAAGACAAGCTCCATGCACAGAGTGCTGAGAGGTAAGCAATGTTTCCCCCCAACAGTGTCACTAGGAAACCCCCAAAGCCAAGAGCCTGTAGCTGAAACTTTGGAATAAAAAGCTTCTGCTAAGGAGATCTTTTCCCCTGGCCTAGGGTCCCTGGGGAGTCCCTGACTAAGCCCTCATTTCTTCTCCCACTCCATTCTGTGTCACCCTGACTTTCTCCCTTAATTCACCTCACCTGGTACACCTCCTCCAAGAGGCCTTCCCTGATTAAACCCTCCTTTCCTCTTCTTCCACTCCTTTCTGTGTTGCCTTGACTTGCTGCCTTTATACAATCCCCCTCCCAGTCCCACCACACTTATGTACCTGCCTGGAATTTATTTCTTTATATTAATGTCCTTCTCCCCTTCTAGACTCATTGTGGGTAGGGAATGTGTCTGTTTATTGTTATATTGTACACTCCCAAGTGCTTAGTACAGTGCTATGCACACAGTAATGCTCAATAAATACGACTGACTGATGTATGTATCATTAGCCTTATTAAGGTGGTATCTCCTCCAAGAGGCCTTCCCTGATTACACGCTCTTTTCCCCAGTGCACTCTCCCTTCTGCATCTTCTTTGCGCTAGGATCTGTGACCTTTGGATGTTTGATATTCGTCCCACCCCTAAACCCGCAGCATCTGGGTATATAACTTTAAATTACATTTTATAAATGATTTATTCATATTAATGTGGGTCTCCCCCTCTAGACCGTAAGATCGTTATAGGCAGGGAATGGGTCTGCCGATTCTGCTGAATTGTACCCTCCCAACCGCTTAGTCCAGTGCTCTGATGTGTACATATCAGTGTTTTATTGATTTATTTATTTATTCATTCATTCAATCGTATTTATTGAGCGCTTACTGTGTGCAGAGCACTGTACTAAGCACTTAGAAAGTACAATTCGGCAACAGATATTCAGATTAATGTCTGCCTCCCCCGCTAGACTGTCAGCTCGTTGTGGTCAAGGAATGCGTCTGTTTATTGTTCTATGGTACTCTCCCCAGCGCTTAGTACAGCGCTTTACACCCAGTA
Organism: Tachyglossus aculeatus; assembly: GCF_015852505.1. Classification (NCBI taxonomy): domain Eukaryota; kingdom Metazoa; phylum Chordata; class Mammalia; order Monotremata; family Tachyglossidae; genus Tachyglossus; species Tachyglossus aculeatus. The sequence goes on along the minus strand of NC_052067.1, from coordinate 144,763,001 downwards.
AGCACTCACTCAAAATGACTGAATCAAATTGAAAATTGAACTCCACACCCAGTCAGAGCCCAATAAATATGAGTGATGGATCGGTGGCTCGATCCTTGACTCCTAAGAGAGGATGTCTTGGCCCAGTTCTAAAGCCCGCTCCTTACCTGCATCAGCTGCTGCTTCAGTTTCTGCATTTCCGAGATGTTCAGCTCGCTGAAGAGGTCCGAGACGGGGTTCAGCGCGTCTCCTTTCCTCCCGGAGGGAGTCCGATAATCTCCGCTCAGCTTCCCCAGGGGCACGTGGAGGTGCCCGTTGATCTTGTCGTCATTGTTGGGTTCGCTCCCGTCCTCGGTAAACTTGAGTCCGTCCACCGCGAGGTTCACGTGGTTATTGTACATGCTGTCGTTGAGGTTGATGTACTGGGCAAGCTCCTTCCTCAGGCTGTTCTTCTGCTCGCGCTCATTCTTTAAAGTCTCCAGGGCTTCCTCCAGCTGGTGCTCCGCGATCTCCTTCAACCGGATGGCGTCCTCCAGCTGGCTGTTCAGGAGCACCGTATCCTCCTCAAATCGTTTGATCTCGTGCTTTAAACCTTCGTATTCCACCTGAATCAGATAGGGCAAGGAACATTCCAGAAACTGAAAATTGAGTCGTATAAACCTGCCAACAATTAGCCTCAGGGTATAATAATAATAATGATGGCATTTGTTAAGTGCTTACTATGTGCAAAGCACTGTTCTAAGTACACAAAAAACCCCTCAGTTTGCCAGCGATCGGGCATGACCAGGTGAAAAGGATTTACCTCATTCTCATCCCGAGCTGCAGTTAGATTATTGATTTCTAGACTGTGAGCCCACTGTTGGGTAGGGACCATCTCTATATCATCAACATCATCATCAATAGTATTTATTGAGCGCTTACTGCGTGCAGAGCACTGTACTAAGCGCTTGGGAAGTACAAGTTGGCAATATATAGAGACAGTACCTACCCAACAGTGGGCTCACAGTCTAAAAGGGGGAGACAGAGAACAAAACCAAACATACTAACCAAATAAAATAAATAGAATAGATATGTACAAGTAAAACTGTGAACCCGCTTTTGGGTAGGGACTGTCTCTATATGTTGCCAACTTGTACTTCCCAAGCACCTAGTACAGTGCTCTGCACACAGTAAGCGCTCAATAAATATGATTGAATGAATGAATGAATAGGGAGATGTTGGCAAGTGAAGCAGGGTGGCTTATTCGATAGGGCGCAGGGTCCCCTTCTCCATCGTAAGCTCACTGTGGGCAGGGAATATGTCTGTTTTACCGTCATACTGTAGTCTTCCAAGTGCTTAGTACAGTGCACTGCACACAGTAAACATTCAATAAATTGATTGACTGATTGGATTCTGATCCTGGCTCCACCACTTTTCTGTTGTGTGATCTTGGGCACGGCGCTTCACTTCTCAGTGCCTAATTTTCTCATCCATAAAACGGGGATTAAGACTGTGAGCCCCAGGTAGGACACAGACATATTTACTCTTCTATTTATTGTGTTAATGATCATCATCATCATCATCATCAATCGTATTTATGGAGCACTTACTGTGTGCAGAGCACTGTACTAAGCGCTTGGGAAGTACAAGTTGGCAACATATAGAGACAGTCCCTACCCAACAGTGGGCTCACAGTGCATCTAGCTTTATTTCTATTTATTCTGATGACTTGACACCTGTCCACATGTTTTGTCTTGTTGTCTGTCTCCCCCTTCTAGACTGTGAGCCCATTGTTGGGTAGGGACCGTCTCTATATGTTGCCAACTTGTACTTCCCAGGCGCTTAGTACAGTGCTCTGCACACAGTAAGTGCTCAATAAATACAATTGAATGAATGAATAGGGACCGTCTCTATATGTTGCCAACTTGTACACTCCATGAAAACAGACAGGTCCAGTTCCAAAACGACTATTTAACCACACCACAGTTACAGTGAAACTGGGTTCCTGGAAGAAATATCATTCACTCAGTTATTCCTCAGGGTTTTTGAGCTTGTAGGCTTGTGTTTACATTTTATTATATATTTTAGAAACATTTGTTCAATGTCAAGTTACAAAATTAGACTATGCCCCAGTCAAGAAAGAAAGCTGTCAGAAATCTGATAAAGGTTATTTTTATGGCTTTGCTAATCATTTTGGGAGAGAATTGTTTTTACTCATTCATTCATTCATTCATTCATTCATAATAACAATGCCATAAAATAACAAAAATCATAAAATAACAACAAATGCCATAAAAAAATAATGATTATGGTATTTGTTAAGTGCTTACTATGTGGTAAGCACTGTTCTAAGTGCTGGGGTAGATACAGGGTAATCAGGCTGTCCCATGTGGGGCTCACACCTTTAATCCCCATTTTACAGATGAGGTAACTGAGGCACAGAGAACTTAAGTGACTTGCCCAAGGCCACACAGCAGATGAGTGGCAGAGGCAGGATTAGAACCCACATCCTCTGACTCCCAAGCTTGTGCTCTTTCCACTAAGCCACACTGCTTCTCTTTATTGAATGCTTACTATGTGCAGAGCTATAACTATAACATATAACTATAAATATAGTTGTTACTATAATTGGGCTGATTAACTTGTATCCTCACCGTTTAGACTATAAGCTCACTGTGGGCAGGGAATGTCTGTTATATTGTTACTTTGTACTCTCCCAAGTGCTCAGTACAGTGCTCCGTACACAGTAAGCGCTCAATAAATACGATTGAATGAATGAATAAATATGATTGACGGACTGCCAGACTGACTAGCCGAGCTTTGAACACCACTTGACACATGGCAAGCGCTAAACAAATAAAATTAAAAAAACCCTAAATTGTAGTTTTTCGGTTTTTAGAGACCGCAATCAGGACATCACCTATATAAAATATGTATTTTCTCAGAAGAAAGGGCTGCAGTATATGTTAAAGACCCATGTTGAATCGCAAAACCCTGTAGATTCTGCTCTTGGATCAACACATCCAAACGAAATTAATTTGGGGGAAAAAATGGCTGCTTACTCCTAGAAATGGTTTTGAGACAAGAGTGTCTTGGTTGTTCCTTAGAAATGTTATATGAGATCAGGCCAGATTAATGCAGACAGATATCTGGAGAGAATACTAGAACACTCTAGAAACAGTGTGGCCTAGTGGAAAGAGAGAAGCAGCATGGTGTAATAATAATAATAATGGCATTTATTAAGTGCTTACTATGTGCAAAGCACTGTTCTAAGCGCTGACGAGGTTTCAAGGTGATCAGGTTGTCCCATGGGGGACTCACAGTCTTCATCCCGATTTGACAGATGAGGGAACTGAGGCCCAGAGAAGTGAAGTGGCTTGCCCAAAGTCACACAGCTGACAAGTGGCGGAGCCAGGATTTGAGCCCATGACCTCTGACTCCAAAGCCCGGGCTCTTTCCACAGAGCCATGCTGCTTCTCTACAGGCCCGGGAGTCTGAAGGTCATGAGTTCTAATCCTGACTCTGCCACGTCTGCTGTGTGACCTCAGGCAAGCCACTTCACTTTTCTGTGCTTCATCTGTGAAATGGGGGTTGAGACTGTGAATCCCCTGTGGTACAGGGACTGTGTCCAACCCAATTTGCTTGTAACCACCCCAGCGCTTAGTACAGTGCCTGGCACATAATAAGTGCTTAACAAATGCCGCAATTATTTTTGTTAAAATGCCAGGCCTTGGAGTTAGAGGACCTGGTTTCTGATCCCAACTCCGCTGCTTGCCTGCTCTCTGACCTTGGGCAAGTCACTTAATTTCTCTGGGCCTCGGATTCAACACCCGTTCTTCCTTCTACTTGGACTGTGAGTTTTATATGGCACAGGGAACGATTGAGTCCAACTGGATTATTTTGTATCGACCCCAGCACTTAGGGCCTGTAGCTGAAAATCTGGAATAAAAAAACTTACCAAATACCATTCGAAAAATTATTTTAAACTTTCCGATGTTTCATAAGAAGGAAAAAAAATCATTTAGATTAAATTCACCTGAGTAAATTCGTCAAAAATGCTTGGGAAATAAAAGTCATCTAAGACTACTTGTCTCCTTATGACATAAGGAGTTCCCATCTGTTCAAATAAAACAGAAAATTTGATGGTATCGTGCAGATGTAGCCCAGCTGGGAGCTAATAGGGGAATGCTTGATAGAATAGTGCATCTATTCAGTGATGATTTGTTCTCCTAAATTAAAAAGAAATTTCAAGCTTGATTCATTTGTGTTTACATTCAAAGCCCATTCATGTTTTTTCACTCTAACATTCTCAAGGAATGGTTTCGTGTATGTTGGGTGTTTTGTTATCTGTCTCCCCTTTCTAGACTGTGAGCCCATTGTTGGGTAGGGACCGTCTCTATATGTTGCCGATTCGTACTTCCCAAGCACTTAGTACAGTGCTCTGCACATAGTAAGCGCTCAATAAATATGATTGATGATGATGATGATGATAATGTTGCCAATTTGTACTTCCTAAGCACTTAGTACAGTGCTCTGCACACAGTAAACGCTCAATAAATACAATTGAATGAATGAAATATTGTGTACAAAGCCTTCAGTAAAGCAACCAAATGCCACCCAAAGCATTGCTTATGATGTGTGATCCATGGGTAAGGGCAAGTTGCTAGAAATGCTCTCTGGCTGTATAAAGGAGGAGGAGAAGGAGGAGGAGGAGGAGAAGGAGGAGGAGAAGGAGAAGGAGGAGGAGGAGGGGGAAAAAGAGGAGAAGGAGGAGAAGGAGGAATTTTGTCAGTGGTGGGAGATCCTGGTTGGCCCTGGCCCTCCCCCAGAGAGGAGGAGCAGAGTAACCTGATTTTTTCTCAAGAGTCTTCCATTCCAACCTCAAGCATTCCTCTTCTATCAGTCCAGGGATGAAACTGCCTTTTTACCAACACCGTAAGTGTGGTGTGGGCAGGGAAATTGCCTACCAATTCTGTTATATTGTACTCTCACAAGCATTTAGTACAGCGCTCTGCACCCGATAAGCATTCAATAAATACCACTGATTGATTGATTGGTTCCAAGAGCAGAACTGATCCAAGGCAAATATCATCCTGGTATCCTCCTGCAGATACTGGAGAGTTGACTTATCAATCAATGGTATATACTGAGCTCTTCCTGTGGGTGCAGCACTGTAGTGAACACTTGGGAGTGTCCAACAGAACAGATTTGGTAGCCACGTTTCCTGCCCACAGGAGTTTCCAGTCGAGAGGGGGACTAATTTAACAGATTCACTCGGCAACCCGACCGGCCAACCGCCTGACTCAGGGGTGAGTTACTGGAGGAAAGGAATCATGCCTATCAACTCCGTTGTCCTCTCCCATACGCTTAGTACAGCGCTCTACACACGGTAGGCCCTTGATAAATGCGAACGATTAATTGAAGGGGAGAAGAGAGTGGAGGATAGCTTCGACCCCTGACGTTACCTTACCCAAACAGGGTTCGTTGTGTCAGCTTAGGTCCAAGACCTGTGGGGAACTTGGGACTGAATTCTCACATGAAGAAGGGCGAGCTGAGTCTCCCCGAGGCAAGCTACGTGAGTAAAGATAGTTTGCGTTGAATAATAACGATGGCATTTGTTGAGCGCTTACTATATGCCAAGCCTTGTTCTAAATGCCGGATGACCAAAGGAGCTGGGGAAAGTTACGGCTTCGACTCGGGCTACCTCAAGGGGATTATTTTTCCAAACCGTCCCTTGACAGCATCCCCAGCATTGGCAAGAAGAAGTCACAGGGGAGTTTAGGAGAATTGTGGTCATCAGGACAGGACAGTCCTGGAGTAAGAGCTATGTGGAAGGCCTGCTTCTACTAAATTAGTCCCCCTCTTGACTGGAAGCTCCTTGTGGGAGGAGAAAGTATCTACCAATTCTGTCCTACTGGACTCTCCCAAGTGTTTAGTACAGTGCTCCACACCCAGGAAGCACTCCGTAAATACCGGCGTGGCTTAGTGGAAGGAGGCCAGTCTTGGGAGTCAGAGGTTGTGGGTTCTAATCATCATCATCATCAATCGTATTTATTGAGCGCTTACTATGTGCAGAGCACTGTACTAAGCGCTTGGGAAGTACAAATTGGCAACATAAATATGTACAGGTAAAATAAATAAATCTGTCCAAACATATACACAGGTGCTGTGGGGAGGGGAAGGAGGTAGGGTGGGGGGAAAGGGGAGGAGGAGAGGAAAAAGGGGGCTCAGTCTGGGAAGGCCTCCTGGAGGAGGTGAGCTCTCAGGAGGGCTTTGAAGGGAGGAAGAGAGCTAGCTTGGCGGATGTGCGGAGCGAGGGCATTCCAGGCCAGGGGGAGGACGTGGATAGACACTGTGTGCCTAACGAAAGGAGTAAACACAATATGAGCTAAAGATGCGATGTTCAGGAACCAAGGAGGAGGTTTCTGTGGAAGATTCAGCCTGGGCACAGGAGACCCAGGAGCAGAAGTGGGCAAGTCACTGAACCACTTGGTTATTTGTGGCTATGGCAGACGAGGAACTTCGATCTGTTTCTAGACCGTGAGCCCGTTGTTGGGTAGGGACCGTCTCCATTTGTTGCCGACCTGTACTTCCCAAGTGCCTAGGACAGTGCTCTGCACACAGTAAACGCTCAATAAATACGATGGAACCCGGCGCCGCCACTTGTCCGCTGTGTGATCTTGGGCAAGTCACTTAACTCCTCTGTGCCTCAGTCACCCTATCTGTAAAATGGGGATTAGGACTGTGAGCCCCACGTGGGACAACCTTGTATCTACTAGTGCTTAGAAAAATGCTTGGCACATAGTAACTGCTTAACAAATACCATAATTAATTAATTAATTAATTACCATTGATTGATAAGCTAACTCTCCAGGAGGATACTGGGACAATTCATTCATTTATTCAATCGTATTTATTGAGCGCTTACTGTGTGCAGAGCACTGTACAAAGCGCTTGGGAAGTACAAGTTGGCAACATATAGAGACGGTCCCTACCCAACAAGGGGCTCCCAGTCTAGAAGGGGGAGACAGACAACAAAACAAAACATGTGGTCAGGTGTCAAGTCATCAGAATAAAATCTAGACAGTGAGTTTGTTGTGGGGTGGGATTGTATCTTTTTTACTGCTGTATTGTATTTCCCCAAGTGTGTGGTATAGTGTTCTGCACACAGTAAGCGCTCAATAAATACAAATGAATGAATGAAAGAATGAATGAATATCTGCCTTGGCTTAGCCCCGCTCTTGGAATCAATCAACCATTTTTTATGTTGCTTTTGCTGTTTCACAGAATATTAGACTATGGTGACTGCTATCAACATGGGAAACTTATGACAGAATATTTGATTTTAGTCATCAATACTAACACCAGGTACTGAAGTGTTGTTACACATTTGAACATTGGGCTAAAGTTTATCAAGATCATAATGACATTGGTATTTGGAGAAGCGGCATGGCTTAGTGGAAAGAGCAAAGGCTTGGGAGTCAGGGGATGTGGGTTCTAATTCTGGTTCTGCCTCTTGTCTGCTGTGTGACCTTGGGCAAGCCACTTAATTTCTCTGTGCCTCAGTTACCTCATCTGTAAAATGGGGATTAAGATTGTGAGCCCATGGGACAACATGATTACCTTGTAACCTCCCCAGCGCTTAGAACAGTGCTTTGCACGTAGTAAGCGCTTAACAAATACTATAATAATAATGATGGCATTTATTAAGTGCTTACTATGTGCAATCAATCAATCAATCATATTTATTGAGCGCTTACTGTGTGCAGAGCACTGTACTAAGCGCTTGGGAAGTACAAGTTGGCAACAGTGGGCTCACAGTCTAGAAGGGGGAGACAGAGAACAAAACCAAACATATTAACAAAATAAAATAGAATAGAGATGTACAAGTAAAATAAATAAGTAAATAAATAGAGTAATAAATATGTACAAACATATATGCATATATACAGGTGCTGTGGGGAAGGGAAGGAGGTAAGATGGGGGTATGGAGAGGGGAACGAGGGGGAGAGGAAGGGGGGGCTCAGTATGGGAAGGCTTCCCAGTGCTCTAGGAAGAGCACTGTTCTAAGCGCTGGGGAGGTTACCAGGTGATGAGGTGGTCCCACAGGGAGCTCAGAGTCTTAATCCCCACTTTACAGATGAGGGAACTGAGGCACAGAGAAGTTAAGTGACTTGCCCAAAGTCACACAGCTGACAACTAGAGGAGCCGGGATTTGAACCCATGACCTCTGACTCCAAAGCCCGTGCTTTCCACTGAGCCATGCTGCTGATTATTATTATTATTGCTATCATTTATTAAGGGCCTACCATGTATCAGGCATTGCTCCCATGAATTTTCAAAGCACGTACACAGTTCCATGCATTAAAAACTCTCCACAGACTATATCAGCAAAAGATAGCTGCTTTTCTAATGTTTACCTAACAAAACAGGGAAACTAAATGAAATTACAGTTTATATTATTATTATTAGTAGTAGTAGTATTAGAAATTGTGGTATTTGTTAAGTTCTGATTGTATGCCAAACACTGTATTAAGAACTGACTTACAGTCCCTCTAGAATGTAAGCTCATTATGGCAGGGAATGTGTCTGCAAATTCTGTTGTATTGTACTGTGTGACATTGGACACTTAACTTCTCTGAGCCTCAGTTACCTCATCTGTAAAATGGGGATTAAAACTGTGAGCCCCACGTGGGACAGCCTGATCACCTTGTATCCCCCCAGTGCTTAGATCAGTGCTTTGCACATAATAAGCGCTTAACAAATGCTATTATTATTATTATTATTATTATTATTATTATTATTATTATTATTATTATTATTATCTCAAGGGCTTAGCAAAGTCCTCTGCATGTAATAAGGGCTCAATAAATACCATCAATTGGTCGATACAAGATAAGCAGGTTGGACACGGTCTCTGTCCCACATAGGGTTCACAGGCTAAGTAGGAGGGAGAGACTGTTCTGACTGTGCAAATGATTACCTGCAATGCTTTTTTCAATCAACTACGGGAGACATGAGGAATATAATATTAATAATAATGGTGTTTATTAAGCACTTACTATGTGCCAGGCGCTGGGGTAGATATAAGAAAATCGGGCTGGACACAGTCCCTGTCTCACGTGGGACTCACAATCTTGATCCCCATTTTACAGATCAGGTAACTGAAGCCCAGAGAAGTGAAGTGACTTGCCCAAGGTCACACGGCAGACAAATGGAGGCACTGGGATCAGAATCCATGACCTTCTTTCTCCCAGACCCATGCTCTATCCACTGTTCTACGATGCTTCTCACATAAATATACTCTCTTCTGAGAAGGATAGATTATAGTCAGGAGGAAATGGAGAGCAGACATTCCCCACCTCCGAAGCCGTGTGTTCTTAACAATTTACACTTGCTAAATTTTTTTTATTCAGAAATCTCAGGGCATTTAATAAAAAATCTCCATTTTACTGCTGGGCAGTTGCGGTGCCTTTCCACTGTGTCCTTCCACAGACAGTTCAGGGTGGTTTGCTTAGCCCTAAAACAAAGTGAGGCAGAAAACCAGCCCCTGGGTAGGGTATCTGCACAAGCTTTGCTAATAAAATCATCTAGTGGTCCCCATTCTCATGGACAATGAGGGTATTCTGTTCACTGCCTATCGCTATTATCATCACTAAAGATAAATGCAGTATTCACTGCAATATTTAGGAATGTCCCTGTAAGTATTAAGTTCTGAGTAGCCCGACTCTTCCCCCTCTCCCAAATATCCCAAGGAATGTTTGAGAATCTTGACCAAAAAAGCGGGTTTTGAAAGATATATTTAAAACATGGAATTGGAGGACCAAAGAAGAGAAATATCTTTATGGACGTTGGGGTGAGGAACTTAACGTTTTGAAATTGCAGGAGATGTCAAAATGTCATTAGAAACTACTATCGACCGAGATGAGTCGTCACCCAAACTGAACAGGGGAGATAGTTTATTAAATGAGAACGGACACAAGAATCTAGATGGATGACAGGGTGATCAAATTCTTTTAGGCTTACCTGATTCTGTTTCAGAGTGGACACTAACTTCTGCAAAGTGATATTTTCCTCTTCCAGTTCAGTATAGTCTTGAAGGAGCCGGGCCTCTCGAAACTTGTATTCTCGGATTTCATCCTTCATCCTTACTCTCTGCAGCTCCACCATTTCATTGTTCTATAAGCAGAAGAATGAATCGGTTACATACAACTTTCTCACTGTACCCTGGTTCTTCACCTTCCCACCTCCGACCCCTTCTTGAAGCTCACAAAAACACTTCAGAGGTATTAGGAGTCAGATTTATTGAGCTCCTGCTGGATATCTCAGTCATTCAGTCGGTCAGTTGTACTTATTGAGCACTTACTGTGTGCAGAGCACTGAACTAAGAAGAAGAAGAAGAATGGCATTTACTAAGCACTTACTATGCGCAAAGCACTCTTCTAAGCACTGGGAAGGTTACAAGGTGATCAGGTTGTCCCACGAGGGGCTCACAGTCTTAATCCCCATTTGACAGATGAGGTAACTGAGGCCCAGAGAAGTTAAGTGACTTGCCCAAAGTCACACAGCTGACAAGTGGCGGAGCCGGGATTTGAACCCATGACCCCTGACTCCAAAGCCTGTGCTCTTTCCACTGAGCCACGCTGCTTCTCCTAAGCACTTGGAAGAGTATAATACAAGAATAAAAAGACACATTACCTGCCCACAGTGAGCTTACAGTCTAAAGGAGGTCCCCTAAGCACTTGGAAGAGTATAATACAAGAATAAAAAGACACATTACCTGCCCACAGTGAGCTTACAGTCTAGAGGAGGGGGAGACAGACATTAACATATATATATATATATACACATTACATACATTAACAAATATATGTATATATATACATACGTACATACATACATAAATGACAGATAGGGACATAAGTGCTGTGGGGCTGGTGTGTAGTGGATGACAAGAGCAAGTCAGGGTGATGCAGAAGGGAGTGGCAGAAGAGGAAAGGAGGGCTATAAATATGCAAATTGCAGATATATAAATATATAAATTGCAGGGTTTATTTTGCCTGCAATCCTTGTCCCACGTTCTCCCTTTAGCCTGGAACCCCCTCCCCGTCTATAATGATAATGACAGCATTTATTAAGCGCTTACTATGTGCAAAGCACTATTCTAAGTGCTGGGGAGGTTAAAAGGTGATGAGGTTGTCCCACAGGGGGCTCACAGTTTTAATCCCCATTTTACAGATGAGGGAACTGAGGCCCAGAGAAGTTAAGTGACTTGCCCACGGTCACACAGCTAAGTGGCGGAGCTGGGATTTGAACCCATGACCTCTGACTCCAAAGCCTGGGCTCTTTCCACTAAGCCACGCTGCTTCTATAGACACCAGACCACCACTCTCCCAACCCTTCAAACTCTTATTATAGTCAGATTGCCTTTGAGAGGCTTTCCCCAGTTAAGCTCTCTTTTCCCCAGCTCGGCTTTCCCTTCTCCATCTTCTACGCACTCTGATCCGTGACCTTTGAGAATTTGATATTTGTCCCACCCTCAACCCCACAGCACTTAAGTACATACCTAAAAATTAAATATTACAAATTACTTATTAATATCAATGTCTGTCTCCCCCTCTAGACTGGTGGGCAGGGACTGTCACTATTCATTGCTGAATTGTTCTTCCCAAGTGCTTAGTACAGTGCTCTGCACATAGTAAGTGCTCAATAAATACAATTGGATGAATGACTATACTCTTCCAAGCGCTTACTACAGTGATCTGCATATCAATCAATCAATCGTATTTATTGAGCACTTACTGTGTGCAGAGCACTGTACTAAGCACTTGGGAAGTACAAGTTGGCAACATATAGAGACGGTCCCTACCCAACAGTGGGCTCACAGTCTAGAATATACTTGCATACACCAAGCGCTTAATAAAGAAGCAGCATGGCTCAGTGGAAAGAGCAAGGGCTTTGGAGTCAGAGGTTAGGGGTTCAAATCTCGGCTCCACCAGTTGTCAGCTGTGTGACTTTCAGCAAGTCACTTAACTTCTCTGTGCCTCAGTTACCTCATCGGTAAAATGTGGATTAAGACTGTGAGCCCCCCGTGGGACAACCTGATCACCCTGTAACCTCCACACCGCTTAGAACAGTGCTTTGCACATAGTAAGCTCTTAATAAATGCCAACATTATTATTATTATTATTAATAAATACCACTAGTTAATTGATTGATTGATTAATGCAATGCCTTGTGAAGTACAAAGCTATCATGGGAGACATTCCCAGCGCACACTGAGCTTACACTCTAATGGGGAAGACAAGAAACTATTACCATCAGAGTAATAAAAAAAATTGTTACTGCAAGAAAATGAGTGTTCTGTTCACCAATTTCATCTCTTTTTGGTGTGGGACTAATAATGCAATTAGGTGCTACTGCAGTCAGTTATTAAATCACATTTACTGAATAATTACTGCATTCGGAGAGAGTCGGGAACTTGGAAGAGTTCCATAAAAATAAGGGACACAGTCCCTGCCCTCAAGGAATTACACTCTGATGGAGAACACCAGGAGACATATTGTTTACTTAAGGTGGGAGCAGAACAAACACTAGAGAAACACGAAATACTAAATAAAGCAACCAAAGAGCCTGTATACTCACAAGAGCTAAAGGAAGCTGTGTATGAACATGTATTCTTATTCTCGTATTTGTTAAGCACTTCCTACATACCACAAACTGTTCTAAGTGCTAGGATAGATACAAGTTAATCAGGTTGGACACGGTCGCTGTCGCACATGGGGCTCACAGTCTAAGTAGGAGGGAGAACAGGCATTGACTCCACATTTTACAGATAAGGTACAGAAACGCTCTGGGCATGTCACTTCCCTCCTCAAAGATTTATTACTCTATTCATTTTACTTGTACATATTTACCATTCTATTTATTTTGTTAACGATGTGCATACAGCTATAATTCTATTTGTTCTGACGATTTTGACACCTGTCTACATGTTTTGTTTCGTTGTCTGTCTCCCCCTTCTAGACTGTGAGCCCGTTGTTGGGTAGGGACCGTCTCGATCTGTTGCCGACTTGTACTTCCCAAGCGCTTAGTACAGTGCTCTGCACACAGTAAGCACTCAATAAATACGATTGAATGAATGAATGAATGAAACTGAAGCACGGAGAAGTCAAATGACTCGCTCAAGTTCACACAGAGCCGGGATTAGAATCCAGGTCATCTGAATCCTAGGCCCGTGTTGTGGATTTCTTGTCTCTCCAACCATCACCCGTCAGTCAGGGAGGAGCGGCGCAGAGGTCGTAGTACCCTGGTAGGATTAAGTAAGAACGGACTCTTGAGAGGCGAGCCGAAGAGCAGAAAAGAGTAGGAAAGTGGCTGTCTGCCCGTTCATCCCAGTGGGATACAAGTGACGAACAGCCCCGTTCTGCCTCCACCGACTAGTTTTTATTGGGTTACACAGCCAATTAGCAACACGGGGTGGGATCTAACTGCAAGCTCCTGGTTTGTGCCGAGTAAACAGCCATTTTCCATTTGTAAATCCCTGCCTTATGTCATCGAGTAGACAGCCTTTTTCCGTTCATGTGACCTAACACGAGAGGCCAGATCCAGTGCACGATGTGTGGCCTTGAATAAGATGGAGTCACTCTTGCTTTGCACAAAAATGGAGTCAGTTTTGCCCTGAACAGCCCACGCTTTTTCCACCAGACCATGCTGCTCCTCAGGGCTAATACGGCAGAAAGACTTGAATATCTTGTGTCCCCTTGTATTCTCCATCTAAACTCACTCCCTTGGAGAATTCATTTACTCCCATGGCTTCAACTACCATTTCTATGGGGATGATTCTCAAATCAACGTCTCCAGCCCTGACTGCTCTCCTTTTCTGCAGTCTCTCATTTCCACCGGCCTTCAGGACATTCCTACTCGGATGTTCCATTGACAACTCACGCTGAACACGTCCAATACAAAACTTCTTATCTTCCCACACAAACTCTGCCCTTCCCCTGACTTTTCTGTCACTGTAGACAGGAACATCATCCTCTCTGTCTCACAAGCCTGTAACCTTGACGTTCTCCTTGACTCCTCTCTCTCATTCAACCCACACATTCCATCTTTCACTGAATCCTGTCGGTTCAACCTTCACATTTGCCCTTTCCTCTCCATTCACGCTGCTTGATTTTGTTAATATGTTTTGTTCTGTTGTCTGTCTCCCCCTTCTAGACTGTGAGCCCACTGTTGGGTAGGGACCGTCTCTATATGTTGCCAATTTGTACTTCCCAAGAGCTTAGTACAGTGCTCTGCACACAGTAAGCACTCAATAAATACGATTGAATGAATGAATTAATTAATCCAAGCATTTCCACTATATCCCGCCTTGATGCAGTGTGGCTCAGTGGAAACAACACAGGCTTGGGAGTCAGAGGTCATGGGTTCACATCCCGACTCCACCACTTAATAATAATGATAATAATGATGGTATTTGTTAAGTGCTTACTATGTGCAAAACACTGTTCTAAGCACTGGGTGGGTACAAGGTGATCAGGTTGTCCCACATGGGGCTCACAGTCTTAATCCCCATTTTACAGATGAGGGAACTGAGGCCCAGAGAAGTGAAGTGACTTGCCCAAAGTCACACAGTTGACCAGCGGCAGAGCCGGGATTAGAACCCACGACCTCTGACTCCCAAGCCCGGGCTCTTTCCATTGAGCCACGCTGCTTCTCACTAGTCAGCTGTGTGACTTGGGAAAGCCACTTAACTTCTCTGGGACTCAATTACCTCATCTGTAAAATGGGGATTAAGACTGTGAGCCCTATGTGGGACAACCTGATCACCTTGTATCCCCCCAGCGCTTAGAACAGTGCTTTGCACATAGTAAGCGCTTAACAAATACCATTATTACTATTATTATTACTGTATCAGCCACCTTGCTGACCTCCTTACTCCTGTCTCTCCCCACTCCAGTCCATACTTTCATTCATTCATTCAATCATATTTATTGAGCGCTTACTGTGTGCAGAGCACTGTACTAAGCGCTTGGGAAGTACAAGTTGGCAACATATAGAGACGGTCCCTACCCAACAACAGGCTCACTCTGCTGCCCGGGTCATTTTTCTACAAAACAATTTGGGCCATCTTTCCCTAATCCTCAATAACTTCCAGTGGTTGTCTGTCCACCTCCACATCAAACAGAAACCATCAGTTTTAAAGCTGTCAATCCCCTCACCCCCTCCTACTTCACCTCGCTGCTCTCCTTGGAGAAGCAGCGTGGCTCAGTGGAAAGAGCCCGGGCTTTGGAGTCAGAGGTCGTGGGTTCGAATCCTGGCTCCACCAGTTGTCAGCTGTGTGACTTTGGGCAAGTCACTTCACTTCTCTGGGCCTCAGTTCCCTCATTTGTAAAATGGGGATTAAGGCTGTGAGCCCCCTGTGGGACAACCTGATCACCTTATGTCCTCCCCAGGGCTTAGAACAGTGCTTTGCACATAGTAAACGCTTAATAAAAGCCATTATTATTATTATTATTATTATTATTATTATTACTCACTGTGCCTTTAATGCATCTACCTCTCACCCACATCCTGCCCCTGGTCCAGAACACCGTCCCTCTTTGTATCCGACAGATGATCCCTCTCCCCTTATTGAAGGCACATCTTCTCCAAGAGACCATCTCTGACTAAGCTCTCATTTCCTCTTCTCCTAATTATGGTATTTGTTAAGCGCTTACTATGTGCCAGGCACTGTACTAAGTGCTGGAGTGGGTACGAGCAAATCGGGTTGGACACAGTCCCTGTCCCACTCAGGACTCACAATCTCAATCCCCATTTTACAGATGAGGTCCACTTACTATGTGCCAGGCACTGTACCAAGTGCTGGAGTGGGTACGAGCAAATCGGGCTGGACACAGTCCCTGTCCCACATAGGACTCACAATCTCAATCCCCATTTTACAGATGAGGTCACTGAGGCACAGAGAAGTGAAGTGACTTGTCCAAGGTCATACAGCAGACAAGTGGTGGAGCTGGGATTACAACCCATGACCTTCTGATTCCCAGACACTTGTTGTATCCACTAAGCCACATCCTACAGTTCTTTCTGCCCTTACATTTGGATTTGCTGTGAGCCCGCTGTTGGGTAGGGACCGTCTCTATATGTTGCCACCTTGCACTTCCCAAGGGCTTAGTACAGTGCTCTGCACACAGTAAGCGCTTAATAAATACGATTGAATGAATGAATGAATGCTCTCTTTATTCACACACTCCTCCCCAACCCCACAGCATTTATCTATATAACCATCATTTATCAATCAATCAATCAATCGTATTTAGTGAGCGCTTACTGTGTGCAGAGCACTGTACTAAGCGCTCGGGAAGTACAAGTTGGCAACATAGAGAGACAGTCCCTACCCAACAGTGGGCTCACAGTCTAAAAGGGGGAGACAGAGAACAAAACCAAGCATAATAACAAAATAAAATAAATAGAATAGATATGTATAAGTAACATAAATAAATAAATAAAAAGAGTAATAAATTTATAAATTTATTCATTTATACTAATTGCCGCCTCCCCCTCTAGACTGTGAGCTTTTCATGGGCAGGGAAAATGTCTACCAAATCTGTTCTACTGTAATCTCTCCCAAGTGCAGCGTGGTCTAGTGGATAGAGCACGGAGGTGGGAGTCAAAGGACCTGGGTTCTAATCCTAGCTCTGCCACTTGTCTGCCGTGTGACCTTGGGCAAGTTGCTTCACTTTTCTGTACTTCACCTCCCTCATCTGTAAAATGGGGATTAAGACTGTGAGCCCCATGTGGGACATGGACTGTGTCCAATCTGATTAGCTTGTATCTACCCCGCTGCTTAGGACAGTGATTGGCACACAGTAAACACTTAACATGTCATCAAAAAATAAAAAAACAGAGGTAGTAGACATATTCCCTGCCCACAAAAAGCTGGATTTATTGGTTCATTCAATTATTTTTTTCAGGAGGCTCCTCCTTTTGTGGCATCCTGTTTTTTTACTTGTCTTTGGTTTATAGTATTTAAGTGCTTCCTATGTGTCAAGCACTGCCCTAATGTAGGGATTGATACAAGTCAATCAGATCGGATGCAGTCCCTGTCCTATATGGAGCTCACAGCTCTAAGTAGGAGGAAGAACAGATATTGAATCCCCATTTTGCAGTTGAGGAGACTGAGGCACTGAGAAGTGAAGTGACTTGCCCAAAGTCACACAGCAAGCAAATGGCAGAGCCAGGAGTAGAACCCAGGTTCTCTGATTCCCAGGCCCATGTTCTTTCCATTAGGCCACACTGCTTATCTTTGTATGGCTTTCTTCACTGTCCGTATATTTTTTTTGCCTCCCCCATTGAATCGTAGCTTCTTGAGGTCAGGGAACGTCCGACTTCGTATTGGTGAATTCTCCCAAGACCTAGTAGACAGCCTAGGATTCACTAGGAGCTCAATATTAATTGCTTAACTGGACAAATGGTTCTTTATAAACAGAATGAAAGACAATAAGGATAGCACACAAGTCCAGAAAATCATGCTGCAAATAAAAATAAGACGCTATCGAGATGTAAATACCGTGGAAAAGACCTGAAGATCCTAGCTGACCAGAACAAAGAAATCAGTTGGAAATATCATTTAAAAAGCCAACGTGTGGTATGACCTACCACGTGTACAAGAAGCAGCGAAAAGAACACAGGCCGATAGTCAGAGGACCGGGGTTCTAATCCCAGCTCTGCAATGCTTGTTGTGTGACCTTGGACAAGTCACTTAATTTCTCATTGCCCAGTTACTTCATCTGTGAAAAAAGGAGGAAGACTGGGAGCCCATGTGGGACAGAGACTGTGTCCAACTCTGTTTTGTTGTCTGTCTCCTGCCTTCTAGACTGTGAGCCCGTTGTTGCGTAGGGATTGTCTCTATCTGTTGCCAAATTGTACTTTCCATGTGCTTAGTACAGTGCTCTGCACACAGTAAGCACTCGATAAATACGATGGAATGAATGAATAAACTTGTCTCTACCCCAGGGCTTAGAACAGTCCTTGATGCCCACTGTTGGGTAGGGACTGTCTCTATATGTTGCCAACTTGTACTTCCCAAGTGCTTAGTACAGTGCTCTGCACACAGTAAGCGCTCAATAAATATGATTGATTGATTGATTGATGCATAATAAATGCTTAACAAAGTCCACTTAAAAAAAAAAAAGTATGTTTTTTCTTTCTTTCCTGAGGGGTTGCTATCCACCCAGTAGGGCAGAGGAGGCTGGACCAGATTTTCTTCAAGGTTCCTTCCACCTCCAGAATTCTGGGATCCTCATACTTCCACTACCATTGCGTGGAAACAAATCCAATTTCTGTTTCAAATTACCAGCAGCAGGAGTCTCTGTTTACACATACAGGGAACATACAGCCTAATTTGGCCTGTTCTTTGTGCTCCATTAACAATGCTTTAAAAATCACAGCTGCTCAGGAATAAGTCGGTAACCAACAAAGGAATAATGACCGTGAAATAAGCAGTGGGAATTCTCTCCTCCCCAGCCACCCTCCCCTCACACTTCCACAGGCCCCGACATCTCTCGGTTGTGGTGCCAGGGGGATGGCAATCTTACACACCCTCAGATGCCTGTGAGGGAGAGTGGGTTGTAATGGAATGACATCCTATGAACTTTAGGCTAAAGTTCCTCTCCCTCACCCCCAAACCTAGGACCAGGGGAGGCTGGGGGACCATATTTACAAATTTACAAATACCGTAATTATTATTTACTATTATTCAACCACCCCAAGACTGGGCCCAAATGCAACGTGAATTAATGATGCCATATACACCATTTTGCAGAACCTTTCGCTGCCACCTCCACTATCCCCATCCCCACCCCTATAACATGCCCCCAATGCTTCTCTGGGCCTCAGTTTCCTCATTTATAAAATGGGGATTTAATCCCTGTTCTCCCACCCACTTAGATTGTGAGTCCCTAGTGGGGCAGGGACTATGTCTCATCCGATTATCTTCTATCTACCCCAGGGCTTGGCATATAATAAATAAGTGCTTAAGGTCATGGTTTCTAATTCCGGCTCCGCCATTTGTCTGCTGTGTGGCCTTGGACAAGTCACTTGACATCTCTGTGCCTGTTACCTCATCGGTAAAACGGGGATTGAGACTGTGAGCCCCACATGGAACAGGAACTGTGTCCACCCAAATTTGCTTGTATCCACTCCAGCGCTTAGTACAGTGCCTGGCACATAGTAAGTGCTTAACAAATACCATTATTTTTATTATTATTGTTGTTATTATTATTATTATTATTATTATTATTACCACAATCATTAAATAGCATAATTATTATAACCTAGGCAGTTCAAATCCAAGACCCCAGCTAATGCCCTTGTAACTTCCATGCTGTTACCACTAATCAATCAATCATACTTACTGAGCGTTTAGTGTTTGCAGACCCCTGTAACTAAGCGCTTGGGAGAGTACAATATTACAGAGTTGGTAGACATGTTCCCTGCCCACAAAAAGCTCACAGTCTAAAGGGGGAGACAGGCATTAATCTAAATTAATTACAGATACATACATAAATGCTGTGGACCCGAGGCAGGGGTGAATAAAGAGTGCAATTACAAATGTAAGGGCAACACAGACGGGAGTAGGTGAAGAGAAAATGAGGGCTGTCAGGGAAGGTCTCTTGGAGATGTGCTTTTAATAATAATAATAATGGCATTTATTAAGCACTTACTATGTGCAAAGCACTATTCTAAGTGCTGGGGCAGTTACAAGGGGATCAGGTTGTCCCACAGGAGGCTCACAGTCTTCATCCCCATTTTACAGATGAGGTAACTGAGGCACAGAGAAGTTAAGTGACTTGCCCAAAGTCACACAGCTGACAATTGGCAGAGCCGGGATTTGAACCCATGACCTCTGACTCCAAAGCCCGGGCTCTTTCCACTGAGCCACGCTGCTTCTCATAACACTTTGAGGTGGGGAGAGTAATTGTCTGTCAGATATGAAGAGGGAGGGCGTTCCAGGTCAGACAAAGGGTCAGTGGTGAGAAGGCCTTCAGGTCTTCAGTACATCTCTACTTGGCTTGGAAAAGCAGCGGGGCTCAGTGGAAAGAGCCCGGGCTTTGGAGTCAGAGGTCATGGGTTCAAATCCCACTCCGCCAACTGTCAGCTGTGTGACTTTGGGCAAGTCACTTCATTTCTCTGGGGCTCAGTTACCTCATCTGTAAAATGAGGATTAAAATTGTGAGCCCCCCGTGGGACAACCTGATCACCTTGTAACCTCCCCAGCACTTAGGACAGTGCTTGGCACATAGTAAGTGCTTAACAAATACCATCATTATTATTATTCTTATTATTTTTATCTCAAACTAAACATTCCCCGAACTGAACTCCTTATTTTCCCACCCAAACCCTGTTCTCCCTGTCTTTCCCCTCGCTGTAGACGACAATATCTTCCATCTCCCAAGCCCGTAACCTTGGCGTTGTCCTCGACTCATCTATCTCTTATCACTCACATATTCAATCTGTCACCAAATCCTGTTGGTTCTACTCCACAACATTGCTAAAATTCATCTTTTCCTCTCCTCCAAACTGCTACCATGTTAATCCAAGCACCCATCCTATTCCCCCTTGATTACCGCATCAGTCTCCTCACCGATCTCCCGGCCTCGTCCCAACCCAGTTCATATTTCACTCTGCTGCATGGATCATATTTCTAAAAAAAACGTTCAGTCCACATCTCCCCACTCTTCAAGAACCTCTGCATCAAACAGAAACTCCTTGACGTCAGCTTTAGTCGCCTTACCCCATCCTAAGCACTTAATACAGTACTTTGCACATAGTAAGCGCTCAATAAATATGATTGAATGAGTGAATGAATGAATCCTATCCCACTTTGCTGCCATCTTACTACAGTCCATCTGGCACACTCTGCTCTTTTAATGCCCACCTTCTCACTGTACCTCGATGTCGTCTATCTCACTGCTGACCCCTTTCCCATGTCCTCTCCCTAGCCTGGAACTCCTCCCCCCCAGCTCCCCCTGGGCTGCATATACACCTAGACCACTACTCTCCCCACCTTCAAAGCCTTATTAAGCAGTGTGGCTCAGTGGAATGAGCCCGGGCTTTGGAGTCAGAGGTCATGGGTTCAAATCCCAGCTCCGCCAACTGTCAGCTGTGTGATTTTGGGCAAGTCACTTCACTTCTCTGTGCCTCAGTTACCTCATCTGTAAAATGGGGATTAAAACTGTGAGCCCCCCATGGGACAACCTGATCACTTTGTAATAATAATGAATAATAATAATGCTGGCATTTATTAAGCACTTACTATGTGCCAAGCACTGTTCTAAGCACTGGGGAGGAAACAAGGTGATACATTGCCAAGATCTGCCCTTTCCTCTCCATCCCAACCGCTACCCTTCTCGTTCAAGCTCTCATCCTATCCCATCTGGACTGCTGCATCAGCCTTCTCTCTGATCTCCCATCCTCGTGTCTCTCCCCACTTCAATCCATACTTCATGCTGCTGCCCGGATTGTCTTTGTCCAGAAACGCTCTGGGCATGTTACTCCCCTCCTCAAAAATCTCCAGTGGCTACCAGTCAATCTGTGCATCAGGCAGAAACTCCTCACCCTGGGCTTCCAGGCTGTCCATCCCCTCGCCCCCTCCTACCTCACCTCCCTTCTCTCCTTCTACAGCCCACCCTGCACCCTCCGCTCCTCTGCCGCTAATCTCCTCACCGTGCCTCGTTCTCGCCTGTCCCGCCGTCGACCCCCGGCCCACGTCATCCCCCGGGCCTGGAATGCCCTCCCACTGCCCATCCGCCAAGCTAGCTCTCTTCCTCCCTTCAAGGCCCTACTGAGAGCTCACCTCCTCCAGGAGGCCTTCCCAGACTGAGCCCCTTCCTTCCTCTCCCCCTCGTCCCCCTCTCCACCCCCCATCTTACCTCCTTCCCTTCCCCACAGCACCTGTATATATGAATATATGTTTGTACATATTTGTTACTCTATTTATTTATTTATTTATTTATTTTACTTGTACATATCTATTCTATTTATTTTATTTTGTTAGTATGTTTGGTTTTGTTCTCTGTCTCCCCCTTTTAGACTGTGAGCCCACTGTTGGGTAGGGACTGTCTCTATATGTTGCCAACTTGTACTTCCCAACCGCTTAGTACAGTGCTCTGCACAGAGTAAGCACTCAATAAATACAATTGATGATGATGATGATGATGATCAGGTTGTCCCACTTGGGGCTCACAATCTTAATCCCCATTTTACAGATGAGGTAACTGAGGCCCAGAGAAGTGAAGTGACTTGCCCAAAGTCACACAGCTGACAATTGGCGGAGCCGGGACTTGAACCCATGACCTCTGACTCCAAAGCCAGTGCTCTTTCCAATGAGCCACACTGTTTCTCTAACCTTCTGTAACCTCCCCAGCACTTAGAACAGTGTTTTGCACATAGTAAGCACTTAACAAGTACCATCATTGTCAGCATTATTATTATTATTATTATTAAGGTCACACCTCCTCCAAGAGGCCTTCCCCAGTTAAGTCCTCCTTTTCTCCAGCTCCCTCTCCCTTCTCCCTCATCATGCCCTTGGATCTGTGACCTTTGGGCATTTGATATTCGCCCCACCCACAAGCCCACAGCACGTAAGTACGCAGCTTTAAATTACATATTATAAATGGCATTCATATTAGTGTCTGTCTCCTCCCTCTAGCCTGTGAGATCATCATGGGCAGCAAACGTGTCTGCTAACGTTTTTGTATCATACTCTCCCAAGTGCTTAGTACAGTGCTCTGCACATACTAAGGGCTCAATAAATACCACTGATTGACTGATTGAGAGAAAGGAGATTGAGGTACAGTGAGTACATGAAGAGTTCTTTGAGAAGGGCAGTAGTAATCCTATTCATTCATTCATTCATTCAATATATTTATTGAGCATTTACTCTGTGCAGAGCACTGTGCTATGCGCTTGGGAAGTACAAGTTGGCAACATATAGAGATGGTCCCTACCCAACAATGGGCTTACAGTCTAGAGGGGATAACAATGGCATTTGTTAAGCACTTACTATGTGCAAAGCACTGTTCTATGCACTGGGGAGGATACAAGGTGATCAGGTGTCCCACTTGGGGCTCACAGTCTTCATCCCCATTTTACAGATGAGGTCACTGAGGCACAGAGAAGTTAAGTGACTTGGCCAAAGTCACACAACTGACAATTGGTGGAGCCGGAATTTGAACCCATGACCTCTGACTCCAAAGCCTGTGCGCTTTCCACTGAGCCACCCTCAATGGCTCTCTGTCAGCCCCACAGCCCTTAAGTCCATATCCATAATTTATTTATATTCATGACTGTCTCCCCCTTTAGACTGCAAGCTCGTTTTGGGCAGAGAACATGCCTACCAACTATGTTGCATTAATAATAATAATAATGATAATAATAATAATGGCATTTGTTAAGCGCCTACTATGTGCAAAGCACTGTTCTAAGAGCTGGGTAGGTTACAAGGTGATCAGGTTGTCCCACGGGGGGCTCGTAGTCTTAATCCCCATTTTACAGATGAGGTAACTGAGGCCCAGAGAAGTGAAGTGACTTGCCCAGTCACACAGCTGACAACTGGAGGAGCTAAGATTTGAACCCATGACATCTGACTCCAACGCCCAGGCTCTTTCGACTGAGACACACTGCTTCTCTACTGATCTGATTGTATTTTATCTACCCAAGTGCTTAGCCCAGTGCTTGGCAAATCGTAAGCACTTAACCGATCCCACACTTACAAGGATTATTCCAACCAGGATTCATACACTTGACCCCCACTCTCCAGGCAAGTCTCCCATTATAATTACATTGTACTCTCCCAAGCGCTTAGTACAGTGCTCTGCCCACAGTAAGTCCTCAATAAATACAACTGACTGATTCATTGACTACCAGCAGTAACAGCCTCATTTTCAACCGATTTGGACAGAGTTCAACCGTAAAGTTCTGGAAGACTTTAGGTTAAGATTGAAGTGAGATCCATCATCCTTGAAAACAGCACATTCACTGGGGAGTCAAGGACATTGCCCACATTGGACAATCTTTATCTCTTCATCAGTTTCTCCTAGCTTTGATCCTTCAGGCACTCAGGCAGTGGCAGTTATGGAAGATTTAGATTAAGGAAGCAGATTTTTTTTGTTTTAGCTACATATTTGAGCATGAATGTGTGAAACCCTCAGGTGCCTTCAGCTGTGTCCTTTTTGGGGCAGCAATTACTCAAAATGCCTGACAAAAAACCTTGAGAAGTGCTTCAACACAGAAAAGTTGGACTGAAATACTACTCTTTATGGTATTTAAGTGCTCACTATGTGCCATGCACTATACTACATGCTATAATATACTATACTATATAGTATAGTATACTCTCCATCCCCCCCAACTTACCTCCTTCCCTTCCCCACGGCACCTGTATATATGGATATATGTTTGTACATTTTTCTTACTCTATTTATTTATTTATTTTACTTGTACATATCTATTCTATTTATTTTATTTTGTTAATATGTTTGGTTTTGTTCTCTGTCTCCCCCTTCTAGACTGTGAGCCCACTGTTGGGTAGTGACCATCTCTATATGTTACCAACTTGTACTTCCCAAGCACTTAGTACAGTGCTCTGCACACAGTAAGTGCTCAATAAATACGATTGATTGATTGATTGATTATACTAAGTGTTATACTGAGATAATCAGGTTGGACAGAGTCTTAATCTCCATTTTACAGATGAAATAACCGAGGCACAGAGAATAATAATTCTGGTATTTGTTAAGCGCTTACTTGTGCCAAACACTGTTCTAAGCACTGAGGTAGTTACAAGGTAATCAGGTTGTCCCATGTGGGGCTCACAGACTTAATCCCTATTTTACAGATGAGGTTACTGAAGCCCAGAGAAGTTAAGTGGCTTGCCCAAGGCCACACAGCAGACATGTGACGGAGCCGGGATTAGAACCCACATCCTCTGAACCCCAGGCCCATGCTCTTTCCACTAATCCTGAAGTGACATGACTTTCCCAAGGTCGCACAAAAGACGGAGGTGGGATTAGAACTCAGGTTCTCGGACTCCCAAATCCATGCTCCCAAATCCATCCGTGAGAAGCAGCATGGCTCAGTGGAAAAGAGCCCGGGCTTTGGAGTCAGAGGTCATGGGTTCAAATCCCGGCTCCGCCACTTGTCAGCTGTGTGACTTTGGGCAAGTCACTTAACTTCTCTGGGCCTCAGTTACCTCGTCTGTAAAATGGGGATGAAGGCTGTGAGCCCCATGTGGGACAACCTAATCACCTTGTATCTGCCCCAGCGCTTAGAACAGTGCTTTGCACATAGTAAGCGCTTAATAAATGCCATCATCATCATCATCATGCTCTATCCACTAGGCATCTGGGACACTGGTTCACTAGTAAAGGGGTTTATTCTGCCACAAGAAGATAAACTGACTGTACGGAAGGACTTGGATTTCCTTGCTAGCTTTCTTTCAGACTCAGCAGATTCTTCCCTGACATCCAACTTATACTTCCCAAGCGCTTAGTACGGTGCTCTGCACACAGTAAGCGCTCAGTAAATACGATTGAATGAATGAATGAATGAATCACTCCGTCTGAAACCATCCAAGGTGACTTTGGCAATTACATGATTTAAAACAAAGAAAGGAAGATGGCAATTGTCTCCCCCTTCTAGACTGTAAGCCCACTGTTGGGTAGGGACTGTCTCTGTATGTTGCCAACTTGTACTTCCCAAGCGCTTTGTACAGTGCTCTGCACACAGTAAGCACTCAATAAATACGATTGATTGATTTATTGATAATTGTATAGTTGCGACTGTGGGTAAATGATTCTTTTAATCCTATATGAATAAAATAGTATTACAGTCAGAAAGGACTCCGATCATATATAAAATGCACTATAATGAAGGTTTAATGGA
The DNA here is from genome assembly GCF_015852505.1 of Tachyglossus aculeatus. Taxonomy (NCBI): domain Eukaryota; kingdom Metazoa; phylum Chordata; class Mammalia; order Monotremata; family Tachyglossidae; genus Tachyglossus; species Tachyglossus aculeatus. The sequence continues at coordinate 144,737,096 of NC_052067.1, read as the reverse complement.
CAAAAGTATAATCTAGATGGAGGGGGCATTGTATTGTGCTTATAAATCTCACTAAATAGATATAGAAGAACAGAAAAAGCCCTACAGCTAGCAAGAAGAAATTTCAGGCCCGCGGTAATTATTTGTTATAGAACGTCTACCTTTTTTCTCACTAGAACTCCAGAGAAATTCATTAGTGTCAAACACAAATCTAAACCTCCCCCTCTGAGGCACACAGATGTGAAGTGATTTGCCCCCTCTGAGGCACGCAGATGTGAAGTGAATTTACCCAAGATCACACAGCAGACAAGTGGCAGAGCCAGGATGAGAATCCACGACCTTTCGACTCCCAAATCCTTGCTCTATGAACTACGCCACGCATAATGATGCGAACGCTTCGGGGAACCAGCCGGGAGACTAGAAAGAAAGCTCTTTTAGTAATCCAGTCAGTAGGTGATGAGAGACGAGTATTAATGTGATAGTGATAACAGTGGAGAGATAGATACCGCGTATGAAATATTCTCAAAGAAAAACCAGCAGGGTTTGTGGGGAGGTAAATGCGAGGAGTCAGAGATGAAGACTGTCAACAGTGACAGGGTAGAGGAAAGGATTTTGGAGGGAGATCGGTATTCGGTTTGGGCAGATTTAAGGGGTCAGTGAGTCATCCAGATGGAGAATCAATCAATCAATCGTATTTATTGAGCGCTTACTGTGTGCAGACCACTGTACTACGCGCTTGGGAAGTACAAGTTGGCAACATATAGAGGCAGTCCCTACCCAACGGTGGGCTCACAGTCTAAAAGAGAAGCCTGAAATAGAAAAGAAGCAGCGTGGCTCAGTGGAAAAAGCCCAGGCTTTGGAGTCAGAGGTCATGGGTTCAAATCCTGGCTCACCAATTGTCAGCTGTGTGACTTTGGGCAAGTCACTTCACTTCTCCGGGCCTCAGTTCCCTCATCTGTAAAATGGGGATGAAGCCTGTGAGCCCCCTGTGGGACAACCTGATTACCTTGTACCCCCCACCCAGCGCTTAGAACAGTGCTTTGCACATAGTAAGCACTTAATAAATGCCATTATTATTATTATTATTATTATAGATTTAGGAGTCTTCGGCATAGAGTGACGGTTGAAACTATGTAAGAAGCTGAGCAAACACAGCTGCTTCTATGAAGGCCTCTCTCTGCAAAACAAAAGTAGAATCTTTTACTACTAGAAAATCTTGACCCCTGGAACTTGTCCGGATGTTTTAGGGAGCAGAGTGTGTTAGGGAGTAGAGTCACAGCCCTCTAGACTGTGAGCTCATTGTGGGCCGGGAATGTGTCTACTTATTGTTGCATGGTGCTCTCCCCAGCGCTCAGTACAGTGCTCTGCACACTGTAAGCACTCAATCAATATGACAATGAAGGAATGAAGTGCTTCAATACCCTAAGGAGGCCTGAAAGAAAATGAACAGGGGCAGAAGCCCATGCTACACACCTCAGGGAGCAAAGGGGATGGTTTCGCCTTCACTTCCCTAACGTCCTTGGGGTCTGCTGGTTGGACACCTCCTGGCTCACTGCAAAAAGCCCAGGTTTGGGAGTCAGAGGTCATGGGTTCTAATCCCAGCTCCACCACTTGTCTGCTGTGTGACTTTGGGCAAGTCACTTCACTTCTCTGTGCCTCAGTTACCTCATCTGCAAAATGGGAATTAAGACTGTGAGCCCCGCGTGGGACGACCTGATTACCTTGTATCACCCCAGCACTTAGTACATAGTAAGCGCTTAACAAATACCATCATTATTATTACTCAGCCAGTAGTGGGAAAGGCTCAAACTCCTTGGTGAGCAAGAATGAGTTCTCCGGGGCGAGAAGCTAGGAGAAGACAGTGAATTGGGTTTGATCATGCTGTGGGGTGTCAGTTGCGCCGCTCGCTCCACGGACACTCAGTGGGAAGGGATCGCCCTGCAGTAAGCACGGAGAAGCAACGTGGCCTTGTGGAATCAATCAATCAATCAATCACATTTATTGAGCACTTACTTTGTGCAGAGCACTGTACTAAGTGCTTGGGAAGTACAAGTTGGCAACATATAGAGACAGTCCCTACCCAATAATGGGCTCACAGTCTAAAAGGGGGAGACAGAGAACAAAACCAAACATACTAACAAAATAAAGAGCAAGGGCCTTGGAGTGAGAGGACCTGAGTTCTGCTACATGTCTACTGTATGACCTTGGGCAAGTCACTTAACTGCTCTGGGTCTCAGTTCCCTCACTTGTAAAATGGGGATTAAAGCTGGGAGCCCTTGGTGGGACATGGAGTGTGTCCAACCTGATGATCTTGTATCTACCCCAGTCCTTAGAACAGTTCTTGGCACAAATTAAGTGCTTAACGAATATCATAAAAAAGCAAAGTATACTGCTAGCTTAAGCTATAGCTGAGGAAGAAATGGTATGTATGGTATGTTAAATTGGGGCTACTTTATTAATCAATCACTCAATCAATCAGTGGTATTTATTCAGCTCTTACTATGTTCTTGGCACTGTACTCCGTGGCTGGAGAAGCAGTGTGGCTCAGTGGAAAGAGCACGGGCTTTGGAGTCAGGGGTCATGGGTTCAAATCCCAGCTCCGCCACTTGCCAGCTGTGTGACTTTGGGCAAGTCACTTCACTTCTCTGTGCCTCAGTTTCCTCATCTGGAAAATGGGGATTAGGACTGTGAGCCCGCTGTGAGAAAACCTGATCACCATGTAACCTCCTCAGCGCTTAGAACAGTGCTTTGCACTTAGTAAGCGCTTAATAAATGCTATCATCATTATTATTATTATTACTACCATAGTGAAGCAGCCTGGTCTAGGTGAACAGAGAATGGGCCTGGGAGTCAAAAGTGAGCCTGAAGGACCTGGGTTCTAATCCCGGCTCCACCGCTTCTCTTCTGTGTGACCTCGGGAAAGTCACTTAACTTCTCTGTGCCTCATTCATTCATTAATTCATTCAATCATATTTATTCATTCATTCATTCATTCACTCGTATTTATTGAGCGCATACAGTGTGTAGAGCACTGTACTAAGCACTTGGGAAGTACAAATCGGCAACATATAGAGCCAATGCCTACCCAACAACAGACTCACAGCCTAGAAGTGGGATACAAACAACAAAACAAAACAAGTAGATGGGCATCAATAGCATCAAAATTGATAAATAGAATTATAGACATATACATATCATTAATAAAACAACTAGAATAATATTACCTATTATATTTACCTATAAAATGAGAATTAAGATTGTGAGCCCCATTTAGGACAGGGACTGTGTCCAATCCAATTTACTTGCCTCTACCCCTGTGATTTTTACAGTGCCTGGCACATAGTAAATGCTTAACAAATACCACAAAAAATATACAATAGAAAAGGTATACACAATCACTGCCCAAAAGGAGATTATAGTGTAGATGGGGAGACAGACACCCAGAGCTAACACTATCACTCAATCAATCAAAAGCATTTCCTAAGCATTTACTATGTGTATGGCACTGTACTAAGCGCTTGGAAAAGTATGATAGAACTGAGTTGGTTGACACATTCCCTACCCACATTGAGCTTTCAGTCTAGAGGGGGAGACAGACACTAACATAAATAATAATAATAACAACAATAATAATAATGATGGTATTTGTTAAGCGCTTATTATTTGTCAAGCATTGTTCTAAGCACTGGGGGAGATACAAGGTCATCAGGTTGTCCCATGTTGGGCTCACAGTCTTAATTCCAATTTTACAGATGAGGGAACTGAGGCACAGAGTTGAGTGACTTGCTCAATGTCAGCAAAGCGGATAAGTGGCGGAGCCGGGATTAGAACCCATGATCTCTGACTCCCAAGCCCGCGCTCTTTCTACTAAGCTATGCTGCTTCTCATAAATAAATTAAGGATACGTACATAGGCGCTGTGGTGCTGAGGGAGGGTTGGGAATAAAGAGTGGAAATCCACCTGCAAGGGCGAGGTGGGAAAAGGAGATGTCACTTTTGGGCATGTTAAGTTTGAAGTGTCGGTGAGATATCCAAGTAGAGGTATCTTGAAGACAGGAGGAAATGTGAGACTGCAGAGAAGGAGAGGTCGAGGTTGGAGACGTAGATTTGGGAATCGTCCACACAGAGGTGGTAGTTGAAGCAATGGGAGTGAATGAGTTCTCCAAAGGAGGGAGTGTAGATGGAGAATAGGGACCCAGAACCCCACAATTAGAGGGTAAAATGCAGAGAAGGAACTAGTGAAAGTGCAAGCCAGAGGTGGAGCTGGGATTAGAACCCCGGTGTCCGGATTCCCATACTTGTGTTCTTTCCATTAGCATCACTGCTTCTTCTCAAAAGATTAAAATAAAAATATTTTCTTTGTTTTTACTCTACTAAAAGAGTCTATCTGGTAGTTTAAAACATTTAAGGCAGGGATGTCTGGAGTCAGAAAACTTCTAAATGCAAACTGAAAAAAAAAAAACCTAAAATAATTGGAAAGCTTTGAACCTCTACCTTTCACACTAGGACTAGGAAACAAAGACAATCCTGTGACAAAATACTATTCCCAAAATGCATCTGAAGGCATCCAAGATGCCAGAGAGCAGTGCTTGGCACACAGTAAGTGCTTAACAAATACTATTATTATTATTATTCACTTAGTGACAGAGAGGAAGTGGAGTTTTTTATTTCATTCATCATTGGAACTAACACTTTTTCAAAATATTTGCCTGAAAATGAATACTCAGCCTATTACAGACCCTTCTTCAAATGTAATCATCATCCTCCTCATCAATGGTATTTATTGAGTGCTTACTATGTGCAGAGCCCTGTATTAAGCGCTTGGAAGAGTACCTTGTCTTGTCTTACACCGTCGAGTCGTTTACGACCCATAGGGACAACACAGGAAGAGTACAATACAAGAAAGTGGGCAGACACTTTCCCTGCCCATGAACTTACAGTCTAGAAGGGGAGACAAGCATTAATGGAAAAAAAGGATTTATAAGATATAATTTGACGACATGAACACAAGTGCTGTGGGGATGAGGGACAGAGTAAAGTCCTCTGCAGGTGGCAAGAAATAGGGATGAAAGAATGTCACTTATTTAATGAGACAAAATATGCCACAATCAATCCATCCATCATATTTATTGAGTGTTTACTACGGGCAGAGCACTGTACTAAGCACTTGGGAGAGTACAATATAACAGTGAGTAGGCACGTTTCTTGCCCACAACAAGCTTAAAGTCTAGAGGACAAGCAGTTAGACACTTTATCTTTCATGCTGCTCAGAGTCTCTGATCCATTCACATTGCTATGCCTATTTTGTGGTTTGAAAGAGACCATTTCTGCTCTGCCCTATCCTTAAAGATCACTATTTCTACTTTTCTAGCAGTTTGTGCCCCCAGTAGCAGATCAAAGTACTAATTATATGCAAGAGCCCTAAAGCTCTCTAGCATATCTCTTCCCATTAGACTGCAAGTTTGTTGTGGGCAGGGAATATATCTACCAACTCTGCAGTCTTGTATTAATCCAAGAACTTAGTAAAGTGCTCTGCACCCAGTAAGCACTCAGAAAATACCATCAATTGATTGATTGTAAGCTTGTTGTGGGCAACTCTGTTATATTGTGCTCTCACAAGTACTAAAGTATAGTGCTCTGTACAAAGTAATCGCTCAGTAAATATCATTGATTGATTGAGTACATTTTACAAAACTCCAATACAATATCCAAAGGTAGGATAAAAGGAATCAAGGTGTCCCAGTGAATGCAATTAACATTTTGTGGTTCAATTTGAAAACAAATCTTCAGCAGATTCTTTCATTCATTCATTCATTCATTCAGTAGTATTTATTGAGCGCTTGCTGTGTGCAGAGCATTGTACCAAGCGCTTGGGAAGTACAAGTCGGCAGCACATGGAGATGGTCCGTACCCAACAACGGGCAAACAGTCTAGAAGGGGGAGACAGACAACAAGACAAAACATGTAGACAGGTGTCAAAATCATCAGAACTGGAATTATAGCTATATGCACATCATTAACAAAATAAAAAGAACAGTAAAAATGTACAAGTAAAATAAATAGAGTAATAAATCTGTACAAATATATATACAAGTGCTGTGGGGAGGGGAAGGAGGTAGGGCAGGGGGAATGGGGAGGAGGAGAGGAAAAAGGGGGAAGGCCTCCTGGAGGAGGTGAACTCTCAGTAGGGCTTTGAAGGGAGGAAGAGAGCTAGCTTGGCGGATGTGCGGAGGGAGGGCATTCCGGGCCAGGGGAAGGACGAGGGCCGGGGGTCGACGGCGGGATGGGTGAGAGCGAGGTCCAGTGAAGAGGTTAGTGGCAGCAGAGGAGCGGAGGGTGCAGGCTGAGCTGGAGAAGGAGAGAAGGGAGGTGAGGTAGGAGGGGGCGAGGGGATGGACAGCCTTGAAGCCAAGAGTGAGGAGTTTTTGCTTGATTCGTAGGTTGACAGGCATCCACTGGAGATTTTTGAGGATTCTTCTCCTCAAACTCTTCCCTCCTCCACATTATTTGGTTCCAAGCACCATGTTCTGTGATAAATATTGGCCTGGTCCAATGCCCTCCCACTGCCTCTGTTCCTGGGGAATTAACTTGTGACGTGGACAAAGCTGAAGTCTGGTTGTGTCTGGAAATACCGGCTCCACCTTTTAAACCAGAGTTCGTGGAAGAATTCTACCTGTGGTCCCCCCAAAAGCAGTATGGTCCAGTGGAAAGAGCACAGGCCTGGGAGTCAAGAGGACCTGGGTTCAAATCCTGGCTCTCCCAACTGCTTGCTGCATGACCTTGGCCAAGTCGCTTCACTTCTCTGTGCCTCAGTTTCCTCAAATGTAAAATGGGGATTGAATCCTACTCCCTCCTTCTTGGACTGTGAGGCCCATGTGGGACAGGAACTGTGCCCAACTTGATAAAATCTGTATCTACCCCAGCGCTTAGAACAGTGCTTGACACATAGTAAGCACCAAACACCATAACAACAACAAAAAAAGCCACATGGGACAACCCCAATTTTAAGCTTTCATTGACCATTACTGGTCTGGCAACAGGGAAGCAAGACTAAGTCTTTTGGAATCATCCACAAGTAATCTAAGGTGGCCATCTGACCCACAGCAGGTAAAATACCATCATTATTAAAATGGGGAATACCTGGGTTTTTTTGTTTGTTTTTTTTAATGGTATTTAAGATGTGCCAGGCACTGTACTAAGCACTGGGGAAGATACTAGCTAATCAAGTTGAACACATTCCTTGTCCCTCACGGGGCTCACTGTTGAGGTAATGGGGATTACCATTTGACAGGTGAGGTAATTGAGGCACAGAGAATAATAATGATAATAATAATAATGATGGTATTTGTTAAGCACTTCCTATGTGCCAGGCACTATAGTAAGCACTGGGGTGGGCACAAACAAATCAGATTGGATACAGTACCTGTCCTGCAAGGGGCTCACAGTTTTAATTCCCATTTTACAGATGAGGTAACTAAGGCACTGAGAAGTTAAATGACTTGCCCAAGGACACAGAGCCCAGCTCGGCCACTTGTCTGCCGTGTGACCTTGGGCAAGTCATTTCACTTCTCTGGGCCTCAGTTGCCTCATCTGGAAAATGGGGATAGGGACTGTGTCCAACCCGATTTGCTTGTATCCACCCCAGCGCTTAGTACAGTGCCTGGTACATAGTAAGCGCTTAACAAATACTATAGTTATTGTTATGATTATTAAGCAGCGGAGCAGGGATTAGAACCCAAGTCCTCTGATTCCCAGGCCTATGCTCTTTCCATTAGGCCGGGCTGCTTCCCTGTTCTCCCTCTTAATTAGACTGTGAGGCCCTCGTATCTCCCCCAGGGGTTAGAGCAATGTGAGACACATAGTATTCATTCATTCATTCAATCGTATTTATTAAGCGCTTACTGTGTGCAGAGCACTGTACTAAGCGCTTGGGAAGTACAAGTTGGCAACATATAGAGACGGTCCCTATGCAACAGCGGGCTCAGTCATATTTACTGAGCTCTTACTGTGTGCAGAGCACTGCACTAAGCACTTGGGAAGCAGCGTGGCTTAGTGGAAAGAGCACAGGCTTGGGTGTCAGAGCACATGGGTTCTGATCCCACCTCCGCCACCTGTCTGCTGTGTGACCTTGGGCAAATTGCTTAACTTCTCTGTGCCTCAGTTACCTCATCTGTAAAATGGGGATTAAAAGTGTGAGCCCCACATGGGACAACCTGATTACCCTGTATCTACTCCAGCACTTAGAATAATGCTCAGCACATAGTAAGAACTTAACAAATACCACAATTATTATGATTATTATTATTATTGCAATATAACAGAGTTGGTAGACTCTGGGCTCAAATTCCAGCTCCTCCAATTGTCAGCTGTGTGACTTTGGGCAAGTCACTTCACTTCCCTGAGCCTCAGTTACCTCATCTGTAAAATGGGGATTAAGACTGTGAGCCCCACGTGGGACAACCTGATTACCTTGTAACCTCCCCAGCGCTTAGAACAGTGTTTTGCACATAGTGAGCGCTTAATAAATGCCATCATTATTATTTTGATTATTACTCCCTGCTTCTCAATTTCGCCTGGGACCCGAGATCATCTTTTACTGATTATTTCATCCTATCCCAGTCCAATAGCCCATATGTACATATTCCTCTACTCTTTCCCTTCTATTTCTGTAACTGATTTTAATGTCTGATTCCCCCGCTAGATTTTAAGCTCCTTGAGGGTGGAGATCATATCTACCAACTCCACTGAATTGTACTTTCCAAAGCGTTTAGTATGGTGCTCTGCACACATAAAGTCCTCCAAAAACCTGTCTGCTGGTGGACCTAGGGAAAGTTACTGAACTTCTCTGTGCCTCAGTTATCTCATCTGTAAAATGGGGATTAATCCATCAATTAGTGGCATTTATTGAGTGCTTACTCTGTGCAGAGGATTGTTCTAAGAGCGTGGGAGAGGACAATATCATTAGGAGACACGTTCCTGGACCATTATGAGATTACAGTTGAGAGAGAGGGAGACAAATATTAATATGATTGTGAGCACCTCATGTGACATGGACTGTGTCCAATCTGATTAGCTTCTATCTACCTCACCAATTCAATACCTGTTCTCCCTCCTACTTAGGCTGTATGTCCCATGTGGGACCTGATTATCTTGTATCTAGCCCAGCGTTTAGTACAATGCTTCAATCCATTGATCAATCAATCGTATTTGCTGAGCGCTTACTTAGAATACAGTCCCTGACACACAGTAAAGTGCTTAAAAAGACCATAAAAAAATAAATTCCACTGATTGATAACTTCTGAAAGCCACCTGATGGTTCCCCCCTGGCTTTCACAATGATAATAATAATGGTGTTTGTTAAGTGCTTACTATGTGTCAGGCACCGTACTAAGCACTGAGGTGAATACAAGCAAATCAAGTTGGACACAGTCCCTGTTCCACATGTGTCTCACAGTCTCAATCCCCTTTTACAGATGAGGTAAAGTGAGGCAAGCAATAGCATGGGCAAGCTATGAGGGTGAGACCTGAATAGCAGGTAGTATAGCTCTCAATCTCAAAAATGCCCAATTCAGTGTTGTGAAGAGGCACATTTAACGGTTTAAAGATGGGCTCTAGTAGTTCAAGAAATTCTCCATCTGAATCCTTTCAGCTACCTCTAGACCATAAGCTGGCTGTGGGCAGGGAACGTGTCTACTTATTCTGTTGGACTGTACTCTCCCAAGCTCTTTATACAGTAAGCCATACACAGATAATGCTCAATAAATTCCATTGATTGATTTGAAAAGAATTTGGTTTCCGGTGACAGCTGAAAGCTTATCGTGTGCACAATGAAAAGAAAAGCGTCAGCTCAGGAATTGCCCAGATAGAATAACTGTTTCTCATCTGTCCCAAATGAAATAGATTAGACTGGCCCATGGGATGATAAACTCATATATTAAACAAATTATATTGGAAGAACTGAAAGGCAGATGGGAAAATCCGACCCCATCCCTGCCCTGTGACCAGATGAGGAGAGCAACATAAATCAGCACTGAGCGTGGAAACCAATTTCTCTGAGGTAATAGATGTTCCTAGTGAGCTTTGTCCCATTAAAACCAAGAGCAAATGGGTATAGCGATGGCACATTTTTTCACCTCACTGTTTGACAAGGAACGCGATATGAGCTTTGCCGAGGGAGATGGCTTGTGATCGTGCTATTGAGGCTCTTCCCTTCTTACCAATTCATTTCCCTTAAGAAGATTTGGAAGAGGGAAGAGAAGAAAAGTTTGTTCCGGTCCACATCTTAACCAAAAAAATCCCCCCAAAAGCCTTCTACTGGACGCAGAAAACCATACTATCATTATGTACTTCGAGTGCCGGCAGGACCAAAACACATGATCTTTGGCATAAACTCAGGGTAGGCATTTTCATCACGCTCAAACGATGCAAATTAGCAGTGCATTTCAACAATATTGACATGAAAAGGTCAGGGCGGAAAGCAAAACTCTAACGGAGATTTAGTCACCGCTAGCATCCGTCTGCATCAGCGTTATCAGCCTGGAAAATGATGAAGCTTTCACATGAGGAATGGTGACCTACCACGTATCATTTAGCTGATTTATAGCATGGCCCCTGAAACCAACGGCTATAAGCCTGCTGAATCGGTTAAAAAAGAAACTTACAAACATGGTAACAAACAACACAGATCATGGATAAAATGACAATCTTCCCTGGAGGGCTGGGTGAGCTGAGGAAGAGGGCTTCTGGGAAATGGAGCCATCAATTCAATTCAATTCAATCGTATTTACTGAGCGCTTACTGTACGCAGAGCACTGTACTAAGAGCTTGGGAAGTACAAGTCGGCAACATATAGAGACGGTCCCTATCCAACAACGGGCTCACAGTCTAGCAGAAGGAGAGGAGGGCCAGTAGTTTAATAATAACTGTGGTATTTGTTAAATACTTACTATGTGTACTAGACTTCCCATTCTAGACTGCGAGCCCGTTGTTGCGTAGGGACCGTCTCTATATGTTGCCAACTTGTACTTCCCAAGCGCTTAGTACAGTGCTCTGCACACAGTAAGCGCTCAATAAATACGACAATGAATGAAAGAATGTGTCAGGCACTGTACTAAGCACTGGGGTGGATACAAGCAAATCAGATTGGATACAGTCCCTGTCCCATGTGGGACTCTCAGTCTTAGTCCCCATCACTCAGTGGAAAGAGTGTGGGCTTTGGAGCCAGAGGTCATGGGTTCAAATCCCGGCTTCACCATTTGTCAGCTATGTGACTTTGGGCAAGTCACTTCACTTCTCTGTGCCTCAGTTACCTCATCTGGAAAATGGGGATGAAGACTGTGAGCACCCCCCACTTCCAGGACAACCTGATCACCTTGTAACCTCCCCAGCGCTTAGAACAGTGCTTTGCACATAGTAAGTGCTTAATAAATGCCACCATTACTATTACTTCCTTCTCTTGGAAACACTAACAGTTTTTTTTGTACAGATTTATTACTCTATTTTACTTGTACATATTTACTATTCTATTTATTTTATTTTGTTAATAAGTTTTGTTTTGTTGTCTGTCTCCCCCTTCTAGACTGTGAGCCCGTTGTTGGGTAGGGACCATCTCTTTATGTTTCCAACTTGTACTTCCCAAGCGCGCAGTACAGTGCTCTGCACACAGTAAGCACTCAATAAATACGATTGAATGAATGAATAAATATACATTAGGCGGAGTGGAAAGAGGAGCTCAGAACCATTCTCAGGGCCCCGGGAAGCCTGAGGCCATGGCTCTGTAATTTATCTATTTATCTACGTATCTGTAATTTATGTAAGGTATTTATTTATATTAATGTCTGTCTCCCCCTCTGGACTGTAAGCTGGCTGTGGGCAGGGAATGTGCCTGTTTGTTGTTATAGTGCATTCTCAAAAGCGCTTAGTACAGTGCTCTGCACATGGTAATCGCTCCAAAAATACGATTGAGTGAATGAATGAACACCTCCCCCTGGAATCTGCATGCCTGTGTTGCATCTTGAGTTAGAAACTAAAGGGATCTCCGTCTACGGGGCTGATGGCCTGGCCGAGAAAACCCACCTTCCGGAAAATTCCCTCCAAATGGAACGGTCAGTTTCCATTCTGTCAAATGCTTTCCAAAAGGAACATCCGCCACATTGCTCATGAGGAAAGATCCGGGCCAAGTGGAGCTCTCAGACTGAAGAGAAGGGCAAGTCAATGCATTTTAATTTGTAGTTTGCAGTTTCTGAGAGGGAGCCCAAGCTAACGAATGTAATCAGAGCTCAGAAATGCCTGGATAGCCTCAACAGCACTGGCCTAGGAGAAAGAAAATGAACGGAAATACTCATTTAGGAAAATTAGATGATGTCAGTGGCCCAGAATTCAAAAGGAAAGCAGTAAAGTAGAGCTTCAGACAAGGCATTCCGGTCGAAGGCGGGGGAAGGCTGTGGCAGAATGACCACTGCTCTGGGAAGAAATGGGGGCCTTTCAGTGACAATAATCATTCATTCATTTATTCATTCATTCAATCGCATTTATTGAGCGCTTACTGCATGCAGAGCACTGTACTAAGCCCTTGGGAAGTACGAGTTGACAACATATAGAGACGGTCCCTACCCAACAGCAGGCTCACAGTCTAGAAGGGGAGGACAGACAACAATAATGACAACGATGGTATTTGTTAAGCGCTTACTATATGTGCAGCACTGTTCTAAGTGCTGGGATAGATACAAGGTGCCCCTCTCAGAGTCGCACCTGCAGAGTTTCCAGTCCTCTATACCAGTTTCGGCTACAGGAAGGAGAGTCAGGCAGAGACCTACCCACTCCATTCCTGGCTTGGCCAGTGGCTAGCGAGTGGAAGAAAATTTGCTAAAAGTCAAGACTCACCCACGATGGGCAGCAGTGTCATGGAAGAGAGTCGAGGGTGGAGCCCTGAATTTACTTCACAGAAGGAGGCAATGGTCAACCACTTCTGGATTTCTACCAAGAAAATCCTCTGGATCCACTACCAGAACAATTGCAGATGGAGAGTTGTGTCCATGGTGCCCATATGGATGGGAAACGACTCGACGGCACAAGACAAGATACAAGCTAATCAGGTTGGACACAGTCCTGGTCCCACGTTCATTCATTCATTCAGTCATATTTATTGAGCGCTTATTGTGTGCAGAGCACTGTACTAAGCGTTTGGGAAGTACAAGTCTGCAACATACAGAGATGGTCCCCACCCAACAACGGGCTCACAGTCTAGAAGGGGGAGACAGGCAACAAATCAAAACATGGAGACAGGTGTCAAAATCGTCAGAACAAATAGAATTAAAGCTATATGCACATCATTAACAAAATAAATAGGATAGTAAATATGCAACAACGGGCTCACAGTCTAGAAGGGGGAGACAGGCAACAAAACCAAATATGTAGAAAGGTGTCAAAATCGTCAGAACAAATAGAATTAAAGCTAGATACACATCATTAACAAAATAAATAGAATAGTAAATATGTACAAGTAAAATAAATAGAGTAATAAATCTGTACAAATATATATACAAGGAGGTAGGGCGGGAGGGGATGGGGAGGAGGAAAGGAAAAAGGAGGCTCAGTGTGGGCAGGCCTCCTGGAGGAGGTGAGCTCTCAGTAGGGCTTTGAAGGGAGGAAGAGAGCTAGTTTGGCGGATGTGCGGAGGGAGGGCATTCCGGGCCAGGGGAAGGACGTGGGCTGGGGGTCGACGGCGGGACGGGTGAGAACAAGGTAGAGTGAGGAGGTTAGTGGTAGCAGAGGAGCAGAGGGTGCGGGCTGGGCTGGAGAAGGAGAGAAGGGAGGTGAGGTAGGAGGGGGCGAGGGGACGGACAGCCTTGAAGCTGAGAGTGAGGAGTTTTTGCTTGATTCACAGGTTGACAGGCAGCAACTGGAGATTTTTGAGTCCATATGGGACTCACAGTCATAATCCCCAGTTTCCAGATGAGGGAAATGAGGCACAGAGAAGTGCAGTGACTTGCTTAAGGTCACCTAGCAGACAAGTGGGGGAACCCAGGTCCTTCTGACTCCAAGCCCCACATTCTATCCACTAGGCCAATCTGAGAGGGTGGTGAGGGAGAGGATTCCAAGCGAAAAGATCACACACATCACAAAATCAACATGAGGGGTAGTCCCTGCACATGTTTGTGGGTGTGTGGGTGTGTTTGTGTTTGTGTGTTTGTGTGTGGTGAGTGCCATGGGGTGGGGTCGGGATTGTCAATCCTGCACAGCTCTTTCAAAGTCATTACACAGATCAGTTTCCCCATCGGAAGGCTGCATTTCAAAATAAGAGAAGCAGCGTGGACTTAGTGGAACCAGCACAGGCCTCGGAACTGGGGGACCTGGGTTCTAATCCCAGCTCCACCACTTGTGCCCTCAGTGTGACCCGAGGCAAGATGCTTCACTTCTTCGTACCTCAGTTTTCCCATCTGAAAATGGGGATTCAACAGCTATTCTCCCTCCGCCTTTGACTGTGAGCCCCTTGTAGACCGGGGACTGTGTCCAACCTGATTATCTTGTATCTTGCCCAGTGTTTAGTTCAGTGCTTGGCAAACATTAAGTGCTTAATAAACATCAATATTATTATCATTAGATCATCATTATCATTTCAGACAGTGAATGCCCGTTCGTACAGAATTGAAGAGGCCACTGTTTGGGGAATTTATTTCATCACTCAGACTTTTAAGAAGGCATCTGAAAGACGGCTTAAAACATGAAGTATAAAACAACTTTTTCTTTGAAAGGTAAATTTCAGGTTGTTCTCCAAATGGCTTTATATGTAACCAGTATTCAATGCCTCCTGCATGTGCTCAATAAAATAATCACAAAGTGTATATGGTGTTTTCAACACTGAAAGTGTAACCCAGTCCCCAGGAATAAAACTGTGATCCCTAACACCTACAAGCTAAGGAATTTGACTTTTCAGAAAACTAATCAAAGTTATCTTCTGTCGGCAAAATCCTCAACAGAATAAAACGAACGCTTGTTTCTCTTGCAATTTTCTAACACTGCCATTTTGTCATTTGTCATTTTGTCATTTGTCTCCATAGGGAAGCAGTGTGGCTCAGTGGAAAGAGCATGGGCTTTGGAGTCAGAGGTCATGGGTTCAAATCCCGGCTCCGCCAATTGTCAGCTGTGTGACTTTGGGCAAGTCACTTCACTTCTCCGGGCCTCAGTTATCTCATCTGTAAAATGGGGATGAAGACTGTGAGCCCCCTGTGGGACAACCTGATCACCTTGTAACCTCCCCAGTGCTTAGAACAGTGCTTTGCACCTAGTAAGCACTTAATAGATGCCATCATTATTATTATTCTGACAACGCCTGCCTCACGAAGATGGCTGTGCAATGAGGAAGGAAAATCAAATCAAGGTATCCTCCATTGTTTTTTAATATCCCAAGATTAAGAGCCTCCACTGTTTTGTTTAAAAAATGCACTTCATAAATATATAATAAATACAGTTCCAACAAGTCTAGATGGCTCGGGTGCCCCGTTCATTTGTGTTGGGAGCAAAACGCATTAAGGATTGGCGTTTCCTGCTGTTGACCTGAGATCGGGAAGCCCTGGCTCTAGAGACTCGGCGGCTATTTTTGAAATTCAGCATGCCTTTTGAGTGGCGTGGCCCAATTTGTTGGTTCCACAGCAAAATGCTCTTCAGGACCTGGCTGGCCACCTGGGGAGGGGCTGAGGGGCAGCCAAGATGGTGGCCTCCCTGGTGACCAGGTGGCTCGCTGTCTCTCCTTGGTACATAGTAAACTCGTTGTGGGCAGGGAAGGTGAATGTTTATGGTTGTACTGTACTTTCCCAAGTGCTTAGTATAGTGCTGTGCACACAGTAAGTGCTCAATAAAAAGCCCTTCTGAGAGCTCACCTCCTCCAGGAGGCATTCCCAGACTGAGCCCCCTCCTTCCTCTCCCCCTCCCCATCCCCCCCCACCTGACCTCCTTCCCCTCCCCACAGCACCTGTATATATGTATATGTTTGTACATATTTATTACTCTATTTATTTATTTATTTATTTTATTTGTACATATCTATTCTATTTATTTTATTTTGTTAGTATGTTTGGTTTTGTTCTCTGTCTCCCTCTTGTAGACTGTGAGCCCACTGTTGGGCAGGGACTGTCTCTATATGTTGCCAATTTGTACTTCCCAAGCGCTTAGTACAGTGCTCTGCACACAGTAAGCGCTCAATAAATATGATTGATGATGAATAAGAATGACTGAAGGAACATAGTGAGTGCTTAACAAATACCACAAAAAATATTATTGATGATGATGATGGCATTTGTTAAGCGCTTACTATGTGCAAAGCACTGTTCTAAGCGCTGGGGGGGATACAAGGTGATCGGGTTGTCCCACATGGGGCTCACATCTTAATCCCAATTTTACAGATGAGGTAACCGAGGCTCAGAGAAGTGAAGTGGCTTGCCCAAGGTCACACAGCAGATATGTGGCAGAGCCGGGATTCAAACCCATGACCTCTGACTCCCAAGGCCGGGGTCTTTCCACTGAGCCACGCTGCTTCTCTAGAATACGGACAGTTTGGTCCCTAGGCTCAGCTAGGTGACAAGCAAATACGGTCTTCAATCATTGGTGTTTACGGAGCCCTTACTGTGTGCAGAGCACAGTGCTAAGCGCTTGGGAGGGTTCAATACAGAGTTGGTAGGCATGTTTCCTGCCCATAGCTAGTTTACAGTCTAGAGCAACTGGCGGAGGGTCAGGCCTGCCGGCTGGAGGTCAGGAAATAGAGCGGTCACCCCAGTGTGGACGCGTGACCATCTTGGACACAAGCATGCCGGACTCCAGGTGGAAAAGCACCCACTGACACAGGGGTGCCATGAATGGTTATCATGGGTCCCCAGGCCTGATGGGGCTCGGAACAGCTGGGTGACATGAAGGCACGGGAGGAGGAGGAGGAGGGAAAGGAGAAGGAGGAGGAGGAGGAGGAGGAGGAGGAGGAATAAAACCACAAACAAGTTCAGTTCTTTCCTCCTCTTTTCTTCTCTCTCCATCCCATTGTCCGACAAATTCTGGTCTTCCCAAATTCCCCCACCCCATTCTCGCTGAAATTCTTCTGCTCCTGCTAATGTGGGCAGTGGGTCTCCCTCACTGTACTGTCTTCTCCCAAGTGCTTAGTTCAGTGCTCTGCACATAGAAAGTGCTCAATAAATCCCATTGATTGATCGGTTAAGCCCATAGGCCAGGTAGGAGTGGGGAGTGAGGAGGAGATGCAGCTCTCCACTCATCTCCTCTCCTCTGCCTTGCCAGCTTTTCAGGATTGGGGGGCAAGGGGAGAGTCGGGGGGTGGGGAGAGTCTCCTCCCCACACAGGCAAGAGCTGATTCAGGGTGAGGACGCCAAAATCTGGCCCTTCCTTTCCATCCAAACTGCTACCACATTAATGCAAGCACTTATCCTTCCCGCCTTGATTACTGTACCAGCCTCCTCGCTGACCTCTCTGCCTCCTGTCTCTCCCCACTCCAGTCCATACTCCATTCTGCTGCCCGAATCATTTTCACAGAAAATATTTAGTCCATGTTTCCCTGCTCCTCAAGAACCTCCAGTGGTTGCCCACCCACCTCCGCATCAAACAAAAACTCCTCACCATTGGCTTTAAAGCACTTAAGCCCCTTGCCCCCTCCTACCTCACCTCGCTACTCTCCTTTGCTTTCATTCAATCGTATTTATTGAGCACTTACTGTGTGCAGAACACTGTACTAAGCGCTTGGGAAGTACAAGTTGGCAACCTATAGAGACGGTCCCTATCCAACAGCGGGCTCACAGTCTAGAAGTCTACAACCCAGTCCGCACACTTCGTTCCTCTAACGCTAACCTTCTCATTGTACCTCCATCTCATCTATCCTGACGTTGACTTCTCGTCCACAGCCTACCTCTGGCCTGGCATGTCCTCCCTCCTACTATAAGACTGATAATTGCTCTCCCCCCACTTCAAAACCTTAATGAAGGCACGTCCCTTCCAAGAAGACTTGGGGAAGCAGCGTGGCTCAGTGGAAAGAGCATGGGCTTGGGAGTCTGAGGTCATGGGTTCTAATCCCGGCTCTGCCGCTTGTCAGCTGTGTGACTTTGGGCAAGTCACTTCACTTCTCTGGGCCTCAGTTCCCTCATCTGTAAAATGGGGATTAAGACTGTGAGCCCCACGTGGGACAACCTGATCACCTTGTATCCCCCGCCCCCCCCCAGTGCTTAAAAGAGCACTTAGCACCTAGTAAGTGCTTAACAAATGCCATTATTATTATTATTATTAATAATAAGCCTTCCCTAAGCCCTCCTCTCCTCTTCTCCCACTCCCTTCTGTGCCACTCTTACTTGCTCATATGTCTGTCTCCCCTGCTAGGCTACGAGCTTGTTGTGGGCAGGAATGTGTCTGTATGTTGTTAAATTGTACCTCCCAGGGACTTAGTACAGTGCTCTGCACACAGTAAGTGCTCAATAAATACCATTGAATGTATGAATGGATGATGCCCCTCTAGATTGTAAGTCCTTTGTGGGCAGGGATTGTCTTTCTTTATTGCTGTATTGTACTTTTCAAGTGCTTAGTACAGTGCTCTGCACACATTAAACACTCAATATAACACAATTGAATGAATAACCTTCTGACGCCCAGGCCTGAGCTCTAACAATTATGCCTTGCTGCTCTAATCCAAGCTCTGTCACCTGTCTGTTGTGTGACCTTGGGCAAGTTATGACTTCTCTGTGCCTCAGTTATCTCATCTGTAAAATGGGGATTAAGACTGGGAGCACTGTGTGGGACAAGAGACTGTGCCCTACCTGATTAGCGTGTATCCACTCCAGCGCTTAGTACAGTGTCTGGCACATAGTAAATACTTACCAAATACAAAAAAAATCAGAGGCCCTCAAGGCTGGAAATAAGGGAAAAAAAGCAGATAAATTAATCTATGGGGAAAATTGCTTTTCCAGCAATATCATGCATTGGCTCATTGCTTCTTTCTAATTGCATCAGAGTGAAGGCAGGTAATAGCATTCCCTGAATCCCTGGAGTCTGAGCCATGGATTCATTCAGGCAGGTCAAAAGCTCAATTCAGCAGCAGCAGATGATGCGGCTGACCCCAATTGAATCTGACAGTGATACAATGCAAATATACTGCCACTGATAACATACTTAATGAATGAGGATTCCAGAAATAGAACACTAGAAAGGTTGCCATTTTATTCACTCAATTTACTAATCCTGAATGGGTTTCCAAAACGCGTTTCCCAAGTTTTACGTTTAAATGATCGAGCCCTGGGGCTCATAAGGAAAGGCAAAGTAGCCTATGTTCCGGACGCAGTGCATATTTTATTATTAATGAATGTTCGTCCGCTTTGAATATTTACTCAGATATTGCTTCGGCATGTTCCCTAACTTCATAAGATAGCAAGTGACTGGGATTTAAAGGCTCTTATCTTTGTGTTTTATCATTGATTGTCCTTCCAAAATGTCATATGACTCCAAGAGCCAGAAAAAAACAGAATGATAAGAAATGCGTGGTTACTTAAGAGGGACAATCTATCATTTCTACTGAGA
Source organism: Tachyglossus aculeatus (assembly GCF_015852505.1). Lineage (NCBI taxonomy): Eukaryota > Metazoa > Chordata > Mammalia > Monotremata > Tachyglossidae > Tachyglossus > Tachyglossus aculeatus. Next base: position 144,717,564 of record NC_052067.1, on the reverse strand, counting down.
AGGAGAGAAAGAAGTAGGGAATCAAAAATTCCTGGGGAAACTGCAGTCTGCTTTTCTTGAGAACATTATTCTACAGGGCAAGAATTAAGCTCGTGGTCTCAGGCTGGATAAATGGACACTGGATCTTGATGAGTGAGGTGTAGAGAGGGGATGGTCTATAAGGTCAACATCCATCCAAGGCAATCATTCGCAGGATACTGTGAGGAAGGGAGGAGTAGGCTGAAAGGTTCTGGTAGGGGAAGGGAAATGTGAATTTCCAAGTGCCTGTACTTTCCCAGTGACCCATTCAATGGCCACTTTCTTACTTCTCGATTCCACTGACTTCCTGCTCTAACCCACCTCACCCACCAACTTTGACACGCACTCCATCTCATCATTTCTTGTCAGGGTATGATCTCAACCTTCACCAATTCTGAAATTCCTCTGACCACAACTTCCTCATCTGCTTTTTCTCCCAGATATCTCCTCCCTCCCCCCAAAATAACCCACTTCTTCAGAAACGTGCAACCTACTGAACCCCTCTAATTTTCTAATGTCATCCTGCCCTGTTTGGTCTCGGTACACACACTATCTTCTTAGAACATGGGCCTGAGAATCAGAAGGTAATGGGTTCTAATTCCAGCTCCACCACGTGCCTGCTGTGTGACCTTGGGCAAGTGGCTTCCCTTCTCTGGGCCTCAGTTACCTCATCTGTAAAATGGGGATTGAGACAGTGAGCCTCAAGTGAGACAGGGACTGTGTCCATTGATGGTTTGCTTGTATCCACTCCAGATCTTAGTACAATGTCTGGCACATAGTAAGTGCTGAACAAATACCATAGTTATTATTACTGATGCACAAATCGACACCTTCAACACTCTGCTCTCCACTGAACTCAACTCCCTCATTTACCTGTACTACAGGGTCCTCATATTCTTTCAATCAATCATATTTATTGAGTGCTTACTGTGTGCAGAGCACTGTACTAAGCGCTTGAAATCACTAAGCCACAGCCACAGTCCGTGTCTGTGGAAATCCAAACACCAGGCTGATCTTGTCTATATCAACCTTATCCACACCTGCTTTAACTCTGCTCTCTCTTTCATTCATTCATTCATTCACTCATATTTATTGAGCACTTACTGTGCGCAGAGCACTGTACTAAGTGCTTGGGAAGTACAAATTAGCAACATATAGAGACGGTCCCTACCCAACAATGGGCTCACAGTCCAGAAAGGGGAGACAGACAACAAAACAAAACATGTGGTCAGGTGTCAAGTCATCAGAACAAATAAAAGTAAAGCTAGATGCACATCATTAACAAAATAAATAAAATAGTAAATATGTACAAGTAAAATAAATAGAGTAATAAATCTGTACAATCATATATAGGTGCTGTGGGGAGGGGAAGGAGGTAGGGCGGGGGGGATGGGGAGGAGGAGAGGAAAAAGGGGGCTCAGTCTGGGAAGGCCTCTTGGAGGAGGTGAGCTCTCAGGAGGGCTTTGAAGTGGGGAAAAGAGCTAGTTTGGTGGATGTGAGGAACGAGGGCATTCCAGGCCAGGGGGAGGACGTGGGCTGGGGGTGGACGGCAGGACAGGCAAGAACGAGGCCCAGTGACGAGGTTAGCGGTGGCAAGGGAGCGGAGGGTGTGGACTGGTCTGGAGAAGGGGAGGAGGGAGGTGAGGTAGGCGGGGGCGAGGTGATGGACAGCCTTGAAGCCGAGAGTGAGGAGTTTTTGCCTGATGCGTAGGTTGATTGATAGCCACTGGAGATTTTTGAGGAGGGGAATAACATGCCCAGAGCGATTCTGCACAAAGATGATCTGGGCAGCAGCATGAAGTATAGACTGAAGTGGGGAGAGATAGGAGGATGGGAGATCAGAGAGGAGGCTGATGCAGTAATCCAGTCGGGATAGGATGAGAGATTGAACCAGCAAGGTAGCAGTTTGGATGGAGAGGAAAGGGTAGATCTTGGCGATGTTGCGAAGGTGAGACGGGCAGATTTTGGTGACAGATTGGATGTGAGGGGTGAATGAGAGAGTGGAGTCAAGGATGACACCAAGGTTGTGGGCCTGTGAGACGGGAAGGATGGTAGTGCCGTCTACAGTGACGGGAAAGTCAGGGAGAGAGCAGGGTTCGGGAGGGAAGATAAGGAGTTCAGTCTTAGACATACTGAGTTTCAGATGGCGGGCAGACATCCAGATGGAGATGTCCTGAAGGCAGGAGGAGACCCAAGCCTGAAGGGAGGGAGAGAGAGCAGGGGCAGAGATGTAGATTTGGGTGTCATCAGCGTAGAAATGGTAGTTGAAGCCTTGGGAGCGAATGAGTTCACCAAGGGAGTGAGTGTAGATAGAGAACAAAGGGGGACCAAGAACTGACCCCTGAGGAACCCCTACAGTAAGAGGGTGGGAGGGAGAGGAGGGGCCCGCAAAGGAGACTGAGAATTAATGGCCAGAGAGATAGGAGGAAAACCAGGAGAGGACGGAGCCTGCGAAGCCAAGGTTGGACGGCGTGTTGAGGAGAAGGGGGTGGTCCACAGTGTCGAAGGCAGCTGAGAGGTCGAGGAGGATAAGGATTGAGTAGAAGCCGTTGGATTTGGCAAGAAAGAGGTAATTGATGACCTCTTCCTTCTGGCAACATTATTTCTCCATCCTTATTGACTCCTGTGCCCACTGCCCACGCCAGCTATTTCTGACGTTTAACTCCCTCCTCAACTGCATTCCCGCCCCCACCATCTCTGCTCTTAATGACCTGGTCACATACTTCATTGATAAAACTGAAACCATCAGGCACGATCTCCCTAAAATCTCTGCTGCTCCTCTCCAGTCCCTCCCTCCTCCTGCCCCTTCTTAAACTCTCTCATCTTTCCAAACAGAGATGTCCTGTCTCCTTTCAAAATCCAACCCTCCACCTGTGCCTCAATCCCTCCACAGCTCACCAAAATGCTTGCCCCATTCCCGATTGCCATCTTCATCCCTTCATATTCCGATGGCTTCTTCCTCACTGCTTTCAAATATGGTTATGCAGCCTCTATCCTGGAAAACCCTCCATAGACTCTATGACTCCCTCCAGTTATCATCCCATCTCCTCCTACCGTTCCTCTCCAAACTACTTGAGCAAGTTTTCTACACCCACTGCCTCCACTTCTTCTGCTCCAATTCCCTCCTGGACCCCCTCCAATCTAGCTTCCAACCCCACTCTTGCCAAACCCAATGGTCTCTACTCCATCCTAATCCTCCTTGACCTCTCAGCTGTCTTTGGCATTTGTGAACCACCCCTTTCTACTGGAAACATAATTCAATCTTGGCTTTGCTGACACTGTCCTCTCCTGCTTCTCCTATGAGACACAGCGTGGCTTAGCGGAAAGAGCCCAGGCTTGGGAATCAGAAGTCATGGGTTCTAATCCCGGCTCCACCGCTTGCCTACTGTGTGACTTTGGGCAAGCCGCTTAACTTCTCTGTGCCTCAGTTACCTCACCTGTAAAATGGGGATTAAGACTGTGAGCCCCACGTGGGACAACCTGCTTACCTTGTATCTACACCAGCGCCTGGAACAGTGCTTGGCACATAGTAAGCACTTAACAAATACCATAATTATTATTATATTAATGTCTGTCTCCCCCTTTTTGTTGTGGTCAGGGAATATTTCCGTTTATATTACACTCTGCCAAGGCCTTAGTACAGTGCTCTGCACACAATATGTGCCCAATACGACTGACTGAATTCAAAACCTCACCTCAGTTTTTATTCTTGTTGCTAGAATGGAATGACTGAAGGTAGGTGTTATAGAGGTCCCCATAGGCACGGCAAGTAACAGATGGAAAATTTGGGGTCATCTATGATCAGGTCCCTATGATCAGTTCCCCTTTATCCCAACATATGTCACCCCTGAGCTCATCAAACTAAAATACAAAGACTGGATTACTAAAAATGATTACCATAGTTACCAAATTCACCAATCAGGTTTAGCAATCTTATTCTCAAGGGAAAACTCTAAAACTACAGGAAGGGGTTTACATTTAGACCTGATAATAATGGTAATAATAATAATAATGAATAACTGTAGTATGTGTTCAGTGCATACCCTGTGCAAAGCACCTTACTAAGCACTGGAGCAGGTACAGGATAATCAAGTCAGACCCTGTCCCACAAAGGGCTCAGAGTCTAAACAGGAGGGAAAACAGGAGAGAAAACAGGGAAGGAATCCTCATTTTATAGATGAGGAAACTGAGGCACAGGCTTATGACTTGACTTGCCCAAGGTCTCATAGCAAGCAAGTGGCAGAGCCGGGAGAAGAACCCAGGTCTCCTGGCTCTCAGGCCTATGCTCTTCTTCCCCTTACCCGTGCTCTTCTTCCTCTCATTCAATCATTCAATCGTATTTATTGAGCGCTTACTGTGTGCAGAGCACTGTACTAAGCGCTTGGAAAGTACAATTCGGTAACAGATAGAGACAATCCCTACCCAACAACGGGCTCACAGTCTAGAAGGGGGAGACGGACAACAAAATAAAACAAGTAGACAGATGTCAAGACCATCAGAATAAATGAATTATAGCTATAAAGACATCATTACTAAAGCGCTTAGTACAATGCTCTGCACATAGTAAGCGCTCAATAAATACGATTGATGATTACTAAAATAAGTAGAGTAATAAATATGTACAAATAAAATAGAGTAGGACAACAAAACAAGTGACAGATGTCAAGACCATCAGTATAAATGGAATTATAGCTATAAAGACATCATTAATAAAATAAGTAGAGTAATAAATATGTACAGATAAAATAGAGTAGGACAACAAAACAAGTGACAGATGTCAAGACCATCAGCATAAATGGAATTATAGCTATGAAGACATCATTAATAAAATAAGTAGAGTAATAAATATGTACAAATCAAATAAATAGAGTAATAAATATGTACGTGCCCCAATGGCTCTAGGTCTAACTACTTCCGTGCTACTGTCACACTGATGTACCCTGCCCACAACGGGCCTTCAAGTAATCCTGATGATGAAGACTATGATGAGGACAGCGCCAGCGATAATAATAATAAGGTTGGTTTTTGTTAAGCGCTTACTATGTGCCAAGCCCTGTTCAAAGTGCTGGGGGAGATACAAGATCATCAGTTTGTCCCACGTGGGGCTCACAGTCTTCATCCCCATTTTACAGCTGAGGGAACTGAGGCTCAGAGAAGTGAAGTGACTTGCCCAGGTCACCCAGCTGACAAGTGGCGGGGCTGGGATTAGAACCCATGACCTCCGACTCCCGAGCCCGAGCTCTTTCCAATGAGCCACACTGCTCCATAGCTCACCCACTAATGAGCGGGTGCTGTGAGCCTGCCCAACTGAAATATTAAAGCACCCATGTCCTGACCCACTATTTTCAAAGACAAACTTTTTAGGTGTTACCTTCACTCACTCTTTCACTGAATTGATTGAATCGATCAGTGGTATTTATTGAGCGCTTACTGTGTACAGAGCACTGTGCTAAGCGCTCGGGAGAGTCCAAGAGAGCAATAGGACAGACACAGTCCCTGCCCACAAGGAACCTACAGTGCAGAGGGGGAGACAGGCTTTAATAGAAATAAATAAATTACGGATGTGGACATAAGTGCTGTGGGGTTGTGGGTGGAGGGTGAATGAAGGGAGCAAGTCAGGGCGACACGGAAGGGAGTGAGAGAAAAAGAAATGAGGGCTTAATCAGGGAAGGCCTCATGGAGGAGATGTGCCTTCAATAAGGCTATAATAGTACTGTTATATAATATGTAACAATGTAGATCATATATATTATTATATAATAATATATCATGTTGTTATATTGTACTCTCCCAAGTGCTTAGTACAGTGCTCTGCACACAGTAAGTGCTCAATAAATACAATTGACTGATTGATAGGTAGCCTTCTGTCCAAGAAAGTGAAACATGGCCAATGAGGAAGACAGAAGAAGGACACATTGACTCCTGGTCCCATCAATCCTGAAGAGAAGTGGAATGGCTTAACAAATGCTATCATTATTATTATCATTATTATTATTATTATTATTATTATTATTATTATTATGGCCTAGTGGATAGAAATTGGGCCTGGGAGTCAGAAGGATCTGGGGCCTAATCCCTGCTCTGTCACTTATCTGCTATGTGACCTTGGGCAAGTCGCTTCACTTCTCTATGCCTTAGTTCCCTCATCTGTAAAATGGGGGTGAAGACTGCAAGCCCTATATGGGACAGGGACTGTGTCCAATCTGATTTCCTTGTATCTATCCAACCCAGTGCTTAGTACAATAATAATAATAATGGCATTTGTTAAGCTCTTACTATGTGCAAAACACTGTTCTAAGCGCTAGAAAGGTTAATAATAATAATGATGGCATTTATTAAGCACTTACTATGTGCCAAGCACTGTTCTAAGCACTGGGGAGGTTACAAGGTTGTCCCACATGGGGCTCACAGTCTTCATCCCCATTTTACAGATTTTTCAGAGAAGTGAAGTGACTTGCCCAAAGTCACACAGCTGACAAGTGGTGGAGTGGGATTTGAACCCATGACCTCTGACTCCCAAGCCCGGGCTCTTTCCACTGAGCCACGCTGCTACATGTTCACTGCCAACGCACAGGGAAATAATGTCTCTATCTGTTGCCAACTTGTACTTCCCAAGCACTTAGTACAGTGCTCTGCACACAGTAAGCGCTCAATAAATACGATTGAATGAATGAATGACATTTGTTAAGCACTATGTGCAAAGCACTGTTCTAAGTGCTGGGGAGGATACAAGTTGATCAGGTTGTCCCAGGGGGGGCTCACAGTCTTAATCCCCATTTTACAGATGAGGTAACTGAGGCCCAGAGAAGTGAAGTGACTTGCCCAAAGTCACACAGCTGACAAGTGGCGGAGCCGGGATTTGAACCCATGACCTCTGACTCCCAAGCCCGTGCTCTTTCCACTGAGCCAACCAGAGGAACAGAAAACAAGCCGGGTTGGGGATTTTTTGGTATTCGGTTTGCTGTTGTTTTTAAAATGGAATTTGATAATATTATTATTAAGTGCCGTCGAGTCGTTTCTGATTCATAGTGGCTCCATGGATATACTTTCTCCAGAAAGTCCTGTCTTCTGCCATAATCCACAACCTTTCTACTGGCTCTTCTGTTCTTCGATAAACACTTACTATATGCTAGACACTGTACTAAGCGCTGGGGATGACACGAGCTAGTCGGGTTGTCCTACATGGGGGCTCACAGTCTCAATCTCCATTTTCCAGACGAGAGAACCGGGGCATAGAGAAGTGAAGGGACTTGCCCAAGGTCATACAGCAGACAAGATGGTTCCCCTGCTATTTTTTTGTATGATATTTGTTAAGCACTTATTATGCATCAAGCACTGTTTTAAGTGCTGGGGCGAATTCAAGTTAAAGAAGTTAGTACAGTCCCTGTCCCACGTGGGGCTCACAGTCTAAGTAGGAGGGAGTGCAGGCATTTCATCCCCATTTTACAGCTGAGGAAATGGAGGTAAGACTAGTTAAGGGAGTAGCCCAAAATCGTGCAGCAGGCAAGTGGCGGAGTCAGGATTAGAACCCAGGCCCTCTGGCTCCCAGGCTGGTGCTTTCTCCACCAAGCAATGCCACTTTCCACACTGCTATGGTATTTGGGTCACAGAAACACTTCTCCTTCTGCGCTAGCCTCCTTTCCCCTTATACTTGTCTTTCTTGGGTCCCAGGAGGTCCAATAAAATTTAAAAAGTTAAAAAAAATGGGGATTAAGACTGTAAGCCCCACGTGGGACAACCTGATCACCTTGTATCCTCCCCAGTGCTTAGAACAGTGCTTCGCAAATAGTAAGCGCTTAACAAATACCATTATTATTATTATTATTATTATTATTATTATTATTATTAACTTCTCAGTGCCTGTTACTTCCTCTGTAAAATGGGGATTAAGACTGTGAGCCCCACGTGGGACAACCTGATCACCTTGTATCTCCCCCAGCGCTTAGAACAGTGCTTTCTATTCTATTCCAATCTATTCTATTTATTTTGTTTTGTTAGTATGTTTGGTTTTGTTCTGTCTCCCCCTTTTAGACTGTGAGCCCACTGTTGGGTAGGGACTGTCTCTATATGTTGCCAACTTGTACTTCCCAAGTGCTTAGTACAGTGCTCTGCACACAGTAAGCGCTCAATAAATATGATGATTGATTGATTGATTGCTTTACAGGGTGAGAACTATGAAGTCATTAGAATTTCCAGTTACATTGTCTCTGGACAATCTCTCCATGTTTTGGCCACAGGTCTGACTCTTACAACTGTGGCTCAGTGGAAAGAGCCCGGGCTTTGGAGTCAGAGGTCATGGGTTCAAATTCCAGCTCCGCCAATTGTCAGCTGTGTGACTTTGGGCAAGTCACTTCACTTCTGTGTGCCTCAGTTACCTCATCTGTAAAACGGGGATTAAGATTGTGAGCCCCCCATGGGACAGCCTGATCACCTTGTAACCTTCCCAGCTCTTAGAACAGTGCTTTGCACATAGTAAGCACTTAATAATGTCATCATTATTATTATTATCAACTCTCTGGCCCTTCCATGTCCTCTCCAAACCCTCCCTCTAATCACTCATTCCTGGCCTTCTTCCCTGCCCACCTTCAAAGCCTTATTACAGTCACACTTCCTCCAAGACACCTTCCTCGACTAAGCCCTCATTAATAATAATAATAATAATAATAATAATGTTGGTATTTTGTTAAGCGCTTACTATGTGCCAAGTACTGTTCCAAGCGCTGGGGTAGATACAAGGTAATCAGGTTGTCCCACGTGGGGCTCACAGTCATTCATTCATTCAATCGTATTTATTGAGTTCTTACTGTGTGCAGAGCACTGTACTAAGCGCTTGGGAAGTCACAGTCTTCATCCCCATTTTACAGATGAGGTCACTGAGGCACAGAGGAGTGAAGAGGCTTGGTCAAAGTCACAGAGCTGATAAATGGTGGAGTCGGGATTAGAACCCATGACCTCGGACTCCCAAGTCCGTGCCCTTTCCACTAAGCCACGCCGCTTCTTTAAAAGGAAATGGAGCCATCCAGGCTTGATTTCCCCCTCCTCACTCTCCTTTCTGCATCGCTCTCGCACTTGGATCTGTCCCCCGTAAACCCAGGCTATGAAGCCCACCCTCAGATCCACAGCGCCTCTTATTCACCTCTCCATCATTTATTTTAACCTCCGTTTCACCTCGAGACTGAAAGCTCCTTGTGCGCAGGAAGTGTCAACCAACTTTATTGTATCGTGTTCTCCCAAGCCCTTAGTACACTGCTCTGCACACGGTAAGTGCTCAATAAATATTAACAACAACAATAATAATGATGGTATCTGTTAAGTACCTACTATTCATTCATTTAATCATATTTATTGAGCGCTTACTGTGTGCAGAGCACTGTACTAAGCGCTCGGGAAGTACAAGTCAGCAACATATAGAGACAGTCCCTACCCAACGACGGACTCACAGTCTAGAAAGGGGAGACAGACAACAAAACAAAACATGTAGACAGGTGTCAAAACTGTCAGAATAAATAAAATTACAGCTATATGCACATCATGTGCCAAGCACTCTTCTAAGCACTGGGGTAGATATAAAGTAAATCAGGTTGCCCCAGGTGGGGCTCACAGTCTTCATCCCCATTTTACAGATGAGGTATAATTCTATTTATATTAATGCCTGTTTACTTGTTCTGGTGTATATAATAATAATGATGATGGTATTTGTCAAGTGCTTACTATGTGCAAAGCACTATTCTAAGCGCTGGGGAGGTTACAAGGTGATCAGGTTGTCCCACAGGGGGCTCACAGTTTTAATCCCCATTTTACAGGTGGGGGAACTGAGGCCCAGAGAAGTGAAGTGACTTGCCCAAAGTCACACAGCTGACAAGCAGTAGAGCCAGGATTAGAACCCACGACCTCTGACACCCAAGCCCGGGCTCTTTCCACAAAGCCCCGCTGATTGATTGATTCAATCTTTCACCCCACTGACCCAAACTCCCCTCTCCCTGGTCACACCACGTCATCTCTCTCCCACCCAGTGATCCTACCCCTTTGATTCATTCACCGAATCATATTTATTGAGTGCTTACCGTGCGCAGAACACTGTACTAAACGATTGGGAGAGTACAATACAACAATAACCAGTCACATTCCCTGCCACCTGACACCTCCAGTAAAATGCAGCTTATGAAACCCCACTCCACTGACCTGTTTTTAACGCAGTCCCTGCTCCTCCTCACCAGCAAGAACACAGGCAGACGCCCTGGGCTCTCATCTCGGCTCCACCGTGCACCTGCTGTGTGACCTTAGGCAAGTCACTTCACTTCTCTGGGCTTCAGTCCCCTCATCGGCAAAATGGGGACTCAAGAACTGCACTCTCTCCTCCTTTGTAAGCCCCATGTGGGATCTGATCATCCTGTATCTACCCCAGCGCTTAGTACAGTGTAGTAAGCGCCTAACAGGCACCAGAATTATTATTATTATTATTTATCATCATCAATGAAACCTGGCTCTCCCCAGATGACACCGCGGCCCTTGATGGTCTCTCTCCCGAGGGGACCTCATCTGTAAAATGGGGATTAAGACTCTGAGTCCCATGTGGGACAGGGACTATGTCCAACCTGATTATCTTGTATCTACCTCAAGGCTTAGAACAGTGCCTGGCACATAATAAGTGCTTAACAAATACCATTCTTCTCCTTATTATTAGTAGTAGTAGCAGTAGTAGTACTAGCTTAGTACACTGCTCTGCACACAGTAAGCGCTCAATAAATACGATTGAATGAATAGTAGTATTCAGTCTTTTAGACTGTGAGCCCACTGTTGGGTAGGGACTGTCTCTATACGTTGCCAACTTGTACTTCCCAAGCGCTTAGTACAGTGCTCTGCACACAGTAAGCGCTCAATAAATATGATTGATTGATTGATCGATCGATTGATTAATAGTAGTATATTAGTATATTCTATATATTATAGAATACAGTATATAGAATACAGTATATTACCTGTATATATGTATATTTGTTTGTACATATTTATTACTCTATTTTACTTGTACATATCTATTCTATTTATTTTATTTTGTTAATATGTTTGGTTTTGTTCTCTGTCTCCCCCTTCTAGACTGTGAGCCCACTGTTGGGTAGGGACTGTCTCTATATGTTGCCAACTTGTACTTCCCAAGCGCTTAGTACAGTGCTCTGCACACAGTAAGCGCTCAATAAATACGATTGATTGATTGATATTCTCCAGCCCAGCCCACACCCTCCGCTCCTCTGCCGCTAACCTCCTCACTGTACCTCGTTCTTGCCCGTCCCTCGGTCAACCCCCGGCCCACGTCCTCCCGCTGGCCTGGAATGCCCTCCTTCCCCACATCCACCAAACTAGCTCTCTTCCTCCCCTCAAAGCCCTACTGAGAGCTCACCTCCTCCAAGAGGCCTTCCCAGACTGAGCCCCCTTTTTCCTCTCCCCCTCCCCATCCCCCCGACCCTACCTCCTTCCCCTCCCCACAGGGCCTGTATAGATGTTTGGACAGATTTATTACTTTATTTATTTTACTTGTACATATTGACTATTCTATTTATTTTGTTAATGATATGCATATAGCTTTAATTCCATTTGCACTGACCGTTTTGACACCTGTCCACATGTTTTGTTTTGTTGTCTGTCTCCCCCTTCTAGACTGAGAGCCCGTCGTTGGGTAGGGACCATCTCTATATGTTGCCAACTTGTACTTCTCAAGCGCTTAGTATAGTGCTCTGCACACAGCAAGCGCTCAATAAATATGATTGAATGAATGAATGAATGAATTTTGAGTTTACAAAGGAATTGATTCGAATGCTAGTGATTTGTGCTGTGTCACTCTCATTATCTTTCCCCCACGGGTCGGGCAGTGACGTGGCCCAGTGGAAAGAGCTCAGGCTTGGGAGTCAGAGGTCATGGGTTCTAATTCCAGCTCCACCACTTGTCAGCTGTGTGACTTTGGGCCAGTCACTTAGCTTCTCTGTGCCTCAGTTATCTCATCTGTAAAATGGGGATTAAGACTGTGAGCCCCATGTGGGACACTATAATCACCTTGTATCCCCCCCCCCCAGTGCTTAGAACAGTGCTTGGCACATAGTAAGCACTTAACAAATGCCATCATCATTATTATTATTATTATTATTTAACAAGCTAGGGTGACCATGCTCAATGCCTGGAGGACGGAGGCCTTCCCAGACTGAGCCCTCTCCTTCCTCTCCCCCTCCTCCCCCTCCCCATCCCCCCTGCCTTACCTCCTTCCCCTCCCCACAGCACCTGTATATATGTTTGTACAGATTTATTACTCTATTTTACTTGTACATATTTACTATTCTATTTATTTGATTTTGTTAATATGTTTTGTTTTGTTGTCCATCTCCCCCTTATAGACTGTGAGCCCGCTGTTGGGTAGGGACCGTCTCTATATGTTGTCAACTTGTACTTCCCAAGCACTTAGTACAGTGCTCTGCACACTGTAAGCGCTCAATAAATATGACTGAATGAACGAATGAGTGAGATGTCAGCTGCCAACAAAATCCTCCTCTCCTCCCACATCCGGAACAGCTCAAATCTGTAGGCTCTGTGGTATTTTATGGTATTTATTAAGTGCTTACCACATGTCAGGCTCTGTACTAAGCACTGGGTTAGGGAAAAGCCAATCAGGTTGGACATAGTCCATGTACCACGTGGGACTCACAGTCTTCATCCCCATTTTACAGATGAGGGAACTGAAGCTGGGATTAGAACCCAGGTCCTTCTTTACTAATACTAATAATAATGATAATAATAATAATAATAATAATAATAATGGCATTTATTAAGCGCTTACTATGTGCAAAGCACTGTTCTAAGCGCTGGAGAGGATACAAGGTGATCAGGCTGTCTCACGGGGGGCTCACAGTCTCAATCCCCATTTTACAAATGAGGTAACTGAGGCCCAGAGAAGGGAAGTGACTTGCCCAAAGTCACATAGCTGACGGTTGGCGGAGCCGGGATTTGAACCCACGACTTCTGACTCCAAAGCCCGGGCTCTTTCCACTGAGCCATGCAGCTGCTTCTTGACTTCTAGGCCTGTGTGCTCTATCAACCAGGCAACACTGTTTTCACGTAGGCAAGGAAGGATCCTTTACTTGTGGGAAGGGGGTCTCGCGTCAACTAACTCTGTTGCACTGGGGTTTTTTTTTATGGTATTTGTTAAGCGCTTACTATGTGCCAGTCACTCTTCTCAGTAACAAGAGAGATTACAAGGTAATCAAGTTGAATGCAATGCATGTCCCGCGTGGGATTCACAGTCTCAATTCCCATTTTACAGATGAGAGAACTGAGGCACAGAAAATTTATGCATATATGTATATATATTTATGCACCTGTATATATGTGTATACATGGTATACATGTATACCATATATACATATATACTTGTATATATGTATATAAGTTTGTACATATTTATTACTCTATTTTATTTGTACATATTTATTCTATTTATTTTACTTTGTTAATATGTTTTGTTTTGTTCTCTGTCTCCCCCTTCTAGACTGTGAGCCCACTGTTGGGTAGGGACCGTCTCTATATGTTGCCAACTTGGGCTTTCCAAGCGTTTAGTACAGTGCTCTGCACACAGTAAGCACTCAATAAATACGACTGAATGAATGAATGAATGAATGAATGTGACTCACCCAAGGCCACACAGCAGACAAGTAGTGGAGGTAGGATTAGAACCCAGATCCTTCTCACTCCCAGGCCTGGTCTCTAGCCACGAGGCCACGCTTTCCCAAGCGCTTCATATGGTGCTCTATGAACAGTAAGTGTGAGCCCCCTTTTAGACTCTGAGCCCGTTGTTGGGTAGGGATTGTCTCTACCTGTTGCCGAATTGTACTTTCCAAGCGCTTAGTACAGTGCTCTGCACACAGGAAGTGCTCCATAAATGCAAATGAATGAATGAATGATAAATACCATCGATGATTGGTTTTTTCAGTTCCAAAAGTGGGACCAGAGAGGCCTTTGTCAGCTTGCCATTCCTCAGTTCATTCATTCATTCATTCAATCGTATTTATTGAGCGCTTACTGCATGCAGAGCACTGTACTAAGCGCTCTAGTGTCAACTACACGACATGAGTCAAAGGCTGAAAAGCCAAAGGCCAAACAAAAAGTATTGATCTGGCTCCCTCAGCATCACATTGATTATTGAGAATTCTTTGACCTAATGACAAGCCTTAAAACGTACTACCAGCAATAGAAATAAAAGCGTCGTTTAAATCCTTCTTTAATCATGAATCTCAGTCGAGAAATAAACAGAAGTATATGAGATATTAAATACAAGAACTACAAATTCTCTGGCTTTTCAGCTCCATTTTCCCATCTTGATCAAGTGCCGGGTAACTTCAGCACCCTGACAGTGTTCAGGAAATTCAATCAAACCCGACGGGGCAGTCCCGATTTTTAGATTAAATCAATTCCCTGTAGAAAAGCGAATGCCGGCACAGAATCTTAATAAACCAAGGCTGTCTATCAGGCCGCTCCCTGGGAACACAGCCCAAGATGGAAAAACTGGTCACTAGAGCATCAGAAACTCAAACCGGCTGACTTTATTATTATTATTATGAATAATAATAATAATGATGGCATTTATTAAGTGCTTATTATGTGCAAAGCACTGTTCTAAGTGCTGGGGAGGTTACGAGGTGATCAGGTTGTCCCACGGGGGGCTCACAGTCTTAACCCCCATTTTACAGATGAGGTAACTGAGGCACAGAGAAGTTAAGTGATTTGCCCAAAGTCACACAGTCCACAAGTGCCCGAGTGAGAATTAGAACCCATGACCTCTGACTCCAAAGCCTGTGCTCTTTCCATTGAGCCACACTGCTTCTCTAAATGCTACTAATACCCTCTCTAGAGGGCTCATAAGCAGAAGGTTTCAACTAAGGACCTTGAAAAGAACAAACTGAAAAACTGAAGGGAATTATTTTTAGCCTGAAAATCGATATGTGAAAAATATTTTGTCCACAAACCTTAATACTGATTTTCCTGAATGTATAAAATAGGTGAACAGCACAACATTTGGACATACTTAAAAAAAAAATCACGCCATGAAACTCTTCGGCAGGTCGACCGTGGATCATCAAACACAATTCTAGGGTGGCCTTTGCTGTCGGAAAATTTCTGCTGTTATTTATGATTTCAAAATGGAAGATCACTCCAGAAAGGTTAATGTGTTTCATCTGATCTTTGGAGACTCAAAATGATTCTTTGTGGACAGCAGATAGGGTATGAGTGAAATGAAAAAGCATATATATATATATATATATGGAGAGAGAGAGAGAGAGAGAGAGAGAATATAGTCTAAATGGAAACTGGGAAGCTAACACAGAGTAAAATATATATGTATATAAATATATATAAATGTATATAAAATATATATTTTTACTCTGTTATGTATATATTACATATTTATGAATGTATAAATATATTTTACTCTGTGTTGGCTTCCCAGATGCCATTTAGACAATATTCTCTCAGCAGTGCCTCATCACATGTTTAACCTTTACGTGACCTTCTCTCTGAGCATTGTTTGGTCTTCTTTGTTTTCCTCAGAGCTTAAAGACCGGCTATAGCACCGAAAATTGATGTCACAGTTGTTCCAGGTCAGAAATTCACCACCCTTCTTATGGGTCTAGTTAGAAAAACAATAAACCTGAATGGCCAAAATGAAATACTTCTCTTCTACTTGGGGTAATAAAAATAAAGCAGGCTTCGGTGCCCTAAGAGCCCAAGAAACTGGAAGATACCTAGGTGCGGCATTTTCCTGTAATATATTTGTTTCTCCAGTGAAATGATGAACCGCATAAAATCAAATATCCACTGTGACGTTCCCTGGACAGAGCTGGCAAGAAGTGGGGATTCTATCCTCTGGGTAGAAGCAGCGTGGCTCAATGGAAAGAGCCCAGGCTTTGGAATCAGAGGTCATGGGTTCAAATCCCGGCTCCACCAGTTGTCAGCTGTGTGACTTTGGGCAAGTCACTTCACTTCTATGGGCCTCAGTTACCTCATCTGTAAAATGGGGATGAAGACTGTGAGCCCCCTGTGGGACAACCTCATCACCTTGTAACCTCCCCAGCGCTTAGAACATAGTATGCACTTAATAAATGCCATCATTATTATTCTTACTATTAAGAGCAAAGTAGAGTTATCAATCGGTTATCAATCAATGGTATTTATTGAGCCCCTACTGTGTTCAAGAGTTCTGTACTAACTTCTTGGAATAGTACAAGACAGTCACTTTTTTTTCTTATAGTATTTGTTAAGTGCTTACTATGTGCCAGAAACAAAGTGCTGGGAGAAATATGAGGTAATCAGGTTGGACACAGTACCTTTCCCACATGAGGCTCACGGCCTTAATCCCCATTTTACAGATGAGGTGACTGAGGCTCAGAGAAGTGTAGTGACATGCCCACGGTCACCCAGCAGACAAGTGGCGGAGCCGAGATAGAACTCAGTTCCTGCTGAGTTCCGGTCCCGTGGTCTATCTGCTAGGCTATGCTACTTTCATTCATTCATTTGTTCAATTGTATTTATTTAGCGCATACTGTGTGCAGAGCACTGTACTAAGTGCTTGGGAAGTACAATTCAACAGTACCGACTGTTGGGTAGGGACCATCTCTATATGTTGCCAATTTGGACTTCCCAAGCATTTAGTACAGTGCTCTGCACACAGTAAGCGCTCAATAAATATAATTGAATGAATGAATATACTAGTTTGGGTTAGTGTTATATAGTGTTTTGTTGTCTTGTCTCCCCCTTCTAGACTGTGAGCCCGTTGTTGGGTGGGAACCGTCTCTATGTTGCCAACTTGTACTTCCCAAGCGCTTAGTACAGTGCTCTGCACACAGTAAGCACTCAATAAATACGACCGAATGAATGAATGAACGACAATTGGCAGAGCCGGAATTAGAACCCATGACCTCTGACTCCAAAGCCTGGGCCTGGACTCTTTCCACTGAGCCACTGAGACATCAATAGCATCAATATAAATAAATGGAATTATAGATGTATACCCATCATTAATAAAATAAATAAAATAATAAATATGTACATATATATGTACATGGGAAGCATGGGAAGCAGCATGGCCTAGTGGTAAGAACACAGGCTTACTTCTGCTCCTTTCAGAGCCCAGAGCCTGGCTCAGCCGGGAAGATGTTGGTATTTGTTAAGCGCTTACTTTGTGCCAAGCACTGTTCTAAGCGCTGGTGGGGATACAAGGCAATCAAGGTTGTCCCATGTAGGGCTCACAGTATTCATCCCCATTTTACAGATGAGGGAACTGAGGCACAGAGAATAATAATGATGGCATTTGTTAAGCGCTTACTATATACAAAGCACTGTTCTAAGCACTGGGGAGGTTACAAGGTGATCAGGTTGCCCCATGGGGGACTCACAGTCTTTAATCCCCATTTTACAGATGAGGTAAGTGAGGCACAGAGAAGTTAAGTGACTTGCCCAAAGTCACACAGCTGAGAATTGGCGGAGCCAGGACTGAATTCCTTGTCTTCCCTCCCAAACCCTGACCTCTCCCTGACTTTCCCATCACCATTGACGGCACTACCATCCTTCCCATCTCACAAGCCCGTAACCTTGGTGTCATCCTCAACTCTGCTCTCTCGTTCACCCCTCACATCCAAGCCGTCACGAAAACCTGCAGGTCTCAGCTCTGCAACATTGCCAAGGCCCGCCCTTTCCTCTCCATCCAAACCGCTACCCTGCTCGTTCAAGCTCTCATCCTATCCCGTCTGGACTACTGTATCAGTCTCCTCTCCGATCTCCCATCCTCCTGTCTCTCTCCACTTCAATCCATACTTCACGCTGCTGCCCGGACTGTCTTTTGTGCAGAAATGCTCTGGGCATGTTACTCCCCTCCTCAAAAATCTCCAGTGGCTGCCAGTCAACCTACGCATCAAACAAAAACTCCTCACTCTTGGCTTCCAGGCTGTCCATCCCCTCGCCCCCTCCTACCTCCCCTCCCTTCTCTCCTTCTCCAGCCCAGCCCACACCCTCCGCTCCTCTGCCGCTAACCTCCTCACCGTGCCTCATTCTCGCCTGTCCCGCCATCAACCCCCGGCCCACGTCCTCCCCCTGGCCTGGAATTCCTTCCTTCCCTACATCCGCCAAGCTAGCTCTCTTCCTCCCTTCAAGGCCCTACTGAGAGCTCACCTCCTCCAGGAGGCCTTCCCAGACTGAGCCCCCTCCTTCCTCTCCCCCTCCTCCCCCCTCCATTCCCCCTGCCTTACCTCCTTCCCTTCCCCACAGCGCCTGTATATATGTATATATGTTTGTATGTATTTATTACTCTATTTATTTATTCTACTTGTACATATTCTATTTATTTTATTTTGTTAATATGTTTTTTTTTGTTTTGTTCTCCGTCTCCCCCTTCTAGACTGTGAGCCCACTGCTGGGTAGGGACCATCTCTATATGTTGCCAACCTGTACTTCCCAAGTGCTTAGTGCAGTGCTCTGCACACAGTAAGTGCTCAATAAATACGATTGAATGAATGAATGAATTTGAACCCATGACCTCTGACTCCAAAGCCCATGCTCTTTCCACTGAGGGGAATGGATGTGAGGGGGCAGTGGGGCCAAGGCGATGCGTGGGTGAGGCCAGAACGGGGCTCAAAGCATGTGGCCCCCACACGTTCTCTCCCCTGCCCACTCCTGCCTCGGCCACCCTCTCTTTCTAGGAAGGACAAATCTCAAATGCCCACTTCCCACTTCACAGTCCTTCTAGACTGTGAGCCCACTGTTGGGTAGGGACCGTCTCTATATGTTGCCAACTTGTACTTCCCAAGCGCTTAGGACAGTGCTCTGCACACAGTAAGCGCTCAATAAATATGATTGATTGATTGATTGATTGATTCCCAGGTACGGCATCCAAGGGTGCTGAGGGCGCTAGTCGGGGGTTTCAAGCAGCAGGAATAGCTGCAGATCAACTTCATCACTGCCCTTGACAACTCTGATGTTGCCCATGTGAGGCAGCCATCTTGAGGAAGTGCAGCATGGCTCAGTGGAAAGAGCCCGGGCTTTGGAGTCAGAGGTCATGGGTTCAAATCCTGGCTCTGCCAATTGTCAGCTGTGTGACTTCGGGCAAGTCACTTAACTTCTCTGTGCCTCAGTGACCTCATCTGTAAAATGGGGATTAAGACTGTGAGCCACACATGGGACAACCTGATCACCTTGTTTCCCTCCCTGCACTTAGAACAGTGCTTCATACATAGTAAGCGCTCAACAAATACCATCATCATTATTATTATTATTATTAACTTCTCAGTGCCTGTTACCTCCTCTGTAAAATGGGGATTAAGACTGTGTGCCCCATGTGGGGCAACCTGATCACCTTGTATCCTCCCCAGCGCTTAGAAGTCACTTCACCTCTGTGCCTCAGTTACCTCATCCTGTAAAATGGGGATTAAGACTCTGAGCCCCATGTGGGATAGGGACTGTGTCTGATTAGCTTGTATCTGTCCCAGGGCTTAGTATAGAACCTGATACATAGTAAGTGCTTACAAATGCCATGAAAAAAACATGAAATAGATGATAGGTGTCTTTCCTCTTGGATGCCATCTCTACCCCACTCTCATGTCTCCAGGCAGAGACCCAAGAAAAAGGCCCTGGAGCTAGGCCCATATTCCCAGGATCAAACCAGCCATGGACAACAGGTGCATTTCTTCTACTGTCCCGCCTTCTCCTTTTCCTTCTCCATTTCTCTCTTCCCTCTTCTTCCTACTTCTCTTCCCTGTCTTCCTCTTCCCCCTTAATCTTCTTTTCTGCTTATTCATTCAATCATATTCATTGAGCGCTTACTGTGTGCAGTGCACTGTACTAAGCACATTGAGTTCTTCACCTTCCTCCTAATCCTGTCCCCATTCCTGCTGCTTTTCCTTTTCCAGAATAGACTTGAGCTCCCCACCCCTTTCTCCCTTCCCCCTAACAGGAATGAACCTGCTTCCAGGAATGGCCTCAGGCTGGGAGGAGAGTGGTCTTAATAATCATAATAATAATAATGGCATTTATTAAGTGCTTATTATGTGCAAACCACTGTTCTAAGCGCTGGGAAGGTTACAAGGTGATCAGGTTGTCCCACAGGGGGCTCACAGTCTTAATCCCCATTTTACAGATGAGGTAACTGAGGCCCAGGGAAGTTAAGCAGCTTGCCCAAAGTCACACAGCTGGCAATTGGCGGAGCCGGGATTTGAACCCATGACCTCTGACTCCAAAGCCCATGTTCTTTTCCACTGAGCCACGCTGCTTCCCTAAGAAACCCCAGACAGCAGTGAAAGTTCAGCCAGGGCATTTCAGAGAGTGGCAGTCAGGGAAGCCTGACTCAGAAACTGAAGGGTTGACTGGAGAGAGGATCAGAGGTGAATGGGCTTGGGATTGAGATTCGGGAAAGGAGAACTGCAGAGAAATAATAACGGTATTAATTCAGCACTCTGCCTCACGGAGAGGTGGAGGATAGTATTTAATTACTATCTTACAGTTGAGGAAACTGAGTCACAGAGAAGTTAAGTGACTTGCCCAAGGACACACAGCAAGCAAGTGGCAGAGCCAGGGTTTGAATCCAGGTCCTTGAGGCCCGTGACCTTTCCACCAGACCATATAGCTTCTCCTAGAGAGAACTCCATTTGGAGAGAGAGAGAGAGAGGGAACACTCCAGGCTCAGAATTGGGAGGGAGAGGCCAGTCCAGCCGATGCCTGGAAGGGTTGGTTGTTATAATAATAATAATAATGGCATTTATTAAGCACTTACTATTTGCAAAGCACTGTTCTAAGCGCTGGGGAAGTTACAAGGTGATAAAGTTGTCCCACGGGGGGCTCACAATTTTAATCCCCATTTTACAGATGAGGGAACTGAGGCACAGAGAAGTGAAGTGACGTGCCTAAAGTCACACAGCTGACAATTGCCAGAGCCGGGATTGGAACCCATGACCTCTGACTCCAAAGCCCATGCTCTTTCCACTGAGCCATGCTGCTTCTTTAAGATTATGTGGACACAACCTTGTTGGACAAATAGCCCTAGGCTTTGGGCACTCGTCAACGTGCTCCAGGGCCATAAGCAGAATCACTCACTCAATAAATAAATAGCATTTATTGAGTGCTTCCCATATGCAGAGTACTGTACTAAGTATTTGGGAGTGTACAATGCAACAGAATTAGTGGACACATTCCATGCCCAAAACGAGCTTACAATCTAAAAGATGAGAAGAGTGGAGACACTGGAGATTAAATTTCAACCAGTTCCTTCGAAGCAGATGATGAAAGACACTGCGTGGTCCTGCCCACTGCAAGGAGTCGATGTCCTCCTTCCAAGTCTGTGACACCCCGCCCCAGCTTCCCTGACAATTCACCTAAGGAGGGCTGGAGTTCATTTCTTGGTTTCCAGGTTTGTCTTAAGGTAATGCTGAAATCCTCAGCTTTGTGGAGTGTAGCTTCCCTATCTAGTCAGCCTCTGACTGCTGGCAATCATGTTCAGAAGTGCATTTTAGAAATCAATGAAAATGATCTCGGCCTTTTTTAATTCATTTTAGTGGGCTACAGGATGGAGACAATTCCCTTGTTTTCAATGGAAGAACTTTCATTTCTTTGTCTGGGGTCTGTCCCCCCGCAACCCCTGTCTTCCTTTGCAGGCCTTTTCAAAAGAAACTCTCAAAATCTGGAATTTTTGAACTCCCAAGCTCACCTTCTAACCATACCTCACTCTTGACTCTCCTGCCTCCAATTCCTCACTCAGGCTTTCCCTCTAGCCTGGAATTCCCTCCCCACCAAGATCCGCCAGCCCCTAACTCTCTTTTCCTTCCAATCCCTCCTAGAAGTCCACCTCTTACAGGCAGCTTTCCCCAATCATTTCACAACACTGCAGAACACTGTACTGAACATCTGTTGTGTGCAGGGTATTGGCCTGAATGTCTACATCAATCAATCAATCAATCAATCGTATTTATTGAGCGCTTCCTGTGTGCAGAGCACTGTACTAAGCGCTTGGGAAGTACAAGTTGGCAACATATAGAGACAGTCCCTACCCAATAGTGGGCAATGGATTCAGCACCTCCTGTGTCTACCAATATGTCTAGCAACTCTGTTACACTGTACTCTTCTGAGTGCTTGGCACAGCGTTCTCCACACAGTAAGCACTCTATAAATGCCATAATACTAATAATCAATAATAATAATAACTGTGATAATTATTAAATGCTTACTATGTGCCAGGCACCGTACTAAGAGCTGGGGTATCCGAGTACAAGCAAATTGGGTTGGACACAGTCCCTGTCTCACATGGGGCTTACAGTCTCAATCCCCATTTTACAGATGAGGTCACTGAGGCCAAGAGAAGTGAAGTGACTTGCCCAGGATCACACAGCAGACCCAAGATTAGAAACCATAACCTCCAGAATCCCAGGCCCATGGTCTATTCACTACATCATGCTGCTTCTTATACCATTGATTGACTGACACTGTGTGCCAAGTATTCATTCATTCATTCAATCGTATTTATTGAGCGCTTACTGTGTGCAGAGCACTGTACTAAGCACTTGGGAAGTACAAGTTGGCAACATATAGAGACACGCCCTACCCAACAGCGGGCCCACAGTCTAGAAGGGGGAGGCAGACAACAAAACAAAACAGATTAACAAAATAAAATAAATGGAATAGTAAATATGTACAGGTAAAATAAATAAATCTGTCCAAACATCTATACAGGTGCTGTGGGGAGGGGAAGGAGGTAGGGCGGGGGGAAAAGGGAGGAGGAGAGGAAAAAGGGGGCTCAGTCTGGGAAGGCCTCCTCGAGGAGGTGAGCTCTCAGTAGGGCTTTGAAGGGAGGAAGAGAGCTAGCTTGGCGGATGTGCGGAGTGAGGGCATTCCGGGCCAGGGGGAGGACGTGGATAGACACTGTGTGCATAACGAAAGGAGTAAATACAATATGAGCTAAAGACGCAATGTTCAGGAACCAAGGAGGAGGTTTCTGTGGAAGATTCAGCCTGGGCACAGGAGACCCAGGAGCAGAAGTGGGCAAGTCACTGAACCACTTTGTTATTTGTGGCTATGGCAGATGAGGAACTTCGATCTGTTTCTAGACTGTGAGCCCGTTGTTGGGTAGGGACCATCTCTATTTGTTGCTGACTTGTACTTCCCAAGTGCTTAGGACAGTGCTCTGCACACAGTAAATGCTCAATAAATACGATTGAATGAATGAATGAATGCTTAGCAAATAGCGCTTAACAAATACTATTTTTATTATTATTATTATTATTAACGTCTCAGTGCTTGTTACCTCCTCTGGAAAATGGGGATTAAGACCGTGAGCCCCATGTGGGACAACCGGATCACCTTGTATCTCCCCCAGCGCTTAGAACAGTGCTTTGCACATAGTAAGCGCCTAACAAATACCATTATTATTATTATTATTATTATTAACTTCTCAGTGCCTGTTACCTCCTCTGTAAAATGGGGATTAAGACTGTGAGGCCCACGTGGGACAACCTGATCACCTTGTATCTACCCCAGCATTCAGAACAGTGCTGTGCACATAGTAAGCGCTTAACAAATACCATCACTATTATTATTATTATTATTAACTTCTCAATGCCTGTTACCTCCTCTGTAAAATGGGGATTAAGACTGTGAGTCCCCCGTGGGACAACCTGATCACCTTGTATCTCCCCAAGCATTTAGAACAGTGCTTTGCACATAGTTAGCGCTTAACAAATACCATCATTATTATTATTCTTACTATTAACTTCTCAATGCCTGTTACCTCCTCTGTAAAATGGGGATTAAGACTGTGAGTCCCCCGTGGGACAATCTGATCACCTTGTATCCTCCCCAGCGCTTAGAACAGTGCTTTGCACATAGTAAGCACTTAACAAGTACCATTATCATTATTATTGTTATTATTAACTTCTCACTGCCTGTTACCTCCTCTGTAAAAGGGGGATTAAGACTGTGAGCCCCCCGTGGGACAATCTGATCACCTTGTATCCTCCCCAGAGCTTAGAACAGTGCTTTGCACATAGTAAATGCTTAACCAATGCCATCATCATTATTATTATATAGGGCACCATCTTTAAATGTCAATCACTATCACAATTATTCTCAAACAGCAGCATCGGCCATAGTGAGAGGGTCAGGGAGAGCCTGATCCCCGTGGGAAGTGGAAGCTGGTCAAATCCCGGATCTCTGGAGGCAGGCAAGGTCCCGCTTCCGTCCAGGCCTAGGGCTGCAGCTCCTAAATCCGCCAACTCAAACTGGCCCTTCCCGTGATGGTTATTTCAGCATGGCTTAACGGCTAGAGCCCGGA
This sequence comes from Tachyglossus aculeatus, assembly GCF_015852505.1. Lineage (NCBI taxonomy): Eukaryota > Metazoa > Chordata > Mammalia > Monotremata > Tachyglossidae > Tachyglossus > Tachyglossus aculeatus. The sequence continues at coordinate 144,693,203 of NC_052067.1, read as the reverse complement.
TTTGGGAGTCAGAAGACCTGGGTTCTAATCCCAGTTCTGCCACACGTCTGCTGTGTGACCTTGGAGAGGCAGCGTGGCTCAGTGGAAAGAGCCCAGGCTTGGGAGTCAAAGGTTGTGGGTTCTAATCCCGCTCCATCACTTGTCAGCTGTGTGACTTAGGGCAAGTCACTAAACTTCTCTGGGCCTCAGTTACCTCATCTGGAAAATGGGGATTAAGACTATGAGCCCCACGTGGGACAACCTCGATTACCTTGCATCTCCCCTGGGGCTTAGAACAGTACTTGGCACATAGTAAGTGCTTAACAAATACCTTCATTATCGTTATTATTGTTATTATCTGGGCCTCAGTTACCTCAGCTGTAAAAAATGGGGATAAGAGAGCCCCATGTGGGGCAGGGACTGATTAAATTGTACCTACCCCAGTGCTTTCATTCATTCATGCATTGAATCGTATGTATTGAGCACTTACTGAGTGCAGAGCACTGTAGTAAGTGCTTGGGAAGTACAAATCAGCAACATATAGAGACGGTCCCTACCCAGCAGTGGGCTCACAGTCTAGAAGGGGGAGACAGACAACAAAACAAAACAAGTAGACAGGTGTCAATACCATCAGAATAAATAGAATTATAGCTAGGTACACATCATTAATAAAATAAATAGAGCAATAAATATGTACAAATGTACACAAGTGCTGTGGGGAGGGGAAGGGGGTAGGGCAGAGGGAGGGAGGGTGGCGATTGTGAGGGGAGGAGGAGGAAGAGAGGAAAAAGAGGGTGCTCGGTCTGGGAAGGATTTCTAAAGGACCAACCGTCCAGACTGTGAGCCCGCTGTTGGGCAGGGACCACCTCTATATGTTGCCAACTTGTACTTCCCAAGAGCTTAGTACAGTGCTCTGCACACAGTAGGAGCTCAATCAATATGAATGAAGAAGGAAGGAGGGAGGTGAGCTCTCAGTAGGCCTTTGAAGGGAGGAAGAGAGTTAGTTTGGCGGATGTGTGGAGGGAGGGCATTCCGGGCCAGGGGAAGGAAATGGGCCGAGGGTTGATGGCGGAACAGGTGAGAATGAGGCACTGTTCTTAGAACAGTGCTTGGCACATAGTAAGCGCTTAACAAGTACCATTATTATTATTATTATTATTTCAATCAAGGAAGTGTAACATGGCCCTCGATTTTAAAAGGAACACGCCAATCCCCTTCTTTCAATATTTTTCTCCTTCCTCAGCTCCAGAAGCGTAGTAGAAGTAAAAACACCCCTTTCACCCATCGCGTCTCCCCACTCTCCCCTGCTTCAGTGGTCTCTGGGAGAGTTTCAACTTGCTAACACATTCCCTCCCCAGAGTTCCTGCTGTTCACTTAGTTCCTTGCTTGAATCAAGTATTCCCAGTTGACAAGATTCATGCAGGCACAGCTAATAATAACAATAATAATAACAATTGTGTTATTTATTAAGCGTTTACTATGTGTCAAGAACTGTTCTAAGTGCTGGGGAAGATACAGAATAAACAGGTCAGACTCAGTCCCTGTCCCACACAGGGCTCAGAATCTAAGTAGGAAGAAGAACAGGTATTGAATCCCCATTTTACAGATAAGTGAGGCCCAGAGAAGGAAAGGGATTTGCCCACGGTCACACAGCAGGTATGTGGCAAGCAAAAACTCCTCACTCTCAGGCCTCAAGGCTGTCCATCACCTCACCCCCTCCTACCTCTCACGTCCCTTCTCTCCTTCTCCAGCCCAGCCCGCACCCTCAGCTCCTCTGCTGCCGCTCACCTCCTCACTGGGTCTTGTTCTCGCCTGTCCCGTCATCGACCCCCGGCCCACATCCTCCCCCTGACCTAGAATGCCCTCCCTCTGCACATGGGCCAAGCTAGCTCTCTTCCTCCCTTCAAAGCCCTACTGAGAGCTCACCTCCTCCAGGAGGCCTTCCCAGATTGAGCCCCCTTTTTCCTCTCCTCCTTCCCACCCCCCTGCCCTACCTCCTTCCCCTCCCACAGCACCTGTATATATGTTTGTGCAGATTTATTACTCTATTTATTTTACTTGTGCATATTTACTATTCTATTTATTTTGTTAATGATGTGTATATCATCATCATGATGTGATGCAGCAGCGTGGCTCAGTGGAAAGAGCTCGGGCTTTGGAGTCAGAGGCCATGGGTTCAAATCCCAGCTCCGCCACTTGTCAGCTGGGTGACTTTGGGCAAGTCACTTCACTTCTCTGGGCCTCAGTTCCCTCATCTGGAAAATGGGGATTAAGTCTGTAAGCCCCATGTGGGACAACTTGATTACCTTGTATCTACCCCAGTGCTTATAACAGTGCTTTGCACATAGTAAGTGCTTAATAAATGCCATCATTATTATTATTATTATGTGCAGAGAAGCAGCATGGCTCAATGGAAAGAGCCCGGGCTTTAGAGTCAGAGGTCATGGGTTCAAATCCTAACTCCACCAATTGTCAGCTGTGTGACTTTGGGCAAGTCACTTCACTTCTCTGTGCCTCAGTTCCCTCATCTGTAAAATGGGGATTAAGACTGTGAGCCCCACGTGGGACAACCTGATCGCCTTGTATTCCCCCAGCACTTAGAACAATTCTTTGCACATAGTAAGCGCTTAACAAATACTATTATTATTATTATTATTATTATATAGCTTTAATTCTATTTGTTCTGATGATTTTGACACCTATCTGCACGTTTTGTGTTGCTGACCCCTTCTAGACTGTGAGCCCGTTGTTGGGTAGGGTCCGTCTCTATACGTTGCACGACTTGTACTTCCCAAGCACTTAGTACAGTGCTCTGCACACAGTAAGGGCTCAATAAATACGACTGAATGAATGAATGAATGAATGTGGCAGAGGCCTGTGTTCTCTCAAATAGGCCACACTGCTTCTTGGGCACAGATCATATTTAATGGCCAGAAAACAGAAGATGGATTCTGTAAATTTTACGGTACTGTAAGAGATTAATCTGACCCAAATATTTCTTGCTCTCCCCTGTAACCATTAAAACATGAAGCGAAAATAGTCTGTACACGGCACCGAAAGGTCAACATAAGTCAAAATCGGACGTTTCCAAATATACCATCCACAAACTCTACCTATAATGTGTTTGAATCTTTTTCTGCGATGGCTTGAACAATTGTTCCCGGCAATTGCAAACCTGGTCCGTAAAGAATCGATCTTTGCCTTCCTTCGTGCTGCTACCCGGGGGGGGATGAATTATTGACAGATCTGATCCGACCCGATGCGTCAAGGAAAGCCAGGGTTCAGATGGTCATTAAAAAGATAGGCTTTGAGATAAAGGAGCCTTATATGCCCTAGACCATGAACGATCGGCTTGGCCTTCGAAACAGCCTCTACCGCTCCTGAAGCTTTTAAGGATTGGGGGCCAACTCTCAGCCTCCTTCTGAATTCTTCCTCTGGAAATTTCCATTTATTTATGACCAGCTGGAGCCTTCCCCTCTAGCACTGTCCAGAGGCTGGTGGTTAAACAATGCGATGGCCTTTAGGGGAACTCACATTATGATAATGCACATCTGCTCTGGGCAAAACTGAACGAATTAGGAAAATTCTGCCCTCTCCTAATCGGTCCCCAGGAGCGTTCTCCATCAGGATGGAAGAAAGACGTTTCCCATTAAGCAGGGAAAGCTGTGCCTCCATCATTATTGTAATGAATACACAATGCTAGGAGACTGTTATTCAGTTATTTCTTCTTTATGGAAATCTGTCAAGGGAAAAAAATATTTTGAGGGTCTGTACCAAGAAAATCACTGTTTTGTGTGTGTGTGTGTATGTGTGTGTTTATGCACGTATTCATTTGATCAATCAATCAATCAATCAATCGTATTTATTGAGCACTTACTATGTGCAGGGCACTGTACTAAGCACTTGGGAAGTACAAATTGGCAACACATAGAGACAGTCCCTACCCAACAGTGGGCTCACAGTCTAAAAGGGGGAGACAGAGAACAGAACCAAACATACCAACAAAATAAAATAAATAGGATAGAAAAAGTAAAATAAATAAATAAATAAATAAATAGAGTAATAAATATGATCCTATTTATTGAGCGTTTACTGTGTGCAGAACACGCTGCAGGGAAGCAGCGTGGCTCAGTGGAAAAGAGCCTGGGCTTTGGAGTCAGAGGTCATGGGTTCAAATCCCGGCTCTGCCAATTGTCAGCTGTGTGACTTTGGGCAAGTCACTTAACTTCTCTGGGCCTCAGTTCCCTCATCTGTAAAATGGGAATGAAGACTGTGAGCCCCCCCCAAGGGACAACCTGATCACCTTGTAACCTTCCCAGCGCTTAGCACAGTGCTTTGCACATAGTAAGCGCTTAATAAATGCCATTATTATTATTATTATTATACTAAACACTTGGGAGAGTACAATACAACAGTAAACGGACACATTCCCTGCCCACAAGAAGTTATGATCTTAGTTCAGTGCCCTGCACACAGTAAGCGCTCAGAGCACGGGCTTTGGAGTCAGAGGTCATGGGTTCAAATCCCGGCTCCTCCAATTGTCAGCTGTGTGACTTTGGGCAAGTCACTTCACTTCTCTGGGCCTCAGTTATCTCATCTGTAAAAGGGGGGTTAAGACTGTGGGCCCCGCCCCGTGGGACAACCCTGATCCAGCGCTTAGAACAGTGCTTTGCACATAGTAAGCGCTTAATAAATGCCATTATTATTTTTAATAAGAGCGAGAAGCAGCATGGCTCAGTGGAAAGAGCATGGGTTTGGGAGTCATGGGTCATGGGTTTGAATCCCAGCTCCACCACTTGTCAGCTGTGTGACTTTGGACAAGTCAGTTTGCTTCTCTGTGCCTCAGTTCCCTCATCTGTCAAATGGGGACTAAGACTGTGGGCCCCACATGGGACAACCTGATAACCTTGTATCTATCCCAGCCCTTAGTACGGTGCTTTGAACACAGTAATTGCTTAACAAATACCATCATTATTAATAAATACCACTGATCATGATAAATACATATCAGGATATATATATTGAGAGACTATGTCTCTTGGGGATGTAGTGTTTCACGGTGGAAAGCACACATCTGGGAGTCAGGAGAGAAGCAGAGAAGTAGTGTAGCTTAGTAGATAGAGCCTGGGCCTGGGACTCAGAAGGACCTGGGTTCTAATTCCGGCTTGGCTATCTGTCTGCTGTGTGACCTTGGGCAAATCACTTTACTTCTCTGGGTCTCAATTATCACATCTGTAAACATGGGGATTAAGAGTGTGGGCCCAATGCGGGACAGGGACTGTGTTCCTACCTGACTGACTTGTATCTTCTTCAATGCTTAGAATAGTGCTCAGCACATAGTAAGCACTTACCAAGTTCCATAATTATTACTTTTATTATTATTAACCTGGATTTGAGTCCCAGGGCCACCACGGGCCTACTGTGTGATAGACTGTGAGCCTGTTGTTGGGAAGGCACCGTCTCTATATGCTGCCGATTTGTACTTCCCTAGCACTTAGTACAGTGCTCTTCACACAGTAAGCGCTCAATAAATATGATTAAATGAATGAATAAGTAGGTCACTTATTTCCCTAGGCCTCAGTTGCCCATGTGTAAAATGGGGATGAGATAGAGTGTAAACCCTGGGAGAAACAAAGACTAGAATCAATCTCATAACCCCCTATTTAGCCCAGGATTTACCACATAGTTAGGCCCTTACAAACTGCCATAGTTATTATTATGTCTCAAATTCAAGGATGATCTAACGGACAGGAATCATTTTCCGTTTCTAACTCCACAGTCCTCTTGGAGAGACCTGAATATTCATCTATTCATCACCATCAACATAGTGATGCATATTAAGCACCAAAAACATACAAAAATGTCCACTCAAGAAGTTGACAATATAACAGGGACTAGAAAGAGACATACATCAATAAATATTAAGACTAAGAGAAGAAATTGAAATAATAAAAAAGGGAATAAAGAACAGAAATAACCAGATAAGTGCATATTAAATGTATTTGTTCTAATAAATAAGGGGACAAAGAACAAAAATGACCAATAAGTGTGTATTAAATGTATTTGTTCTAATAAACAAGGTGATGAATAGCAAAAATAACCAGATAAGTGCATATTAAATGTATTTGTTCTAATAAACTGGAGAGTTGTTTTTTTTTTTCATTTTCAATGGAAAGAAATGAAAGCCTGGATTAGGGTTTTACTTTCAAGATGTTAATAGTGGAGGGGAATATTTTAATGTTTCTATTTCTTTCGTAATCTAAAATTTTTTTATTTACTTAATGAAATTTTCAGTGGGAATTTAGGTCAGCATTTGGTTTTAGAAAATATGTTTCCTCTAGAAATGAATTTAAGACCTGAATTTTGGACAATTTTCTTTTAACTCCTTGCCTTCTGGCAATCGGGCATTTTCTCTATTTTGGTCAGCTTTCTTCGGTGAGTTTGTATCTATCCCAGTGATGAGCAAATATGCCATCGTTTTTAGGAGTTTCATGATCTAAACAATTCTAGAGCGGGGGTGGGGGGAATATTAAACCATTACATTAATAGATTGGGGAGTCACATTCAAAATCAATCTTTTTTTTCCCCAACCGAGTGACCTAACCTAGGTCTCTGAGTAAAGGCAGCAGACACCTCTGAGTTCATACCCCAGGGCTCTGAACCATGAGGTTTGTGAAGCAGAATGGCTTCGTGGAAAGAGCCCGGGCCTGAGAGCCAGGGGTCATGAGTTCTAATTTCGCCTCCACTACTTGTCAGCTGTGTGACTTTGGGCAACTCACTTCACGTCTCTGTGCCTCAGTTACCTCAACTGTAACATGGGGATTAAGACTGTGAGCCCCACATGGAACAACCTGATTATCTTGTATCTACCCTGGCACTTACAACAGTGCTTGGCACATGGTAAGCACTTAAATACCACCATCATTATTATTACCATGAACAAAGTCTTTTCTCATCATCGTCATCAACAACGATATTTATTGATTGCTGTCATCATCCTCAGTGATATTCATTGAGTGCTTGCTATGTTCAAAGCACTGTAATAATAATAATAACTGCGGTATTTGTTGAGTGCTTCCTGTATGCCAAACAATCAATCAATCAATTGTATTTATTGAGCGCTTACTGTGTGCAGAGCACTGTACTAGGTGCTTGGGAAGTACAAGTTGGCAACATATAGAGATGGTCCCTACCCAACAGTGGGCTCACAGTCTAGTAGGGGGAGACAGAGAACAAAACCAAACATATAAACAAAATAAAATAAATAGAATAGATATGTACAAGTAAAATAAATAGAGTAATAAATATGTACAAACACTGTACTAAGTGCTGGGGTGGATACAAGCAAATCAGGTAGGACACAGTCCCACTCCCACGAGGAGCTCACAGTCTCGATCCCCATTTAACAGATGACTTAACTGAAACACGGAGAAGTGAAGTGACTTGTCCAAGGTCACACAGCAGACATGTGGTGGAGCCGGGATTAGAACCCAGGCCCTTCTGGCTCCCGGGCCCGTGCTCTTTCCACTACGCCATGCCGCTTCTCTGTAAATGCTTGGGAGGAGACGATACAACCAAGTTGGCAGACAGACAGGTTCTCTGCCCATAACGAGCTTTCTGCTTCGCTTATCATTCACTCCTTCATCGTCATCAATCGTATTTATTGAGCGCTTACTATGTGCAGAGCACTGTACTAAGCGCTTGGGAAGTACAAATTGGCAACATATAGAGACAGTCCCTACCTAACAGCCTTCATTCATTCAATCGTAGTTATTGAGCGCTGAGTGCAGAGCACTGTACTAAGCGCTTAGGAGATTACACAATAACAATAAACAGACACACTCCCTTGAAGTTCATTGTAGGCAGGGAGTGAGTTCACCAGCAATATGATGTTATACTCTTCCAAGCGCTTAGTACAGTGATCTGCACTCAGTAAGCCCTCAATAAATCCTGACTGATCGATTTGCTTCTCCTTTTATTGCTTGCTCGAGGTATCCAGCTTGGGCACGTTTACTGAACTTGCGCTGTCACTGCAGACTGGACCTCTCACAAGCAATTGTAGCCATTTCAGGGAGACTTCTCCCGGCTATTCCCTGATCCCGGGCTCCACGCCTTGTCGGCTACGTGACTTTGGGCAAGTCACTTAACTTCTCTGTGCCTCAGTTCCCTCATCTGTAAAATGGGAATTAAAAATAATGCTAATAATGATGGCATTTATGAAGCGCTTGCTATATGCCAAGCACTGTTCTAAGCACTGGGGAGGTTACAAGGTGATCAGGTTGTCCCATGGGGGGCTCACAGTCTTAATCCCCATTTTACAGATGAGGGAACTGAGGCCCAGACAAGTTAAGTGACCTGCCCTAAGTCACACAGCAGGCAGTTGGCAGAGCTGGAATTTGAACCCAAGACCTCTGACTCCAAAGCCCACGCTCTTTCCACTGAGCCACGTAAGACTTTGAGCCCCATGTGGAACACCCTGATTACCTTGTATCCCCCCAGCGTTTAGAACAGTGCTCGGCACATAGTAAGCTCTTAACAAATACTGTTATTATTATTGTTATTCCCACCATGGATTCAATCTCAGTGAAATTCTTGCTTCCTTTCCCTTTCCATGACTGCCAGCTCCCACCCTGCATGCTCTTGTTTCCCCTCATGGCTGGGAGTGCCGGGCTCCTGCTGCTTTGGGTACAACTGTACATCATCATCATCATCATCATCATCATCATCAATCGTATTTATTGAGCGCTTACTGTGTGCAGAGCACTGTACTAAGCGCTTGGGAAGGACAAGCTGGCAACATATAGAGACGGTCCCTACCCAACAGTGGGCTCACAGTCTAGAAGGGGGAGACAGAGAACAAACCAAAACATATTAACAAAATAAAATAAATAGAATAAATTTGACTACCTGCTCCATGGGCTTGAAAGCAGTCCACCAGCCCGCCCCATCCCGTCTTACCTCGCTGATCTTCTACTACAACCCAGCAACCTCAATAGGCTCCTCTGAGAACAACGTCTTCCCTCGATGATCACATCGATCTCATCGCTAACCCCTGGCTCACTCCCTCCCCCTTCATATCTGACTGTCTCTATATGTCGCCAACTTGTACTTCCCAAGCGCTTAGTACAGTGCTCTGCACACAGTAAGTGCTCAATAAATACGATTGATTGATTGATTGATTGACCATAGGTCTCCCCTCCTTCACAGCCTTATTAAAAGCAGGTCTCCTCGAGGCCTTCCCAGACGAAGCCCTCATTTCCTCTTCTCCCATTCCCTACGGGATCGCCTCTGCACTCGAATTCGCATCACCCCTCCCTCGGCCCCACGGCCCACCATAATTTATTTACGTGGCTCAGTGGAAAGAGCACGGCCTTTGGAGTCAGAGGTCAGGGTTCAAATACCTGCTCCGCCAATTGTCATTCATTCATTCAATCGTATTTACTGAGCGCTTACTGTGTGCAGAGCACTGTACTAAGCGCTTGGGAAGGACAAGTCGGCACCATATAGAGACGGTCCCTACCCAACAACAGGCTTACGGTCTAGAAGGGGGAGACAGACAACAAAACAAAACATGTAGACAGGTGTCAAAATCGTCAGAACAAATAGAATTATAGCTATCAGTTGTGTGACTTTGGGCAAGTCATTTTGCTTCTCTGTGCCTCAGTTCCCTCATCTGTAAAATGGGGATTAAGACTGTGAGCCCCCCATGGGACAACCTGATTACCTTGTAACCTCCCCAGCACTTAGAACAGTGCTTTATATATATGTTGCCAATTTGTACTTCCCAAGCGCTTAGTACAGTGCTCTGCACATAGTAAGCGCTCAATAAATACGATTGATGATGATGATGATGCTTTGCACATAGTAAGCGCTTAATAAATGCCATCATTATTATTATCATATACACCTGTATATATGTATATATGTTTGCACATATTTATTACTCTTTTTATTTTTTTATTTTACTTGTACATATCTATTCTATTTATTTTATTTTGTTAGTATGTTTAGTTTTGTTCTCTGTCTCCCCCTTCTAGACTGTGAGCCCACTGTTGGGTAGGGACTGTCTCTATATGTTGCCAACTTGTACTTCCCAAGAGCTTAGTACAGTGCTCTGCACACAGTAAGCGCTCAATAAATACAATTGATTGATTGATTGATCATTATTATTATTAGTGTCCATCTCCCTTCTAGACTGTAAGCTCGTTGTGGGTAGGCTAGACTGTGAGCCTTCTAGACTGTGAGCCCACTCTTCTAGACTGTGAGCCCACTGTTGGGTAGGAACCGTCTCTATATGTTGCCAACTTGTACTTCCCAAGCGCTTAGTACAGTGCTCTGCACACAGTAAGCGCTCAATAAATACGATTGATTGATTGATTGATTGATTGATTGATTGAAGCGTGTCTACCAACCCTGTTATACTGGGCCTTCCCGAATGCTTAGGATGGTTTTCTGCACACAGTAAGCCCTCAGTAAAATATGACCGATTGACTAAGCATTCACTATGTGCCAAGTACTGTACTAAACGCCGGGGCGGATCCAAGCCAATCAGTTTAGGCACAGTTCCTGTCACATGGGTTCCCAGTCTAAGGGGAATCAGAACAAGTACTGAATCCCCATTTGATAGATGAAGAGAATGAGGCCCTGAGAATAATAATAATAATCAATCAAACAAATAAATACAAATAAATAAATCAATAATCAATAATCAATAAATAAATAATGATGGTGTTCATTAAGTGCTTACTATGTGCCAAGCACTATTCTAAGCACTGGGGTGGATGCAAGGTAAGCAGGTTGTCCCACATGGGGCTCACAGTCTCAAGACTCCAGCACTTGTCAGCTGTGTGACTTTGGGCAAGTCACTTAACTTCTCTGTGCCTCAGTTACCTCACTTGTAAACTGGGGATTAAGAATGTGAGCCTCAGGTGGGACAACCTGATTACCTTGCTTCTCCCCTAGTGCTTAGAACAGTGCTTGGCACATAGTAAGTGCTTAACAAATGCAATCATTATTTATTATTATTATTAATTCCCATTTTACAGGTGAGGTAACTGAGGCCCAGAGAAGTGAAGTGGCTTGCCCCAGGTCACCCAGCAGACAAGTGGCGGACCTGGGATTAGAACCCATGACCTCTGACTCCCAAGCCCGGGCTCTTTCCACTGAACCACGCTGCTTCTCTAAGAGAAGTAGAATGACATGCCCAAAGTCATTTAGAGGGCAAGTGGCAGAGCTGGGATTCATTCATTCATTCAATCGTATTTATTGAGCGCTTACAGAGAAGCAGCATGGCTCAGTGGAAAGAGCCCAGGCTTTGGAGTCAGAGGTCATGGGTTCAAATCCCAGCTCCGCCACTTGTCAGCTCTGTGACTTCAGGCAAGTCACTTAACTTCTCTGTGCCTCAGTTCCCTCATCTGTAAAATGGGGATGAAGACTGTGAGCCCCATGTGGGACAACCTGATCACCTTGGAACCTCCCGAGCGCTAAGAACAGTGCTTTGCAATCAATCAATCAATCAATCAATCGTATTTATTGAGCGCTTACTGTGTGCAGAGCACTGTACTAAGTGCTTGGGAAGTACAAGTTGGCAACATATAGAGACAGTCCCTACCCAACAGTGGGCTCACAGTCTAAAAGACATAGTAAGCGCTTAACAATGCCATTATTATTATTATTATTATTACGGCGTGCAGAGCACTGTACTAAGTGCTTGGGAAGTCCAAGTTGGGAACATATAGAGACGGTCTCTACCCAACAGCGGGCTCACAGTCTAGAAGGGGTAGACAGACAACAAAACCAAACATATTAACAAAATAAAATGAATAAAATAGTAAATATGTACAAATAAAATAGAGTAATAAATATGAACAAACATATATACAGGTGCTGCGGGGAGGGGAAGGAGGTAAGGCGAGGGGGATTGGGATGGGGAGGAAGGGGAGAGGAAGGAGGGGGCTCAGTCTGGGAAGGCCTCCTAGAACCCGGATTAGAACCCAGGTCCCCTGACTCCAACTTCTGACACGGGTCACCGCACCTGACCGTCTCCTTTCGCAAAATTTGGCATTAACGGATGCTCGAAACCCGCCCCTAATATGCCCGCAGGTAGTAGAGAGCACATGCAGCAAGAAAGTACCAATACATAAACAAGGGCTTTCGAAACCAACGGTCACCGTGCTTTTCATTTCAACCAAACAGATCATTTAACACGATTGACATATACAGACGATGCTCCACGCACAATGTCTAGACTGTAAGCTTGTTGCGGGCAGGGAATGTTTACTGTTACATTGGACTCTCCCAAGTGCTCAGTACAGTCCTCTGCAAGCTCCCTTGGGGCGGGGAATGTGTCGTTCTATTGATACACTGTAATAGTAATAACAATAATGATGGCATTTATTAAGCCCTTACTATGTGCCAAGCACTGTTCTAAGCACTGGGGAAGTTACAAGGTGATCAGGTTGTCCCATGGGGGGCTCCCAGTCTTCTTCCCCATTTTACAGATGAGGTAACTGAGGCCCAGAGAAGTGAAGTGACTTGCCCAAAGTCACCCAGCTGACAAGTGGCAGAGCCGGGATTTGAATCCATGACCTCTGACTCCAAAGCACGGGCTCTTTCCACTGAGCCATGCTGCTTCTCTGCTTCTACTGTACTCTCCCAAGCGCTCAGTACAGTCCTCTGCAAGCTCACTGTGGGCAGGGAATGTATCTGTTTATTGTTATATTGTACTCTGCTAAGCGCTCTCATTCATTCATTCAATTGTATTTTTTGAGCGCTATGTGCAGGGCACTGTACTAAGCACTTGGGAAGTACAAGTTGGCAACATATAGAGACAGTCCATACCCAACAATGGCACTTAGTACAGTCCTCTGCACAGTAACCACTCAATAAATAAAGCACCCTTCCCCAAGCTTCCAGTCAGCCTTTTTTTATGATAGTAATAATGTTGGTATAAGTTAAGCGCTTACTATGTGCCAAGCACTGGGTATTCTTTAAGCTCTTACTAGGTACCAAGCATTATATTTGGTGCTGGGGTAGATACAAGCTAATCAGGTTGGACACAGTCCCACATGGAGCTCACAGTCTGAATTCCCATTTTCCAGATGAGATAACAGGCGCACGGAGAAGTAAAGTGATTTATCCAAGGTCACACGGCAGCCGGGTGGGAAAGCCGGGATTAGAACCCAGATGCTTCTGACTTCTGGGGCCGTGCTCTAGAGAAGCAGTGTGGCTCAGTGGAAAGAGCACAGGCTTGGGAGCCAGAGGTCATGGGTTCTAATTCTGGCCCCGCCACTTATAATAATAATAAAGGCATTTATTAACTGCTTACTCAAGCACTGTTCTAAGCGCTGGGGAGGTTACAAGGTGATCAGGTTGTCCCTGGGGGGCTCACAGTCTTCATCCCCATTTTACAGATGAGGTCACTGAGGCACAGAGAAGTGAAGTGACTTGCCCAAAGTCACACGGCTGACATTTGGCAGAGGCAGGATTTGAACCCATGACCTCTGACTCCAAAAGAAGTGGAAAGTGGACTCTTTCCACTGAGCCACACTGCTTCTCTGTCAGCTGTGTGACTTTGGGCAAGTCACTTCACTTCTCCGGGCCTCAGTTCCCTCATCTGTAAAATGGGGATTAAGACTGTGAGCCCCACGTGGGACAACCTGATCACCTTGTATCCGCCCCCGGCACTTAGAACAGTGCTGGGCACATAGTAAGCGCTTAACAAATGCCATCATTATCATTATTATTACTAGGCCACTCTATCTACTAGACCCCACTCAGGCTGGTGGCAGTGAATCCCCTCACTGAACAATCCCAGCATTTTCCACAGAGGAGCATTTCACGGTGTTTCTATTGCTCTTCACCAACTTGGCTTCCTTTGAAATAATGAGGATTTATCTCACTTTCCCAATTAGAGCACAAGCCTGTAGATATTAGACACTGCGTCTGCTTCCTACAGCACCTGTATATATGTATATATGGTTGTACATATTTATTACTCTATTTATTTATTTATTTATTTATTTTACTTGTACATTTTTATCCTATTTATTTTATTTTGTTGGTATGTTTGGTTCTGTTTTCTGTCTCCCCCTTTTAGACTGTGAGCCCACTGTTGGGTAGGGACTGTCTCTATGTGTTGCCAATTTGTACTTCCCAAGCGCTTAGTACAGTGCTCTGCACATAGTAAGCACTCAATAAATACGATTGATTGATTGATTGATTGATTCCTTCACAACTCCTTTTATTCATTCATTCCATTGGATCGACTGAACGCTTACTGGGTGCCGAGCACTGTACTAAGCGCTGGGGAGAGTACACTACAACAATCAACAGACACATTCCCTGCCCACAAGGAGCTTCCAGTCTACGAGGGGAGACAGACTTTAATAGAAATAAATTACATATATGGGTATAAATAGAGAAGCAGCATGGCTTAGTGGAAAAAGCATGGGCTTGGGAGTCAGAAGTCGTGGGTTCTAATCCCACCTCCACCACTTGTCAGCTGTGTGACTTTGGGCCAGTCACTAGAGAAGCAGTGTGGCTAGAGAAGCAGTGTGGCTCAGTGGAAAGAGCCCGGGCTTTGGAGTCAGAAGTCATGGGTTCAAATCCTGGCTCTGCCACTTGTCAGCTGTGTGACTCTAGGCAAGTCACTTACCTGATCACCTTGTAACCGCCCAAGCACTTAGAACAGTGCTTTACACATAGTAAGTGCTTAATAAATGATATCTTTATTATTATTACTTATTCTCTGTGCCTCAGTGACCTCATCTGTAAAATGGGGATTAAGACTGTGAGCCCCCTGTGGGACAACCTGATCACCTTGTAACCTCCCCAGCGCTTAGAACAGTGCTTTACACATAGTAAGCGCTTAATAAATGCCATCATTATTATTATTATTCTCCGAGCCTCAGTTCCCTCATCTGTAAAAGGGGGATGAAGACTGTGAGCCCCACGTGGGACAACCTGATCACCTTGTATTCCCCCCAGAGCTTAGAACAGTGCTTTGCACAGAGTAAGCACTTAACAAATGCCATCATTTGTGGAGCTGGGGGAAGGAAGGAAGGGAGGAAGGGAGGAAGGAAGGAAGGAAGGAAGGAAGGAAGGAAGGAAGGAAGGAAGGAAGGAAGGAAGGAAGGAAGGAAGGAAGGAAGGAAGGAAGGAAGGAAGGAAGGAAGGAAGGAAGGAAGGAAGGAAGGAAGGAAGGAAGGAAGGAAGGAAGGAAGGAAGGAAGGAAGGAAGGAAGGAAGGAAGGAAGGAAGGAAGGAAGGAAGGAAGGAAGGAAGGAAGGAAGGAAGGAAGGAAGGAAGGAAGGAAGGAAGGAAGGAAGGAAGGAAGGAAGGAAGGAAGGAAGGAAGGAAGGAAGGAAGGAAGGAAGGAAGGAAGGAAGGAAGGAAGGAAGGAAGGAAGGAAGGAAGGAAGGAAGGAAGGAAGGAAGGAAGGAAGGAAGGAAGGAAGGAAGGAAGGAAGGAAGGAAGGAAGGAAGGAAGGAAGGAAGGAAGGAAGGAAGGAAGGAAGGAAGGAAGGAAGGAAGGAAGGAAGGAAGGAAGGAAGGAAGGAAGGAAGGAAGGAAGGAAGGAAGGAAGGAAGGATTTCTAAGGAGAATGCCACACTATGCCCGGAAGAATAAACTGATTAAACAGGTCTACAGCTTCAAGCAAAATACCATCACTATTATTATTATTATTATTATTATTATTATTATTATTATTATTATTATTATGTGCTGTGGGGCTGGGCACGCTCTATTTCCAAGGAGAGTGCCACACTACATCCGGAAGAATAAATCGATTAAACGGTTCTACAGCTTCAAGCAAAATGTGGCTCTCTCTCCCTCTCCCCTCCAAGCACCCATGGGGATTTCTTTTTTTTTTAATTTTACCTCTTTCAAATCCTGCACGACAGCCGTGAGGCGCTCATTTTCCGCCTGCACGTTGGTGACGACAGCCCGGCTCTGCTTCAGCTCGTTCTGCATCTCCAGAATCTTGGCCAGATAGTAGGCCTCTTTGGACGCCGACTCCTGCAGGAGAGCCTCCTCGCGGGTCTCGCCATCCTCGGCCACTTTGCGGTGAATGGAAAACGACTGCCCAAACGCCTGCGGAAACACAAAGCCAATCAACACCTACGCAGTACTAGTTGGTTGCATATATTGAGCGCTTACCGTGTACAGAGCACTGTACTAAGCGCTTGGGAGAGTATGACACAATGGTAAACAGACCTGCTCCCTGCCCAGAACAAGCTTGCAATCTAGAGGGAGAAAGGAGAGGTGCCAACTGGGGAGTGAGTAACCTACGCTCCATCGGATGTGTCAATGGGTAGGGAGAAGCGAGGACTAAGAGAAGAGTTCGTCGATCAATCAGTAGTATTTGTTGAGCGCTTACTGTGTGCCGAGCACTGGACTAATCGGTTGGGAGAGCGCAATTCAAGAGAGTCGTAAACTCGTTCCCTGCCCTCAATAAACTTAAAGTCAAGACCTCTCAAAGTAAGGTGCACTTTTAATAATGATAATAATTATGGTACTTGTAAAGCACTTACTATGTGGCATTCATTCATTCATTCAATCGTAATAATGATAATAATGATGGTACTTTTAAAGCGCTTACTATGTGGCATTCATTCATTCATTCATTCAATTGTATTTATTGAGCGCTTACTGTGTGCAGAGCACTGTACTAAGCACTTGGGAAGTACAAGTTGGCAACATATAGAGACGGTCCCTACTCAACAATAGGCTCACAGTCTGAAAGGGGGAGACAGACAACAAAACAAAACGTGTGGGCAGGTGTCAAGTCGTCAGAACAAATAGAATTAAAGCTAGATGCACATCATTAACAAAATAAAGAGAATGGTACGGTCCTCTCCTGGTTCTCCTCTTATCTCTCCGGTCGTTCATGCTCAGTCTCTTTTGAAGGCTCCTCCTCCCCCTCCCATCCCCTTACTGTGGGGGTTCCCCAAGGTTCAGTGCTTGGTCCTCTTCTGTTCTCAATCTACACTCACTCCATTGGTGACCTCAGTCACTCCCACGGACGCTGATGACACCCAGATCTACACCTCTTCCCCTGCTCTCTCCCCCTCCCTCCAGGCTTGCATCTCCTCCTGCCTTCAGGACATCTCCATCTGGATGTCTGCCCGCCACCTAAAACTCAACATGTCCAAGACTGAACTCCTTGTCTTCCCTCCCAAACCCTGCCCTCTCCTTGACTTTCCCATCTCTGTTGACGGCACTACCATTCTTCCCACCTCACAAGCCCGCAAACATGGTGTCATCCTCGACTCCGCTCTCTCATTCACCCCTCACATCCAAGCCATCACCAAAACCTGCCGGTCTCAGCTCCGCAACATTGCCAAGATCCACCCTTTCCTCTCCATCCATACCGCTATACTGCTCGTTCAAGCTCTCATCCTATCCCGTCTGGACTACTGCATCAGCCTTCTCTCTGATCTCCCATCCTCGTGTCTCTCCGCACTTCAATCCATACTTCATGCTGCTGCCCGGATTGTCTTTGTCCAGAAACACTCTGGGCATGTTACTCCCCTCCTCAAAAATCTCCAGTGGCTACCAATCAATCTGAGCATCAGGCAGAAACTCCTCACCTTGGGCTTCAAGGCTGTCCATCACCTTGCCCCTTCCTACCTCACCTCCCTTCTCTCCTTCTCCAGCCCAGCCCGCAACCTCCGCTCCTCCGCCGCTAATCTCCTCACCGGGCCTCGTTCTCGCCTGTCCCGCCATCGACCCCCGGCCCACGTCATCCCCCGGGCCTGGAATGCCCTCCCTCTGCCCATCCGCCAAGCTAACTCTCTTCCTCCCTTCAAGGCCCTACTGAGAGCTCACCTCTTCCAGGAGGCCTTCCCAGACTGAGCCCCTTCCTTCCTCTCCCCTTCGTCCCCCTCTCCATCCCCCCCACCTTACCTCCTTCCCTTCCCCACAGCACCTGTATATATGTATATGTTTGTACATATTCATTACTCTATTTATTTATTTTACTTGTACATATCTATTCTATTTATTTTATTTTGTTAGTATGTTTGGTTTTCTTCTCTGTCTCCCCCTTCTAGACTGTGAGCCCACTGTTGGGTAGGGGCTGTCTCTATAGGTTGCCAACTTGTACTTCCCAAGCGCTTAGTACAGTGCTCTGCACACAGTAAGCGCTCAATAAATACGATTGATTGATTGATTGATGTGCGAGTAAAATAGAGTAATAAATCTGTATAAACATATATACAGGTGCTGTGGGGAGGGGAAGGAGGTAGGGTGGGGGGATGAGGAGGGAGAGAGGAAGGAGGGGGCTCAGTCAGGGAAGGCTCTTGGAGGAGGTGAGCTCTCAGTAGGGCTTTGAAGGGAGGAAGAGAGCTAGCTTGGTGGATGGGCAGAGGGAGGGCATTCCAGGCCAGGGGGAGGATGTGGGCCGGGGGTCGATGGCAGGACGGGCGAGAACGAGGCCCGGTGAGGAGATTAGCGGCGGAGGAGCGGAGGGTGCCGGCTGGGCTGGAGAAGGAGAGAAGGGATGCGAGGTAGGAGGGGGTGAGGTGATGGACAGCCTTGACGCCGAGAGTGAGGAGTTTTTGACTGATGCGTAGGTTTTGCTTGATGGCAGGCACTGCTTTAAGCCCTGGTCCAGATACAAGGCAATCAGGTTGGACAGGGCCCATATCCCACACGGGGCTCACGGTCGTAATCCCCATTTGAAACATAAGGTAAACTGAGACACAAAGAAGTGAAGTGATTCGCCCAAGGTGACACAGCAGACAAGTGGCGGAGCAGGAATTAGAACCCAGGTCATCCTGACCCACTAGGCCACTCTATTAATAATAATAATAATAATAATTAATAATAATAATGATGATGGCATTTAGTGGAAAGAGCCTGGGCTTGGAAGTCAGAGGTCGTGGGTTCTAATCCCAGCTCCACCACTTGTGAGCAGTGTGACTTCGGGCAAGTCACTTCACTTCTCTGGGCCTCAGTTACCTCATCTGGAAAATGGAGAGTAAGACTGTGAGCCCCATGTGGGACATCCTGTTTACCTTGTATCTACCCCAGAGCTTAGATCAGGGCTTGGCACTTAGTAAGCACTTAACAAATACCATTATTACTATTATTACTATTATAGTTGTAGCAATGGCATGTACCAGGTGCTTACTGTGTGCTGAGCACTGCACTAAGCACTGGGAAAGAATAGACAGGTGGGAATTAGACTGGATCTCTACAGAGTTCAAATACCTTTACCTCACACTTATTTTTAAAAAAGGAAAATAAAAGAGGTCTCCACTGAGTCTTCAAATACGAAAACTGTCACAGTAGAGGAACACTAGTTCCTAAGAGCAGTCTTGGAGGCAAAATTGTTTGAAAGCTCTCATTTAGAACATATGATCCTTATGGTACTGTACTGGCCATTTTATAAAATAGATAAATGATTGTGTTCTCTCTGCCTTTGGTTACAAAGCAGAGTGAGTTGATATGAGCATATTATGGATGTAGTAATTTGACATATAATTACATAATTAATGATCAATAAATTGTATTTATTGAACACATTGTATGCAGAGCACTGTACTACACACCTGAGTGAATACAATATTAATCAATCCATCAATTGTATTTATTGAGCGCTTACTGTGTGCAGAGCACTGTACTAAGCGCTTGGGAAGTACAAGTTGGCAACATATAGAAACGGTCCCTACCCAACAGTGGGCTCACAGTCTAGAAAATACGCTTCTGCAACTTCCCCTCTCCCTCCCATCCTGCCTTTGCTGAAGATTCCATACCCTTTGCTCTAAATCCAACACACAAGGAAATGAAAATGAAACTGGGACAAATTAATCCACCAGGCTTTAGGAATATTTTGAGAATAGAAAATAACAAGCGACAGCAACTTCAAAGGCATCCTTCTCCTGTTTGCTCTGGCTTCTAAATATTAATTGAACATAAGGGTCTCAGAGATATTCGCACTTCAGGACAGAGCTGACTTGAATTGCTCTCTTGAGCACTAATTGATTACTTCACTTTACAAGTAGCATGGCCAAGAAAGGCTGCAATGGATTGGGCTTGTTCAAAATGCACTTGTAAATCCGAGTCTAGTTCTCTACTGGGAGTTTATTTTTGGCAACTCTGTGACTACCATCTCTGTTATACCGCAGTGTTCTGCACACAGTAAGTGCTCAATAAAGACAACTGATTGACAGCAAGCCTTGTCGACTTAACCACTTAATTATAAAGTTGGCAAAACAATTGTGTCCGTCTTCTGTATGGAAGAAAGGCAGCAATTATAAAGTCCACGTTGTGGGCAGGGATCGCTTCTCTTTATTGCTGCGTTGTACTTTCCAAGCGCTTAGTAACAATAATAATAACGATGGCATTTATTAAGCACTTACTATGTACAAAGCACTGTTGTAAGCACTGGGGAGGTTAGCAGCGTGGCTCAGTGGAAAGAGCCCGGGCTTTGGAGTCAGAGGTCATGGGTTCGAATCCCAGTTCCGCCAATTGTCAGCTGTGTAACTTTGGGCAAATTACTTAACTTCTCTAGGCCTCAGTTACCTCATCTGTAAAATGGCGATTAAGACTGTGAACCCCCCGTGGGGCAACCTGATCACCTTGTAACCTCCCCAGCGCTTAGAACATAGTAAGGGCTTAATAAATGCTATTATCATTATTATTGTTATTATTATTACAAAGTGATCAGGTTGTCATTCATTCATTCATTCAATCATATTTATTTATTTATTTATTAATGGCATTTATTAAGTGCTTACTATGTGCAAAGCACTGTTCTAAGTGCTGGGGAGGTTACAAGGTGATCAGGATGTCCCACAGGGGGCTCACAGTCTTAATCCCCATTTTTACAGATGAGGTAACTGAGGCCCAGAGAAGTGAAGTGACTTGCCCAAAGTCATACAGCTGACCATTGGAAGAGCCGGGATTTGAACCCATGACTTCTGACTCCAAAGCCCAGGCTCTTTTCCACTGAACCACGCTGCTTCTCTAGTGCTTGGGAAGTACAAGTTGGAAAGGGGGGCTCACAATCTTAATCCCCATTTTACAGATGAGGTAACTGAGGCATAGACAGGTTAAGTGACTTGTACAAAGTCACACAGGTGACAATTGGTGGAGCCGGGATTTGAACCCATGACCTTTGACTCCAAAGACCGTGCTCTTTCCACTGAGCCACGATGCACACAATAAGTGCTCAATAAATATGACTGAATGAAAGATACAGTTAAGCGTTAATTCCCACAGCCTAATTCATTTCAATTACATTATGTGTTTGCTAACATTTTAAATAATTATAAAATGGATTTTTTAATTGCGTAGGAACTTATATTTGTTTTCAATATATTCATTTAAAATTCAACTGCCAAATGGAAACACCAGCTAATTAGTGGAGTGGCAAGTTATTGATTTGCCTTTTGTTTCTCATCCCATGATTTCTGGACCCAAAGGGGCTACCCTAGGAGGAAATGGACGCCTTCAAGTTGAGCGCTTCAAAAGGCAATTAAAGAAAGATCCCTATTTGCACTCTACTCATTAGCAGGTAAATGAAAGCAAGATCCATTCTTTTTCTGCATGGGTTGCTTCCCGGGACATCTTTCTTCGAAGATTAATGTGTCCATCTGTTTGAGAACTCTTAGATAAAAGATAAGATCATGATAAAATAAGGCTACAAATTGGGGTTGCCCGCCCAAAGCCTGGCTATCCAAACTAAGTGATTGACATCTGGGGACAGTGCAACTGGCATTTCTCTCCGACTAAATTAAATTGACACTGGCTTCCAATAAAGTTCCAATGGTTTAACTGCTTCATGGAAGAAATCAGACTTCTCTGACCCAGACTGTGGGATTCACAGCAAGCCTACTGAAAAGCTTACTAACAACAGTGAAGATAAAAATTGACATATTTTTGTTTCTGTAGCTATGGAGGAAGCTTTAAAAATTACTTCAAGTAATTGTTTTAGGTGTACATAAAAAAGGCAATAATGTAATTCCATTTCTCAAAGACTTTTTCTGATGGCACTCTTTATAGTCAGATTAACCAGTTTGACTGTACGATCACGGCATTTAGTGCAAGTATTTGGGATCCATTACTACAACCTCTCCTTTCCAGTTGTCTGAATTGTAAAAAAAAAAATAATAATAATAATAAGGTCACCATCTGGATCATGAAACTGTCAATCCACATCTACGGTGCTTCCTTGAATCATACCACGCTGTGATCTCACTGATGCTCAAAGTCCGAGATCGCAAGCAAGGTGCACCTCACTTTGAAAACAAAAGAAACAAAAGGAAAGAACGGGTTGCAAAATAGAACTTAGAAGGAGATGAAGACTGTGGGACACATAAATACGTCTTCAAGTATACAACGGGGTTTGGCGGGGAGGGAGGAGTTCTCCATTTTCCGTGAAGGACAAAAAAGAGAAAGGTTTCTTGTATTTCCACAGGAGAAATTAAAGTGGGGGTTGGCTTGAGATACTTTTGTGCCCTAGGAAACAAATCAATCAGTCAATGGTATTGATTGAGCTCTTACAGTATGCAAAGCACTGTACTAAGCACTCAAGAGAGTACAATTTCATTGAGAAGCAGCATGACTCAGTGGAAAGAGCCCAAGCTTTGGAGTCAGAGGTCATGGGTTCAAATCCTGGCTCTGCCAATTGTCAGCCGTGTGACTTTGGGCAAGTCACTTAACTTCTCTGGGCCTCAGTTACCTCATCTGTAAAATGGGGACTGTGAGCCCCCTGTGGGACAACCTGATCACCTTGTAATCTCCCCAGCGCTTATAACAGTGCTTTGCACATAGTAAGCGCTTAATGTGTCATTATTATTATTATTGCAATATAACAGAATTGGTAGACATGTTCCCTGCCCGCAACTCAATTGATCAATCATCAATCAACCAGAGAATCGATCAATCAATCAGAGAAGCAGCATGGCTCAGTGGAAAGAGGCCGGACTTGGGAGCCAGAGGTCATGGGTTCAAATCCCAGCTCCGCCACTTGCTCTGCACACAGTAAGCACTCAGTAAACACCATTGATTGATTGTTAGTATATTCCAAATTTATTACCTCACATACCTGTCCTACTAAGATAATAATAATCATGGTATTTGTTAAGCACTTAACTATGTGCCAGGCACTGTACTAAGCACTGGGGTGGATACAAGCAGATCAGGTTGGATACAGTCCCTTTCCCATGTGGGGCTCACAGTCTCGATACCCATTTTCCAGATGAGGTAACTGAGGCCCAGAGAAGTGAAGCGACATGCCCAAGGTCACAGAGCAGACAGGTGGTGGAGCCAGGATTAGAACCCATGACCTTCTGA
Organism: Tachyglossus aculeatus; assembly: GCF_015852505.1. Lineage (NCBI taxonomy): Eukaryota > Metazoa > Chordata > Mammalia > Monotremata > Tachyglossidae > Tachyglossus > Tachyglossus aculeatus. The sequence goes on along the minus strand of NC_052067.1, from coordinate 144,669,919 downwards.
CTGCCAGGCCCGTGTTCTAACCATGTTTCATCCTTGTTCTTCCTCCTTCTCCTCCCTCAATTTGTAAATAACGTATGTTTGTCCATTTCACCCATTAGTGTGAAAGCCCTGTGAAGGCAGGGTCTATTTTTTTGTTTGTTTTTGCAGTAATCCCCCAAGCTTGTACAACAGTGCTCTGCACACAGTAGGTGCTCAGTCAATACCACTAATTAATTGGTCGCCAACCGCTTTAAGTGTTTTCTGAAGCACTACAGTTCCACTGAGCACACCATAGAAATGGACTGTGGAAAACTGACTTTGACATTTGAATGTGCCTTATTGAATGACCTTTTCAGCCACTCAGCTTCAAATAATAATAATAATAATAATAATAATAATAATAATAATAATAATTAATAATGGCATTTGTTAAGCGCTTACTATGTGCAGAGCACTGTTCTAAGCGCTGGGGGAGATACAAGGTGATCAAGTTGCCCCACATGGGGCTCACAATCAATCCCCATTTTACAGAGGAGGTAACTGAGGCTCAGAGAAGTTAAGTGACTTGCCCAAGGTCACTCAGCCATTATGTGGTGGAGTCGGGGTTCGAACCCATGACCTCTGACTCCAAAGCCCGTGCTCTTTCCACTGAGCCACGCTGCTTCTCTTTTTAGGTTTAAAGAACCTAAAAAGGTCCAAAATGAGTTTAATGATATTGTCAACAGGTAACGCTCCTCAGAAAAAGGCACTCAAATGGTTTGGGATATGTTAGAAGAATGGAGTATGCATACTTAGCATTAGCCTTATGTTGATCTATTTTTCAAGTCTGTGTGTCTCATAGGGTAAAGAGAAATAGATAGCAAATATCTCTATCGTATTCCTCTTTTTTTTCTTTCTGCATTCAGAGGAAACATCAGTCTCGCCACCAGTCCCTCGTCCATATCCTCCCTCTGGCTGGAACTCTTCCCGCCTCCATATCCGACGGACCACCGCTCTTCCCACCTTCAAAGTCTCCCTCCAGTTATCGCCCCATCTCTCTCCTACCATTCCTCTCCAAACTCCTTAAGCGAGTTATCTACACCCACTGTCTCCACTTCCTCTCCTCGACCCATTCCAATCCGGCTTCTACCCCCTTCGCTTCACACAAACAGCCCACTCTATGGTCACCAATGACCTCCTTTGGCCAAATCCATCGGCTTCTCTTCCACCCTAAACCTCTTCAATCTCTCGGCTGCCTTAGAGACTGTGGGAACATTATCCAACCTTGGATTCACTGACACTGTCCTCTCCTTGTTCTCCTCTTATCTCTCTAGCTACTCATTCATTCATTCATTCAATCATATTTATTGAGTGCTTACTGTGTGCAGACACTGTACTAAACTCCTTCTCAGTCTCTTAGGTTCCTCCACTGCCTCCCACCCGCTAACTGTGGGGGCTCAGTTCTGGGTCCCCTTCTATTCTCCATCTACACCCACTCCTTTGGAAATTTTAGGTCTTCCATGACTTCAACTACCATCTGTATGTGGATATTCCCAAATCTACCTCTCCAGCCCTGACCTCTCTCCTTCTCTGCAGGCTTGCATTTCCTCCTGCCTTTAGGACATCTCTTCACACCCGGATCATTTTCCTAAAAAAGAGTTGTTCGATTCACAGCTTCTTACTCCTCAAGAACCTCCAGTGGTTACCCACCCAACTCCGCATCAAACAGAAACTACTGATCCTCATCTTTAAAACATTCAATCAGCTCATCTCCTCGGATTTTGCCTCGCTGATTTCTTACTTCAACCCAACCCGCACACTTTGCTTCTCCAATGCTTTGGTGCCTGGGCTACTCAATGACCCAAAGGCCATCAAAGAGAATGACCATAAGGGGGATTTTCTCCCTGGGGTCCTGGCCCTTATTCCATTACCTGGAGGGAGATGCCAATGGAGCTTGCTGACCAGGTCGGTCAGTCAGTCGGTCGTAATTACTGAGCGCTGACCATGCGCAGAGCGCTTCGGCGAGTACAATATAAAAATATAACAGACACATTCCAAGTGTGTCCCTGCCACCTATTTTAATGGGAAGACTGATTTTTTCCTTCTCTTATCCCACTCAAGGGGCTCAAAAGGAGCTCAGATTTAAGACCCCTGCAGGAAGCATCCTCCAAGAAAATAATAATAATAATAATAATGGCATTTGTTAAGTGCTTACTAGCAAGGTATGCACCATCTTATTTGTATCTCTCATCTTATTTGTTGTTTTTCTCTCCACTCTCCTGGGCCATTAGAGCATAAGCAATTTGGGGGAGAGACCATACTTTTCATTTCTCTCTTATTTTCCCAAGTACCAGATTCAGAATGCAGTAGGCACTCAATGATTGTTATTAGTAATAATTATGGTATTTTATTATGCTCTTCGGTTCTTTTCTTGGTGTCAGGAACGGTTTTCTATTTCATCAGATGTAATACATTTGGCTTAAAAACACTCATTTTCAAGGTGTAAACTCCAGCCCTCTGGTCAACTTTCAAAGGAGTAACAAGATTGGGAAAAATTATTTAAGTTGACAAACAACGTGGCCTAGTGAAAAAATCATGGGCCTAAGAGTCGGAGGACTTGAGTTCTAATCCTGGCTCTGCCACTAGTTTGCTGTGTGACCTTGGGCTAGTCACTTAGCTTCTCTGTGCCTCACTTTCCTCATTTGTAGAACGGGGATTAAATCCTACTCCCTCTACTTACTCTGTGAGCCCCTTGTGGGACATGGACTGTATCCAACCTGAATATCTTGAATTTACCCAGGCCTTTAGTACAGTAATAGGCACATAGTTAAAGCTTAACAAATGCCATGATTATTAAGTGTTTCAACTCTGAAGCCATTTTTGCTGGCATAGGACTGCTCGCTTCATATGACCAGTACCCAGAAACTAAACGAATACACTGCCCCATAGAAGTCAAGGAGCCATAGAAAGAAATCAGAACAAAGATGAAAAGAGAATGCAAGTCTAGCAGAATAAACCTCCCACAAAGCAGAAAGAACTCAAATGGTCACATTGTATCTTTAACCTCAGAAAGAATTCATTGGCCATCCTCTGAATTCCTGTCCTCAAGTTTACTTTTCATTTGTTAAATAGAAAATGGTACAAACACAAATTACCATTGTTCTCTTGCCTGAGCATAGGAAATACAAGAAAATGTTGATTAAGGAAAATGACTGCAAAATACATCTTATCAAAAAACTAAAAATGAATTACTGCAGGAGCCGGATGAGACAGTGATTAAGCAGCTTTTCTCTGAATGTACATTTTATTATATTAAGCAATGATTCAAGAAAATATAAAATGTGCTTTTCTCCCAACAATTATTCTCTTGCTGTCCGTATGACAATTTTGAGGGAATAAAAGCTATATCCACTATTCTATTGAAATTATTATTTTTAAGACTCTTGAAGATGGAAAGCAGTGTGGCTTAGTGGATAGAGCCCCTGGGTTCTAATTCCGACTCTGACACTTGTCTGCTGTGTGACCTGGGGCAAGTCACTTCACCTCTCTGGACCTCAGTTCCCTCATTTGTACATATTTATTACTCTATTAATTTATTTTACTTGTACATATTTATTCTATTTATTTTACTTTGTTAATATGTTTTGTTTTGTTGTCTGTCTCCCCCTTCTAGACTGTGAGCCTGCTGTTGGGTAGGGACCGTCTCTATATGTTGCCAACTTGTACTTCCCAAGTGCTTAGTATAGTGCTCTGCACACAGTAGGCGCTCAATAAATACAATTGAATGAATGAATGAATGAATGAATGAATGAAAAAATGGGGACTAAGAGTGTGAGCCCTATGTGGGATAGGGACTGAGTCCAACCTGATTAGCTTGTATCTACCCCAGCGCGTGGAACGGTGCTTAGCATATAGTAAGCACTTAGCAAGTACCAAAATTAATATTATACATTTAATTTGAATGGGGCCTTACTTTACCATGGTTAACAGAGTTCATTTCATTGATTTCATTCAGTTGTATTTTGAGCGCTTACTGTGTGCCGACCACTGTACTAAGCACTTGGGAAGTATGAATCGACAACATATAGAGACGGTCCCTACCCAACAATGGGCTCACAGTCAAAAAGAAGGCCACAGACAACAAACAGAACAAGTAGACAGGTGTCAATACCATCAGAATAAATAGAATTATAGCTGTATACACATCATTAGTAAAATAGAGTAATAAATATCTACAAATATACACAAGTGCTGTGGGGAGGGGAGGAGGAGAGGAAAAAGGGGGGCTCAACCTGGGAAGGCTTCCTGGAGAAGGTGAGCTCTCAGTAGGGCTTTGAAGGAAGGAAGAGAGCTAGCTTGGTGGATGGGCGGAGGGAGGGCATTCCAGGCCTGGGGGATGATGTGGGTCGGGGGTCGACGGTGGGACAGGCGAGAATGAGGCACGGTGAGGAGAATAGCGGCAGAGGAGCGGAGGGTGCGGGGTGGGCTGGAGAAGGAGAGAAGGGAGGGGAGGTAGGAGGGGGCGAGGTGATAGACAGCCTTGAAGCCGAGAATTAGGAGTTTTTGCTTGATTCGAAGGTTGACAGGCAGCCACTGGATATTTTTGAGGAGGGGAGTGACATTCCCAGAGTGCTTCTGTACAGAGATAATCCGGGCAGCAGAGCGAAGCATAGACTGAATCGGGGACAGACAGAAGGATGGGAGATCAGAGAGGAGGCTGATGCAGTAATCCAGTTCGGAGGCACAGATGAAAACTCAAGTGAACAGTAGGTCGATCCACTGAATGGTCAGAGAGTGATATAGAATCTGAACCAGTATGACTGTAGGCTCCTTGAGGGCAGGAACCATGGCACATTATTTCCTTCTACGGCACTCTCCCAAACATTTAGGATAGTATTCTGCATACTTTTTAGACTTTTACTACATACCAATGGTGTGTTGCAGCACGCCATTGCCTCTCCTTGGAATTTTTGTTTGTCAATATTGCCTTACTCTTCTCAATATCCCTTTATCTGTCCCTTACTTAGCCCTTTTTTTTGCCACGACTTTTTCCTTGATTACTGACTCCTCCTTCCCCCTTCTTGCTCCCTTTTCCTTTTTAGCCTCCATCTGTGGAAGACGAGCCCTAAAATTTAAACTCTGTTCTTTTCCCTCTCCAGCTTTTCCAAACATTTAGACCTATAAAAATAAAACATAAATCCTCTAGAATTATCTTTCCCAGGCCTTCTGCCTCCACACCTAAATATGTCATTTCAAATTTGGTGACATTCATTTTGTGCCTCCAAAATCCCTTTGAGCAAACCATAAACATCTCACTGGCACTGCACACACATAACTCACATCTAAAAACCTTGGAACCCAAAACTGCTGTATGAGATCACTGTCTTCTTCTAAAGTCAATTTCCATCATCCACATTTCTTACCCTCATTCGTCTCTCCCAGTTTTTCTCACCAATTTTAATCCTTTTTTTATGGTATTTGTTAGGCACTTACTATGTGTCGGGCACTGTACTAAGCGCTGGGGTAGATACAAGGTAATCAGGTTGTCCCACGAGGGGCTCACAGTCTTAATCCCCATTTTATAGATGAGGTCACTGAAATCCAGAGAATAATAATAATAATAATGGCATTTGTTAAGTGCTTACTACGTGCCAAGCACTATTCTAAGCACTAGGGTGGATACAGATAATCAGGTTGTCCCATGTGGGGTTCACGGTCTTAATCCCCATTTTACAGAGGACGTAACTGAGGCACAGAGACGTGAAGCAACTTGCCCAAGGTAACACAGCAGACAAATTGCGGGGCCGGGATTAGAATAATAATAATAATGATAGCATTTGTTAAGCACTTACTATGTGCCAAGCACTGTTCTAAACGTTGGAGAGGATACAAGGTGATCAGGTTGCCCCATGTGGGGCTCACAGTCTCCATCCTCATTTTACAGATGAGGGAACTGAGGCACAGAGAAGTGAAGTGACTTGCCCAAGGTCACACAATGAATGAGCGGCCGAGGTGGGATTAATAATAATAATAATAATGGCATTTATTAAGCACTTACTATGTGCAAAGCACTGTTCTAAGCGCTGGGGAGGTTACAAGGTGAACAGGTTGTCCCACAGGGGGCTCACAGTCTTCATCCCCATTTTACAGATGAGGTAACTGAGGCACAGAGAAGTTAAGTGACTTGTCCAAAGTCACACAGCTGACAATTAGCAGAGCTGGGATTCGAACCCATGACCTCTAACTCCCAAGCCCGGGCTCTTTCTACTAGGCCCGTGCTCTATCCACTAGGCCACGCTGCTCATCAACTTGCCTTACAATCGAAAGTCCTGAAACTCAGACCCATCTTTCCTTCACAACGCCGTTCACGTCTCCTCCTCCCCCTGTCAAAATTCGACCCAGGATTTCGTTCATTTCCGCAGCAGCCTTTAGGACGTGTCCCTCTTCACTATAAGCTTAATGTGGACGGGGAATGTGTTTACCACCTCTGCTATATTGAACTCCCCCAAGCATGTAAGTACAGTGTTCAATCAATGTGATTGAGTGATTGATTGAAGTGAGGAGGAACAACCCCAAAGTCAGAGCTTAGGGGTGGAGGGGGGAGAAGAGAAAGGAGGTATTCATTAATTCAATCATTCATTCACTCAATCGTATTTATTGAGCGCTTACTGTGTGCAGAGCACTCTACTAAGCGCTTGGGAAGTACAAGTTGGCAACATATAGAGACAGTCCCTACCCAACAGTGGGCTCACAGTCTAGAAGGGGGAGACAGAGAACAAAACAAAACATATTAACAAAATAAAATAAATTGAATAAATCTGTACAAATAAACTAAATAAATACAATAATAAATCCGTACAAGCATATATACATATATACAGGTGCTGTTGGGAGGGGAAGGAGGTAAGGTGAGGGGGAATGGGGAGGGGGAGGAGAGAAGATGGGGAGGTACATTGCTGCTGTCCTCATTGTCCCCCCTGCAGAGTCAGAAAAACTCAATCATTGCTATTTATTGAGCGCTTACTGAGTGCAGAGCACTGTACTAGAACAGTGCTTTGCACATAGTAAGCACTTAATAAATGCCATCATAATTATTATTATTATTATTATTACTAAGCGCTTGGGGGAGTACGATATAAAAGAGTTGTTAGCCACGTTCCGCTTTCTTTCTTGGGGGTTGCCTTCAGAATCAGCTGAATACACAGCCTCCTGTTCTTCCCCTTCCTTCCTCTCCCCCTCATCCCCCTCTCCATCCCCCCGACCTTACCTCCTTCCCTTCCCCACAGCACCTGTATATATGTATATATGTTTGCACATATTTATTACTCTATTTATTGATTGATTGATTTTAATTGTACATATCTATTCTATTTATTTTATTTTGTTAGTATGTTTGGTTTTGTTCTCTGTCCCCCTTTTATACTGTGAGCCTACTGTTGGGTAGGGACTGTCTCTATATGTTGCCAACTTGTACTTCCCAAGCGCTTAGTACAGTGCTCTGCACACAGTATGCGCTCAATAAATACAATTGATTGATTGATTCCCACCTCCCATTCCCTCTTGGCTTGTCTTAGGCCGTCGAACCTCCCATTCCCTCTTGGCTTGTCTTAGGCCGTCGAGTTGTTTCCGACCCATAGCGACACCGCAGACAGATCTCTCCCAGAGATCTGCCCCGTTCTCCATCCGCAATCATTCTGGTAGTGGATCCAGAGACTTTTCCTGGTAAAAATCCAGAAGGGGTTGGCCACTGCCGCTTTCCACGCAGTCAACCCGAGTCTCCACCCTCGACTCTCTCCCATGTCGCCGCTGCCCAGCACGGGGGGGGTTTCGACTTGTTGCAGATGGCCTGCCACTCGCTAGCCACTGGCCATGCTAGGAATGGAATGGGTAGGCCTCTGCTGGACTTTCCCTCCTGTAGTCAGTAATAATAATAATAATAATGTTGGTATTAAGCGCTTACGATGTGCAAAGTACTGTTCTAAGTGCTGGGGGAGATACAAGGTAATCAGGTTGTCCCACGTGGGGCTCACAGTCTTCATCCCCATTTTACAGATGAGGGAACTGAGGCCCAGAGAAGTGAAGTGACTTGCCCAAAGTCACACAGCTGACAAGTGGCGGAGCCGGAATTTGAACCCATGACCTCTTGACTCCAAAGCCCGGGCTCTTTCCACTGAGCCACGCTGCTTCTCTACCAGTCAGTACTGGTAGAGGACTGGAAACTCTCCCCCTTGTCTCCCCCTGTCCCCCTCTTCATCCCCCTCATTTTACCTCCTTCCCTTCCCCACAGCACCTGTATATATGTATATATGTTTGTACATATTTGTTACTCTATTTATTTATTTTACTTGTACATATCTATTCTATTTATTTTATTTTGTTAGTATGTTTGGTTTTGTTCTCTGTCTCCCCCTTTTAGACTGTGAGCCCACTGTTGGGTAGGGGCTGTCTCTATATGTTGCCAACTTGTACTTCCCAAGCGCTAAGTACAGTGCTCTGCACACAGTAAGCGCTCAATAAATACGATTGATGATGATGATGATGATGATGTGACCCTGAGAGGGCTCCTTCCCTCACTTCCAGAAAAAAAGGGGAAGCAGCATGGCCTAGTGGCTAGAGCACAGGCCCAGGAGTCAGAAGGACCTGGGTTCTAATCCCAGCTCTGCCACTTTTCATTCATTCATTCATTCATTCAATCGTATTTACTGAGCACTTACTGTGTGCAAAGCACTGTACTAAGCGCTTGGGAAGTACAAGTTGGCAACATAACTGGCTATTGTGTGATCTTAGACAAGTCACTTTACTTCTCTTTGCCTCAATGACCTCATCTGTAAAATAAGGATTAGGACTGCGAGCCCCACGTGAGACAGGGACTGCATCTAACCTGCTTAACTCGTATCTAATAATAATAATAATAATAATGATGGTATTTGTTAAGCGCTTACTATGTGCCAAGCCCTGTTCTAAGCACTGGGGAGGATATAAGGTGATCAGGTTGTCCCACGTGGGGCTCACGGTCTTCATCCCCATTTTACAGATGAGGTAACTGAGGCCCAGAGAAGTGAAGTGACTTGCCCAAATTCACACAGCTGACAAGTGGCGGAGCCGGAATTTGAACCCATGACCTGCCCCAGTGTTTAGTACGGTGCCACATAGTAAGTGTGTAACAACTGCCAAAAAAAAATTTTTAAAGGCATCGGATCTTTTGGCAATGGTTTTTCCATAGGAGGATGGAAAGGACTTTCAGTAGTCCCAGTTTTAAGCAGTTTGACCTTCTCATTTCATAGCACGTGCCTCTCTTTCTTCATTAAGCTGAATCCGGTGGGAAATTAAAATGATTCAACATTATCCTTGGTCTGAGTAAATCAGGATAGTGTCTATGCATGCAGTGCTAGAGGCTCCAGACGTAATTGCCAACCCAACTATAAATGCATTATTGCAAAATTTAACATGACACTAATTGTTCCATACAGGTACACTGAGTGGAAGCAGTGTGGCCTAGTGGAAAGAGCACAGGCTTGAAAGTCAGAGGAACTGGGATCTAATCCCGGCTCTGACATCTGTCTGCTGTGTGACCTTGGGCCAGTCATTTAACTTCCCTGTGCCTCAGTTTCCTCATCTGCAAACTAGGGATATCATACCCGTTTTCCCTCCTAGAGTGAGCCTCATGTGAGATCTGATGATCTTGCAACTACCCCAGGGTTTAGTACAGTGCCTGACACATAGTAAGCACTTAACAGCGTGGCTCAGTGGAAAGAGCCCGGGCTTTGGGGTCAGAGGTCATGGGTTCAAATCCCGGCTCCACCACTTAGCTGTGTCACTTAACTTCTTTGGGTCTCAGTTCCCTCATCTGTAAAATGGGGATGAAGCCTGTGAGCCCCACGTGGAACAACCTGATTACCTTGTATCTACCCCAGCGTGGCACATAGTAAGCGCTTAACTAATACCAACATTCTTACTATTATTATTAACAAATACCGCAGTTATTTTAACCACAGTTATTATCATTGTGGAAGATGAAATTGTCAAATTGTACTTTCCAAGCGCTTAGCACAGTGCTCTGCACACAGTAAGCGCTCAATAAATAAGACTGAATGAATGAAATCAATACAAAGAAAAACATATGAATCCAAATTACCCCTTTGCTGTTGCCGCCTGTGGTGGTATTGAGTGTGCACTGCTCTGTGTTTGTGGCCAAGTTTGCCTAGCTATTGCCTAAATGTCAAATTCTCGCCCAACTGCAAAATCCTGGTGGGCAAGGATCGTGCCTACCAATTCTAATAATAATTACAATAATAATGATGGTACTTGTTAAGCGCTTACTCTGTGCCAAGCACTGTTCTAAGCACTGAGGCAGAGACATGTTTATCAGGTTGGACACAGACGCGTCCCACATGGGGCTCACACTCTTAATCCCCATTTATTACAGAGGAGGGCACTGAGGCACAGAGAAGTGAAATGACTTGCCCAAGGTCATACAGCAGATCAGTGGTGGAGCCAGGATTAGCACCAATGACCTTCCGGCTCCCAGGCCCGTGCTCTATCTAGAACAAGCGCTTAGTACAGTGCTCTAACACAGTAAGCACTCAATAAATACGATTGAATGAACACACCGTGCTGCTTCTCATAATAATAATGATGGCATTTATTAAGCGCTAACTATGTGCAAAGCACTGTTCTAAGCACTGGGGTAGATACAAAGTAATCAAGTTGTCCCACGTGGGGCTCACAGACTTAATCCCCATTTTCCAGATGAGGTAACTGAGGCCCAGAGAAGGTAAGTGACTTGCCCAAAGTCACACAGCTAAGTGGCAGAGCCGGAATTTGAACCCATGACCTCTGACTCCAAAGCCCGGGCTCTTTCCACTGAGCCACGCTGCTTCTCATCAACTTCTCATCAACCTTCTCAACTAGAGAAGCAGCGTGGCTCAGTGGAAAAGAGCCCGGGCTTTGGAGTCAGAGGTCATGGGTTCAAATCCCACCTCTGCCAATTGTCAGTTGTGTGACTTGGGGCAAGTCACTTCACTTCTCTGGGCCTCAGTTACCTCATCTGTAAAATGGGGATTGAGACTGTGAGCTCCCTGTGGGACAACCTGATCATCTTGTAACCTCCCCGGCGCTTAGAACAGTGCTTTGCACATAGTAAGCGCTACATAAATGCCATTATTAACTACGCCACGCTGCTTCTTCTATACTCTGCTCTCTCCAGGGGTTAGTACAGTGTTCTGTAAACAGGAAAGACTCAATAAATACCACTGCTTGACTGATTAGTATTTACTGTGTACTTAGTGTGTACAGAGCAGGATACTAAGTCCTTGGGAGAGTATAGTATTATTACTATTATGGTATTTTGTTAAGCACTGACTATGTGGCAGACACTGTACTAAGCGCAGAGGTGGATACAGGGAAATCAGGTTGGACACAGTCCCTGTCCCACATGGGGCTTACAGTCTCAATCCCCATTTTACAGATGAGGTAACTGAGGCCCAGAGAAGTGAAGTGACTTGCCCAAGGCCACACAGCAGACAAGTGGCGGAGCCGGGATCAGAACCCATGACCTTCTATCCCAAGCCTGTGCTCAGGATAATAAGATAATAATATGATATTGATGGCATTTGTTAAGCACTATGTGCCAAGCACTGTTCTAAGCAGTGCTTCTTAGGAGAAGCAGTGTGGCTCAGTGGAAAGAGCCCGGGCTTTGGAGTCAGAGGTCATGGGTTCAAATCCCGGTTCCGCCACTTGTCAGCTGTGTGACTTTGGGAAGTCACTTCACTTCTCTGGGCCTCAGTTCCTCATCTGTAAAATGGGGGTGAAGACTGTGAGCCCCCCGTGGGACAACCTGATCACCTTGTAACCTCCCCAGCGCTTAGAACAGTGCTTTGCACATAGTAAGCGCTTAATAAATGCCATCAAAAAAAAGCACTTGGGAGAGTACAATATAACAATACACAGATACCTTCCCTACTCACACGAACTTACAGTCAAGAGTCGGGGTCAGACATTAATAGAAACAAATAAAATTAATGGCGAAATCAGTAGACATCGTCATCATCATCAATCGTATTTATCGAGCGCTTACTGTGTGCAGAGCACTGTACTAAGCGCTTGAGAAGTACAAATTGGCAACATATAGAGACAGTCCCTACCCAACAGTGGGCTCACAGTCTAAGAATAAATAGAATAATAAATATGTATAAATATACACAAATGCTGTGTATATATATAGAGCAGAGGGAGGGAGTAGGGGTGATGTGGGGGGAGGAGGGGCAGAGGAAAAGGGGGGTTCAGTCTGGGAAGGCCTTCTGGAGGAGGTGAGCTCTAAGTAGGGCTTTGAAGAGGCATGATCTCTCTCCTCAAGGAGCTTACGATTCTTAAAATATTGGGACTCAGAATTCATTCATTCATTCATTCATTCGTATTTATTGAGCACTTACTGTGTGCAAAGCACTGTGCTAAGCGCTTGGGAAGTACAAGTTGGCAATATATAGAGACCCAACAACGGGCTCACAATCTAGAAGGGGGAGACAGACAACATAACAAAACATATGGACAGGTGTCAAGTCATCAGAATATGCAGAAATAAAGCCAGATGCACATCATATGGCTAAATGCTAAACTTTTCATTGCCTTTCATGCTTAAGAACAAGTTGGATTTGGCCTTGAAAATGCACTTTATGTAGGATACTATCATAACTAGCTGCATGGTTGCCTCAGTGCTTAATACAGTGCCTGGCACATAGTAAGCACTTAATACCAGTCCTCTAGACTGTAAGCTCTCTGAAGGCAGGGAATGTGTCTGTTTATTATAATACTGTAATTGTCCGAGCCGTTAGTAAAGAAGCAGTATGGCCTAGTGGACAGAGCCCAGGCTGAGAGTCAGAAGGTCATGGGTTCTAATACCGGCTCCGTTACTTGTCTGCTGTGTGGCCTTGGGCAAGTCACTTCACTGCTATGGGCCTTAGTTACCTCATCTTTAAAATGGGGATTGAGGCTGTGAGCCCCAAGTGGGACAGGGACTGGGTGCAACCTGATTTACTTATATCCATCCCGGGGGTTAGAACAGTGCCTGGCACATAGTAATCAATCAATCAATCAATCATATTTATTGAGCGCTTACTGTGTGCAGAGCACTGGACTAAGCGCTTGGGAAGTCCAAGTTGGCAACATATAGAGACAGTCCCTACCCAACAGCGGGCTCACAGTCTAGAAGGGGGAGACAGAAAACAAAACCAAACATACTAACAAAATAAAATAAATAGAATAGATATGTACAAGATAAATAAATAAATGGAGTAATAAATCTGTACAAACATATATACATATATACAGGTGCTGTGGTGAAGGGAAGGAGGAAAGATGGGGGAGATGCAGAGGGGGACGAGGGGGAGAGGAAGGAAGGGGCTCAGTCTGGGAAGGCCTCCTGGAGGAGGTGAGCTCTCAGTAGGGCCTTGAAGGGAGGAAGAGAGCTAGCTTGGCGGATGGGCAGAGGGAGGGCATTCCAGGCCCGGGGGATGACGTGGGCCGGGGGTCGATGGCGGGACAGGCGAGAATGAGGCCCGGTGAGGAGATTAGCGGCAGAGGAGCGGAGGGTGCGGGCTGGGCTGGAGAAGGAGAGAAGGGAGGTGAGGTAGGAGGGGGCGAGGGGATGGACAGCCTGGAAGCCCAGGGTGAGGAGTTTCTGCCTGATGTGCAGATTGATTGGTAGCCACTGGAGATTTAGTAAGTGGTTAACAAACACCACATATTGTTATTTTTATTATTATTATTATTATTATTATTATTACTACAGTGGTCTGCACACAGTAAGCACTCAAAAAAATGATTGACTGACTAATACCATAAAAAAAGAGAAGCAGCGTGGCTCAGTGGAAAAAGCACGGGCCTGGGAGTCAAGAGGTCATGGGTTCTAATCTCAGCTCCGCCACTTGTCAGCTATCTGACTTTGGGCAAGTCACTTAACTTCTCTGTGCCTCAGTTACCTCATCTGTAAAATGGGGATGAAGACTGTGAGCCCCATGTGGGACAACCTGATCACCTTGTATTCCCCCCAGCGCTTAGAACAGAGCTTGGCACATAGTAAGCACTTAACAAATACCATCATTATTATTATTAAAAACCCAAAACAAACCAAGAAAAATGAAAGGCTTTTCACTTGCATTGCTTCACGCCATTAAAATGTAAGGACAGGTTGAAGCTTCAAGCAAAATGCCATCACTCTATTGTGTGTTGGCTTGCACTTGACATTAAGGCAACAGTGAAGTCATCTCTTTCTACTTTTAATTTCCATCATACTTCCAGTATTGGTCGCAGCATTAAGAGCTCCATAAATGGTCAAGTATATAATCCATTCTTTTCTTCTGCCTGGTGTTCCAGGAAGTTCCATAAACACAGACAATATGACAGATTTTATATTAAAGCAGCGTCGCTCAGTGGAAAGAGCACGAGCTTGGGAGTCAGAGGTCATGGATTCTAATCCCAGCTCCCCCACATGTCTGCTGTGTGACCTTGGGTAAGTCACTTAACTTCTCTGAGCGTCAGTTACCTCATCTGTAAAATGGGGATTAATACTGTGAGCCCCATGTGAGACAACCTGATCACCTTGTATCCTCCCCAGTGCTTAGAACAGTGCTTCACACACAGTGCTCCCCCCCCCTTCCCCCTCTCCATCCCCACCGCCTTACCTCCTTCCCCTCCCCACAGCACCTGCATATGTGTATATATCTTTGTATGTATTTATTACTCTATTTATTCATTTATTTTATTTGTACTTATTCTATTTATTTCATTTTGTTAATATGTTTTGTTTTGTTTTGTTGTCTGTCTCCCCCTTCTAGACTGTGAGCCCACTGTTGGGTAGGGACCGTCCCCATATGTTGCCAACTTGTACTTCCCAAGCGCTTAGTACAGTGCTCTGCACACAGTAAGCGCTCAATAAATACAATTGAATGAATGAATGAATGAATAGTAAGCACTTAACAAATGTCAGTATTATTATTATTAAGGTTTCAAAGGTAGTGGAAAGACTGCAAATTTAACAAATATTTGGGGGGGGGGGTGTTTTGTTTTTTAATGGTTTTTGTTAAGCGCTTACTACGTGCCAGGCACTATACTAAGCATTGGGGTAGATACAAATTAATCACATTGTACACAGTCCCTGTCCCACATAGGACTCCCAGTCTTAATCCTCATTTTATAGATGAGGTAACTGAGACACAGAGAAGTGAAGTGACTTGCCCAAGGTCACACGGCAGAAAGGGGCAAAGCCAGGATTAGAATCCAGGCCGTTCTGACTTCCAAGCCCACTCTATCCACTAGGCCATTCTGCACCTGCTTGATGGGGTGGGTAGACAGGTAAGCCCTCCTCTCGTCTTAATAATAATAATAGCATTTATTAAGCGCTTCCTATGTGCAAAGCACTGTTCTAAGCGCTGGGGAGGTTACAAAGTGATCAGGTTTTCCCACGGGGGGCTCACAATCTTAATCCCCATTTTACAGATGAGGTAACTGAGGCCCAGCAGCATATCAGGGTTATGCTGCTGAGAGTGGTCATTTTCCTTATTAATAATAATGATAATAATTGTGGTATTTGTTAAATGCTTTTTATATGCCAGGCACTGTACTAAGCGCTGGGGTAGAAATAAGCTAATCAGGTTGGAAACGGTCCATGTCCCACATGGGACTCAAGGTCTTAATCCCCACTTTGCAGATGAGGGAAACTGAGGCAAGGAGAAGTGAAATGACATGCCCAAGGTCACACAGCAGACAAGTGGGATTAGAACCCGGGTTCTCTGACTCACGGGCCCGTTCTCTCTTTCCATTAGTCCATGCTGCTTCTCAAAAGAGTTAGACCCAATTCCTGCACTCTAGACTGTAAGCTTGTTGAGGGCAGGACACGTGTCTGTTATATTGTCATACTGAACTCTCCCAAGTGCTTAGTACAGTGCTCTGTATACAGCACTCTGACACAGTAAACACTTCATAAAATAAGACTGATTAAAAAACCTTAAAATCAAGCAGGGCAGGCTGACTTGAAAGCAAATGACAGGTATGGGGAATTCCGAAACAGAGTTTAAAACTATGGACACAGCGGGAATAGGGAGGGTGTGGGAAGAATATTGACGTACTTGGCAGAGAATCGAAAACATCCATGCAATCATCTCTGTGTAAGAATATTTTCTAGCCAGTCACCTCTTGATTATAGACATCTCTTGGTTATAGTCACGGACCGCTCTTATGCCTATCCTCAGTGCTTACACCTAAAGCTATAGATATACAGATATATCTATAAATGAATAACTATATATACCTTTGAAAAAAAAACAAAACATCCAACAAAAAGTCCTTACCACTGGCTTTAAAGCCCTCCATTACCTTGCCCCCTCCTACCTCACCTCACTACTCTCTTTCCTGTGTTCCTCTCTTTTCAGTGTTGCCAACTTGTACTTCCCAAGCACTTAGTACAGTGCTCTGCACACAGTAAGTGCTCAATAAAGAGGATTGATTGATTGATTTCCACAACCCAGACTGCGAACTTCGTTCCTCTGGTGCTAACCTTCTCACCGGGCCTCCATCTCATCTGTGTTACCGCCGACCTCTCGCCCACATCCTACCTCTGGCCTGGGATGCCCTCCCTCCTCATATCAGACAGATAATTGCTCTCCCCCACTTCAAAACCATATTGAAGGCACATTTCCTCCAAGAGAACTTCCCAGACTGAGCCCTCCTCTCCTCTTAATAATAATAATAGCATTTATTAAGCGCTTACTATGTGCAAAGCACTGTTCTAAGCGCTGGGGAGGTTACAAAGTGATCAGGTTGTCCCACGGGGGGCTCACAATCTTAATCCCCATTTTACAGATGGGGTAACTGAGGCCCAGAGAAGTTAAGTGACTTGCCCAAAATCACACAGCTGACAATTGGCAGAGCCGGGATTTGAACCCATGACCTCTGACTCCAAAGCCCGGGCTCTTTTCCACTGAGCCACACTGCTTCCCTGCTCCTCTTCTCCGACTCCCTTCTGCACCTCTCTTACTTGCTCCATTATTCGTCCTCCCTCCCATCCCCACAGCACATATACATAAATATATATACCTGTTATTTATTTATATTAATGTCTGTCTTCCCTTCTAGACTGTGAGCTCGATGAGGGCAAGGAATGTGTCTGTTTATTGTTGTATTGTACTCTTCCAAGCACTTAGTAGTAATAATTAATAATAATGATGGTATTTGTTAAGCACTTACTGTATATCAGGCCCTGTACTAAGCCCCGGGATGGATACAAGTAAATCATGTTGAACATAGTCCCTGTCCCAAGTGGGGCTCACAGTCTCAATCCCCATTTTCCAGTTGAGGTAACTGAGGCACAGAGATATAAAGTAACCTGCACAAGGTCACCCAGCAGACAAGTGGAGGAGCCAGGATTAGAACCCATGATCTCCTGATTCCCAAGCCCGAGTCGCCACTACGCCACATTATGCACTCAAAAAATACCACAATGAATGAACGAATGAAAATGTAATCCTGTCCTCTAGACTGTAAACTCTAGGTAGGCAAGGAACATGTCTATCAACTCTGTCACACTATACTCCCCCAAGCACTTAGTACAGTGCTCTGTGCACATTAAACACTCAATAAATAGCCCTAATGAAGATATACATCTATCCATATATATTTACCTATAGAGATACATATATATGGGAAGCAGCGTGGCTCAGTGGAAAGAGCCCGGGCTTTGGAGTCAGAGGTTACAGGTTCAAATCCCGGCTCCGCCACTTGTCAGCTGGGTGACTTTGGGCAAGTCACTTAACTTCTCTGGGCCTCAGTTACCTCATCTGTAAAATGGGGATTAAGACTGTGAGCCCCCTGTGGGGCTCATCATTACCTGATCACTTTGTAACCTCTCCAGCACTTAGAATAGTGCTTTGCACATAGTAAGTGCTTAATAACTGCCATTATTATTATATGCATATTAATATATCTACATCTAAATCTATATCTACATATATTCAGCTGTGTATTCAAGGACCTAGGCCAAGGACAGAAAATAGAAATTCTTTAATCCTCCAGACACCTCATTTTAACCAAGAGCTTCATTGCCTTCCCCACTGGACTTGTTACCAGAGCCGCTAACAAGGAAAAAACTGGGTAATTTGAATTTCAACTCTTTTCCCTGCTTAGTTGGCCTTGGGCAAGAACACTAATGAGCAACAAAATGACCAAAATCCACCACAGGAAAGAGAAAGAGGACAGGCAAGAAACACAGGCAATGCAGACAAACAAGCTGCCGTAGTCCAAGTTCATCACTTGTTCATCATGAATCTATCCTTTAGCCTTCTTCTCTCCTGAATAATAATAATAATAATAATGGCATTTATTAAGCGCTTACTATGTGCAAAGCACTGTTCTAAGCATTGGGAAGTTTACAAGCTGAGGTAACTGAGGCACAGAGAATAATGATAATAATAATAATAGTGGTATTTGTTAAGTGCTTACTACGTGCAAAGCACTGTTCTAAGCGCTGGGGGGGGGATACAAGGTGATCAGGTTGTCCCACTTGGGGCTCACAGTCTTAATCCCCATTTTACAGATGAGGTAACTGAGGCACAGAGAAGTGAAGTGACTTGCCCAAAGTCACACAGCTGACAATTGGTGGACCCTCAGCTTGAACCCATGACCTCTGACTCCAAAGCTTAGCCTAGCCCCCGACCCATTCCTCTAAATCTCATTTCAACTCCTCGATCGCTTCATTCCCTGCTCTTTAGACCTTTTCTGAATGATTTATTTTAGTCTTACACATCCTACCTATCTCCTCTGCCTTCCAAAGACCACTGCAAACCCTTCACAGTTCCGAATAACTATTCTCGATTTAACCTGTAATAAGGGCTCTTGGACGATTGCCATTTTATCTGCCAGTCCCAAGGGAGGGTAGGAATCGAGAAGCTAAGCAGGTTCCTTATGCTTTGGGCATCGCCCTACATGGCCGGGGAATGTGTCTGTTTATTGTTCTATTGTACTCTCCCAAGCGCGTGGCTCAGTGGAAAGAGCCCGGGCTTTGGAGTCAGAGGTCATGGGTTCAAATCCCGGCTCCGCCAATTGTCAGCTGTGTGACTTTGGGCAAGTCCCTTAACTTCTCTGGGCCTCAGTTCCCTCAACTGGAAAATGGAGATGAAGACTGTGAGCCCCATGTAGGACAACCTGAATACTTTATATCCCCCCAGAGCTTAGAATAGTGCTTGGCACATAGTAAGCGCTTAACAAATGCCATCATTATTATTATTTATCATCAATCGTATTTATTGAGCGATTACTGTGTGCAGAGCACTGTACTAAGTGCTTGGGAAGTACAAGTTGGCAACATATAGAGACAGGTCCTACCCAACAGTGGGCTCACAGTCTAAAAGGGGGAGACAGAGAACAAAACCAAACATACTAACAAAATAAAATAAATAGGATAGATATGTACAAGTAAAATAAATAAAAAAAAAATAGAGAAACAAATATGTACAAACATATATACATATATACAGGTGCTGTGGGGAAGGGAAGGAGGTAAGATGGGGGGGGTGGAGAGGGGGACGAGGGGGAGAGGAAGGAAGGGGCTCAGTCTGGGAAGGCCTCCTGGAGTAGGTGAGCTCTCAGTAGGGCCTTGAACTTGAATTATTATTATTAAGTGCTTACTATGTGCCAAGCACTGCTCCAAGTACTTTGCACATAGTAAGCGCTTAACAAATGCCATCATTATTATTATTACTGGGGTAAATAGAAGATAATTAGGTTGGACACTGTCCCTGTCCCACATGGGGCTCACAGTCTTAAGCCCCATTTTACAGAGGAGGTAACTGAGGCCCAGAGTAGTGACTTGCCCAAGGTCATATTGTGGGAGTCCCTCGTGGGACAATCTGATCACCTTGTAACCTCCCCAGCGCTTAGGACAGTGCTTTGCACATAGTAAGCACTTAATAAATGCCATTTTAAAAAAAGCACTTAGTATAGTGCTCTGCACACAGTCAATAAATAAGATTGACTGACTCCTGCAGCAATTTCTTCTTTCCTGTATCGAGATGAAAACTGCTGGGTAAATGCCCAGGGAGCATTTTAGGACAATTCCCAGCTCGATCCGAGAGGCTCTGGATATTCAACCGCAAGGCTCGAAATGCAGACAGCGTGACACACTACCCCCTCTGCCTGAGCTGGTGCTGTTCTTTGATTTCTAGATCAGCTCTCTATATAGCATGAGGCTGGAAGCCAGAGAACCTGTGTGAGAACCCGTGCCTTCTGTGTAACCTTGAGCAAGTGACTTCACTTTTCTGTGCCTCAGTTTCCTCAACTGTAAAATGGGAATTCAACAGCTGTTCTCCCTCCTATGTGGACTGTGAACCCCATGAGCTCCTCCTCCCCTCCTCATCACCCCTACTCCCGCCCGCTGCTCTACCCCCTTCTCCTCCCCACAGCACTTGTGTATATTTGTATATATTATATTTATTTTATTAATGATGTGTATATATCTATAATTCTATTTATCTATATTGATGTTATTGATATTGTTGATATGTTATTGATGTTATTGATTGTTACTGATATTTTGTTTTGTTGTCTGTCTCCCCCCTCTAGACTGTGAGCCCGTTGTTGGGTATGGATTGTCTCTTATCTGTTGCCGAATTGTACTTTCTAACCACTTAGTACAGTGCTCTGCACACAGTAAGTGCTCAATAAATACGATTGAATGAATAAGGGACAGGGACTGTAGCTGGCCTGATTAATCTATCCCAGCGCCTAGAACAGAGTTTAACACATAATGATAATAATAATGCCTTGCCCTCGCTCTCCTCTTTCCCTCCCCTCCCTTCACCTCCTCCTCCCTTCCCTTTCCTCCCTTCCCCTAATCCCTTCCTTCCCTTTCCCTACCCTCCTGTCCCTTCCCTTCCCTCCCCTCACTGCCTCTTCACCTCTTCTGCCCTTCCCCTCCTCTCTCCTCCCTTCCCCTCCTCTTCCCTTCGCTCTTCTCCCTTCCCCTCCTCTTCTGTTCCCTCTCCTCCCTTCCGCTCCTTTTCCCTTCCCTCTCCTCCCTTCCCCTCCCTTCGGAGAAGCAGTGAGGCTCAGAGGAAAGAGCCCGGGCTTTGGAGTCTGAGGTCATGGGTTCTAATCCCGGCTCCGCCACTTGTCAGCTGTGTGACTTTGGTCAAGTCACTTAACTTCTCTGGGCCTCAGTTCCCTCATCTAGAAAATGGGGATGAAGACTGTGAGCCCCATGTAGGACAACCTGAATACCTTGTATCCCCCCAGCGCTTAGAACAGTGCTTGGCACATAGTAAGTGCTTAACAAATGCCATCATTATTATTATTATTATTATTTAAGTGCTTACTATGTGCCAAGCACTGTTCTAAGTACTTTGCACATAGTAAGCGCTTAACAAATGCCATCATTATTATTATTACTGGGGTAGATACAAGCTAATCTGGTTGGACACTGTCCCTGTCCCACGTGGGGCTCACAGTCTTAATCCCCATTTTACAGAGGAGGTAACTGAGGCCCAGAGTAGTGACTTGCCCAAGGTCATACCACAGACAAGTGACAGTGGTGGGATTAGAACTCACGTCCCCTGGCTCCCAAGCCCGGGCTCTTTCCTTTGGGCCATGCTGCTTCCCTACGATAGTAAATAGTAATTACAAAAGTAATCACTCAAAAAATTCCATAATAAAGCCTCTTATCACTGCTTAAATAGTTTCACATCCATTATTGAAAGCAAAATAGTGAATTACATATTTTACAGAAGACACTCACAAATCCCAATTATAGACAGCAGTTGCTGAAACAAACCAATTAGATTTTGAGCAGTTAATGCCTGGTCATGGGTAATGATATTACTTCTGGTTGATTCGGGGGTCAAATGGGCATGGGGTGGGCTACTTTTCGGGAATATTGTTTTCACCGGGGGGGGAAAAATCAATTTGGGGGCCAAAATATATATTCATTCATTCATTCAATCATATTTATTGAGCGCTATGTGCAGAGCACTGTACTAAGCGCTTGGGAAGTACAAGTCGGCCACATATAGAGACGGTCCCTACCCAACAACGGGCTCACAGACTAGAAGTGGGAGACAGACAACAAAACAAAACATGTAGACAGGTGCCAAGTCATCAGAATAAATAGAAGTAAAGCTAGATGCACATCATTGACAAAATAAATAGAATAGTAAATATGTACAAGTAGAATAAATAAAGTAATAAATTTGTACAAACATATATACAGGTGCTGTGGGGAGGAGAATGAGGTAGAGCTGGGGGGATGGGGAGGGGGAGAGGAAAGAAGAGGCTCAGTGTGGGAAGGCCTCCTGGAGGAGGTGAGCTCTCAGTAGGGCTTTGAAGGGAGGAAGAGAGCTAGCTTGGTGAATGTGCGGAGGGAGGGAATTCCAGGCCAGGGGGAGGATGTGGGCCAGGGGTCGACGGCGGGACGGGAGAGAACAAGGTACAGTGAGGAGGTTAGCGGCGACAGAGGAGCGGAGGGTGCGGGCTGGGCTGGAGAAGGACAGAAGGGAGGGGAGGTCGGAGGGGGCGAGGTGATGGACAGCCTTGAAGCAGAGAGGGAGGAGTATGTATGGGGCAAACCAATCCTCTGGCATCTAACTAGTAAGGATCTTGCTGTAGGTTATCGCTGTCATACAGGGGATACCCATTGGGGAATGCTGGTTTCTTGGATGGTAACTGTTTCCTATCTGGCCCTTTCAAAGATTCCTTGGAGAAAAGAGAAGCAGCGTGGCTCAATGGAAAGAGCATGGGCTTTGGAGTCAGTGGTCATGGGTTCAAATCCCGGCTCTGCCAATTGCCAGCTGTGTGACCTTGGGCAAGTCACTTAACTTCTCTGTGCCTCAGTTACCTCATCTGTAAAATGGGGATTGACTGTGAGCCCCCTGCGGGGCAACCTGATCACCTTGTATCCCCCCAGCGCTTAGAACAGTGCTTTGCACATAGTAAGCGCTTAATAAATGCCATTATTATTGTTATTATTAAGAGGGACTGATAAGCTGTCTGGTTCTTTGTTTGTTTTTATGACATCTGTTAAGCTCCTAAAGTGTGCCAGGCACTGCGGTAAGCACTGGGGTTGAAAAATCAGGCTTTCTATAATGGATGCTTAGATGAGATTCTTATACACATTCTCGGTTTACAAATTAGAATATTCCTAGCTCTCTTATTAAACACATTTAGGCTGGGACTATGTCTACCAACTCTGTTATATTGTACTCTCCCAAGGGCTTAGAAGAATGCTCTGCACACAGTAATCACTCCAGAAATGCCATTCATTGATTGAGATCATGTTTGCCAACTCTGCTGTATTATACTCTCCCAAATTAGTACAGTTTCTCTGCTCATTCATTCATTCATTCAATCGTATTTACTGACAGCTTACTGTGTACAGAGCACTGTACTAAGCACTTGGGAAGTACAAGTCGGCAACATATAGAGACGGTCCTTACCCAACGGGCTTACGGTCTAGAAGGGGGAAACAGACAACAAAACAAAACATGTAGACAGGTGTCAAAATCGTCATAATAGAATTAAAGCTATAGGCACATCATTAACAAACTAAATAGAATAGTAAATATTTACACGTAAAACAAATAGAGTAATAAATCTGTACAAATATATACAAGTGCTGTGGGGTGGGGAAGGAAGTAGGGTCGGGGGGGATGAGGAGGAGGAGAGGAAAAAGGGGGCTTAGTCTAGGAAGGCCTCCTGGAGGAGGTGAGTGCTCAGTAGGGCTTTGAAAGGAGGAAGAGAGCTAGCTTGGCAGGTGTGCAGAGGGAGGGCAATCCAGGCCAGGAGGAGGATGTGGGCCGGGGGTCGATGGCGGGACAGGCGAGAACGAGGCACGGTGAGGAGATTAGCGGCAGAGGAGCGGAGGGTGCAGGCTGGGCTGGAGAAGGAGAGAAGGGAGGGGAGGTAGGAGGGGGTGAGGGGATGGACAGCCTTGAAGCAGAGAAGGAGGAGTTTTTGCTTGATGTAGGGTGACTGGCAGCCACTGGAGATTTTTGAGGAGGGGAGTAACATGCCCAGAGCGTTTCTGTACAAAGATAATGTGGGCAGCAGAGTGAAGTATAGACTGAAGTTTGGAGAGACAGGAGGATGGGTGCTCAGAGAGGAGGCTGATGCAGTAATCCAGTTGGGACAGGATGAGAGACTGAACCAGCAGGGTAGTGGTTTGGATGGAGAGGAAAGGGCAGATCTTGGCAATGTTGCAGAGCTGAAACCGGCGGGTTTCGGTGACGGATTGGATGTGAGGGTGAACGAGAGAGCGGAGTTGAGGATGACACCAAGGTTGCAGGCTTGTGAGATGGGAAGGCTGGTAGTGTCATCTACAGTGACGGGAAAGTCAGGGAGAGGGCAGGGTTTGGGAGGGAAGATAAGGAGTTCAGTCTTGGACATATTGAGTTTTAGATGGCGGGCAGACATCCAGATGGAGATGTCCTGAAGGCAGGATGAGACACGAGCCTGGAAGGAGGGAGAAAGAGCAGGGGCGGAGATGTAGATTTGGGTGTCATCAGCGTAGAGATGATAGTTGAAGCCATGGGAGCGAATGAGGTCACCAAGGGAGTGAGTATAAATAGAGAACTGAAGGGGACCAAGAACTGACCCTTGAGGAAGCCCTACAGTAAGGGGATGGGAGGAGCCCTCAAAGGAGACTGAGAACGAACGGCTGGAGGGATAAGAGGAGAAGCAGGAGAGGACAGAGTCTGTGAAGCCAAGGTTGCATAGTGTGTTGAGGAGAAGGGGGTGGTCCACAGCGTCGAAGGCAGCTGAGAGGTCGAGGAGGATTAGGATAGAGTAGGAGCCATTGGATTTGGCAAGAAAGAGGTCATTTGTAGCACTCAATGAATATCGTTATTGATTGTTCGATAGACTGACTTCATTGGCTTACGGAGTTGAAACAGTTCAGTGAACGTGGTGCTAGCCTTCTGCTAGCATATGTTTTCATCATCAGTGGTAATTATTGGGTGTCTAGTGTGGGCTGTACTATGCACTTGGGGAGAGTTCATGACAAGAGTTGGTAGGTATGTTCCCCATGCACAGAGAGCTTACAGTCTGGAGCGGGAGAGAGGGAGTTTACAGTCCAGAAGAAAATTTTTCTCCTTTTCCCCATTTTTGGTCTTTTCTTATTTATTGGCCCCTACATCAGCTGTTTAGTCAGGGAAAGGAAGGAAGGTAGAAGCCCAATTGGACATGTTTCCATCTGTGGCTAAGAGCAACAAATGTGGATGCTATTCACTGGGTTGTGTGAGGCTTTAAGTGGATTCCATGTGTCTGTGTTTTCTTTGTGGTTCATTATCACATTTAACCAAGAGTTGAAAGAGTCCCATTTTTGCCTCTTCTTCCCTTTTCACAATGGCCAGGCCCAGACTGAGTCCCCTTTTTCCTCTCCTTCTCCCCATCCCCCCGGCCTTACCTCCTTACCTCCTTCCCCTCCCCACAGCACCTGTATATATGTTTGTACATATTTATTACTCTATTTATTTTACTTGTACATATTTACTATTCTATTTATTCTATTTTGGTAATATGTTTTGTTTTGTTGTCTGTCTCCCCCTTCCAGACTGTGAGCCCACTGTTGGGTAGGGACCATCTCTATATGTTGCCAACTTGTACTTCCCAAGCGCTTAGTAAAGTGCTCTGCACACAGTAAGTGCTCAATAAATACGACTGAATGAATGAATGAATGAATGAATGGAGCAGATCTCTGAGAATCATTGCCAAGCAGCAGGGCTAAAATTAGCCCACCAACAGAGGTGAGGGAGAGAGGAAAGAGGAGAAAATGTGTCAGTTGTATTGTTATATTGTTCTCTCCACAGCTCAGTACAGTGCTCGGCACACAAGGAGTGCTCAAAAAATACAACTGACTGACAAAAGGGAGGGAGAGGCAGAGAACTTCCTCTTTTACCTACTGCAGACTGTTTCCTGGCCCATGAGCTGGGAAAATTTGAATGAGATGTCTGTGTCTCTGGTCATTGTGAAGTGCTAACTCAAATCAATCAGCCACCACAAGGATGAGTCATTGTCATTTACGTCCCATGGTACTCATTTTTGGTGCAAATAAATCCTAATAAGAGAAATGCCAATATGGACTGATTTCAAAAACCACAATTTTTGTTATTATATCTATTAATCAGAGCGAAATGCAAAATATTATCACACCCTAGGTCTGAATGGAAAAATTAGATGACCCTTTCCTTTTTTATGGTATTTGTTAAGCACTTACTACGCGTCGAATACTGGTTGAAGCGCTAGGGTACATACAAGTGAAATAGCCTAATTTGTATATTTTAATCTCAGTACATTTCAACAGAATAATGCGTTAAAGTGGATTAAAATTAAACAGAAATGCCATAAAATCAGATGATTAACCTTACAGTTTGACTTTAGTCAGTCGATCACACTTATTGAGCACAAGAAGCAGCATGAGTCAGTGGAAAGAGCACTGGCTTGCGAGTCAGAGGTCATGAGTTCAAATCCCGGCTCTGCCAATTGTCAGCTGTGTGACTTTGGGCAAGTCACTTAACTTCTCTAGACCTCAAGTGCGTCATCTGTAAAATGGGGATTAAGACTGTGAGCCCCCCATGGGACAACCCGATCACCTTGTAACCTCCCCAGCACTTAGAACAGTGCTTTGCACATAGTAAGTGCCTAATAAATGCCATCATCTTCATTATTATTATTATTATTATTACTGTGTGAAGAGCATGGTACTAAGCACTTGGAAGAGTACAGTATAACAATATAACAGACACATTCCCTGCCCACAACAAGCTTACAGTCTAGAGGGGGACTGTATACAAATAAATATAATTACAGCTATGTACATAAGTGCTGTGGGGCTGGGAGAGGAAATGAATAAAGGGAGCAAGTCAGGGCGATGGAGAAGGGAGTGGGAGAAGAGGAAAGGAGGGCTTAGGGAAGACCTCTTGGAAGAGATGGGCCTTCGATAAGGCACTGAAGGTGGGGAGAGTGATCATCTGGTAGATTAGAGGAGGGAGGACATTCCAGGCCAGGAGCAGGACGTGGGTGAGAGGTTGGTGGTGCGATAGATGAGATGAAGATAAAATGAGAAGGTTGGCAGAGGAACGAAGTGTGCGGGCTGGGTTGTAGTAGGAGAGGAGTGAAGTGGGGTAATAATAATAATAATAATGGTATTTGTTAAGCGCTTACTATGTGCAAAGCACTGTTTTAAGCGCTGGGGAGGTTGCAAGGTGATCAGGTTGTCCCACGGGGGACTCACAGTTTTAATCCCCATTTTACAGATGAGGGAACTGAGGCCCAGAGAATAATAATAATAATAATGGCATTTATTAAGCGCTTACTATGTGCAAAGCACTGTTCTAAGCACTGGGGAGGTTACAAGGTGATCAGGTTGTCCCACGGGGGGCTCACAGTCTTAATCCCCATTTTCCAGATGAGGTAACTGAGGCCCAGAGAAGTTAAGTGACTTGCCCATAGTCACTCAGCTAATTGGCAGAGTCGGGATTTGAACCTGTGACCTCTGACTCCAAAGCCCGTGGTCTTTCCACTGAGCCACGCTGCTTCTCTAAGTGAAGTGACTTGCCCAAAGTCACACAGCTGACAGTTGGTGGAGCCGGGAATTGAACCCATTTATTCATTCATTCAATCGTATTTATTGATCGCTTACTGTGTGCGGAGCACTGTACTAAGCTCTTAGCATTTGTTAAGCACTTACTACATGTGAAGCACTGTTCTAAGCGCTGGGGGGGATACAAGGTGATCAGGTTGTCCCACGGGGGGCTCACAGTCTTAACCCCCATTTTACAGATGAGGTAACTGAGGCCCAGAGAAGTGAAGCGACTTGCCCAAAGTCACACAGCTGACAAGCGGCAGAGCCGGGATTAGAACCCATGACCTCTGACTCCAAAGCCCGGGCTCTTTCCACTGAGTCACGCTGCTCGGGCAAGGGGATTGACTGCTTAAAGCCGATGGTAAGGAGTTTTCTGTTTGATGCAGAGGTGGAATGGACAATCACTGGAGTATGGACAAATACGGACTGAATGGTTTGGTACAATAATTCATTCATTCCATCACTCATTCAATCGTACTTAATGAGCGCTTACTGTGTGCACAGCACTGTACTGAGCGCTTGGAAAGTACAATTTGGCAACAAATAGAGACAATCCCTACCCAACAACAGGCTGAGAGTCTAGAAGGGGGCAGGCAGACAACAAAACAAAACAAAACAAGTAGACAGGCATCATGATCCGGGCAGCAGAGTGAAGTATGGACTGGAGTGCGGGGTACAGTGCTCTGCACACAGTAAGCGCTCAATAAATATGATTGAATAAATCCTGGCTCTGCCAACTGTCTGCTGTGTGACTTTGGGCAAGTCACTTCACTTCTCTGGGCCTCAGTTCCCTCATCTGTAAAATGGGGATTAAGACTGTGAGCCCCCTGTGGGACAACCTGATCACCTTGTAACCTCTCCAGCGCTTAGAACAGTGCTTTGCACATACTAAGTGCTTAATAAATGCCATTGTTATTATTATTATTATTAAGCCTGGGAGGTCAGCAAGGAGGCTGATACAGTAATCAAGGCGGGAAAGGATAAGTCCTTGGACTAATGCAGTAGCAGGTTGGATGGAAAGGAAATGGTGGATTTTAGTGATGTTGAGCACGAGGACTGCACTAAGCAATGGAAAACAAACAGCAGTCACAGAAGCTCTATTCCTACTCTGAGAAGTTTAGGAGAGAAACCTTCACAAATCACACACAGTAGCTAAAAGGGTACAAGAGTAAGAAGCAGCATGGCTCAGTGGAAAGAGCACAGGCTTGGGAATCAGAGGTTGTGGGTTCTAATCCCAGTTCCGCCATTAATCGGCTGTGTGACTTTGATCAAGTCACTTTACAAGTCATCTGTAAAATGGGGATTAAGACTGTGAGCTCCACATGCGACAATCTGATTACCTTGTATCTAACCCAGAACTTAGAACAGTGCTCGGCACATAGTAAGCGTGTAACAAATGCCATTATTATGGTTATCAACAGATGACTGAAAGAAAACTAGGTAATTAAAGGAGTAAACAAATAGTAAATAGGCACAGGGGTACGCAAATAGCTCTAGACTATATGCCCATCGTGGGCAAGGATTGTCTCTAATGCTGTATTGTACTTTCCAAGAGCTTAGTACAGTGCTCTACACACAGTAAGCGCTCAATAAATACGACTGAATGAATGAATGGTAGGATGAAGTGACGGGGAAAGTGGGAAATAATCCGAGAAGATCTCAGCTGTGTCGGCATCTTTCCATTCCCTCCCAACAAGGCTTAGAGCTGGCTTGGAAGGTACAGAGCGTAACAGATGGTGTAGCCCTCTCCCACCTAGGGAGCAGTTCTCTGACAGAAGCAGTCCTAACATGTTCCTGCTGGAGAAAGTTGCCTCCCATCTCCCAGTGCCCTTCCTTGGTGTTATGGGCCCCAGGGCCGAATCCAGTGACATTAAGAAGACTTCTTTCCTCTATTTAAAAGATAATAATAATAATAACGATGGCATTTATTAAGCGCTTAGTATGTGCAAAGCACTATTCTAAGCCCTGGGGAGGTTACAAGGTGATCAGGTTGTCCCATGGGGGCTCACAGTTAATCCCCATTTTACAGATGAGGTAACAGAGTCACAGAGAAGTGAAGTGACTTGCCCAAAGTCACACAGCTGGCAATTGGAGGAGCCAGGATTTGAAGCCGTGACCACTGACTCCAAAGCCCGTGCTTTTTCCACTGAGCCACTCTGCTTCTCTAGTAATAATAATAATGTTTATGGTACTTGTTAAGCACTTACCATTTGCCAAGCACTGTTCTAAAACCTGGGATAGATACACATTCATCAGGTTGGGCACAGTCCCTGTCCCACATGGGGCTCACAGTCTCCGCCCCCATTTTACAGATGAAGGAACTGAGGCCCAGAGAAGTGAAGTGACTTGCCCAAGGTCACACAGCAGACAAGGGGTGGAGCCGGGATTAGACCCCAGGACCTGCCGATTCCCAGGCCCGAGATCCATCCATTAGGCCACGTTACTTCTTACAAGGTTGGGCAGTCCTACAGGTCTGGACAACTTCAGTTTGGTTTGCCCCCCCAATACCAAATTGCCGCTACCGATTTGCGTACTTATTTAAAAGTGGTATTTGCTAAACACTTACTATGTGCCAGGTAGTAGACTAAGTGTGGGGGTAGATACAGTAATAATAATGATGGTATTTGTTAAGCGCTTACTATGTGCAAAGCACTGTTCTAAGCATTGGGGGGGATACAAGGTGATCATATTGTCCCACATGGGGCTCACAGTCTTAATCCCCATTTTACAGATTAGGGAACTGAGGCCCAGAGAAGTTAAGTGAAGCTGCTCAGGTTGGACACAATCCATGTTCCACGTGGGGCTCACAGCCTGAATCCCCATTATAAATTGAACTCACTGTGGGCAGGGAATGTGTCTCTTGTCATACTGTAATAATAATAATGATGGTATTTTTTTAAGCGCTTATTATATGCCAAGCACTGTTCTAAACACTGGGGCAGATACAAGGTGATCAGGTTGTCCCAGACGGAGCTCACAGTCTTCATCCCCATTTTACAGATGAGGTAACCGAGGCACAGAGAAGTTAACTGATTTGCCCAAAGTCACACAGCTGACACATGGCGGAGTCAGGATTAGAACCCACAACCTCTGACTCCCAAGCCCTCTTTCCACTAAGCCATGCTGCTTCTCTCCCAAGCGCTTCATACAGTGCTGTGCACATAGTAAGCGCTCAATAAATACGATTGAATGAATGAATGAGGGAACCGAGGCACAGAGAAGTGAAGTGACTTCACTTGAAGTCACACAGCAGACGCGGGGCAGAGCCGGGATTAGAAGGCAGGTTCTCTGATTTCCAGGCCTGTGCTCGTTAAACCCCACTGATTCTTGTATCTACACTGCTTCTCTTGCATGTAACGGCTACATCTACAAGAGTCACATCAATCAATCAATCAATTGTATTTATTGAGCGCTTACTGTGTGCAGAGCACTGTACTAAGCACTTGGGAAGTACAAGTTGGCAACATATAGAGACAGTCCCTACCCAACAGGTTCTCTGATTTCCAGGCCCGTGCTCGTTAATCCCCAGTGATTCTTGTATCCACACTGCTTCTCTTGCATGTAACGGCTACATCTACAAGAATCACATCAATCAATCAATCGTATTTATTGAGCGCTTACTGTGTGCAGAGCACTGTACTAAGCGCTTGGGAAGTACAAGTTGGCAACATATAGAGACAGTCCCTACCCAACAGTGGGCTCACAGTCTAAAAGCTGAACCAACTTCAACCCAACCAGCTGGAATATTAAACAGGGAAGGTTCCACTGATCTGAAATATATACGCAGTCCTAACCATACTTTTACGCATTATAACCAATAGTTAGGGCCTACAGTTTGAAAAACAACCTAACCTCAAAATGCTTTTCGACTATTTTTGGAGAGAATCGATACGTTTCTGTCAGGGGCGCGCTTTAGCTCTGGCACTGTAAATACGCTTTGGCTAAAGCGGGTAAAGCAGGAATGTGTTACCAAATAACAAATGCATTTCATCCAGTAAATGGTTTGTAGTTTGCATTTATTAAAAATGTAAGGCTGTTCTTGGAAATGGAGGCAGCAGCTTTAAGCAGTGGTTTAACCTAAAGGGCTTCATCCAAAGTACCCTATACCTCTGAGTGCTCTGCCATCTCCAAAGATATGTGCAGGTCAGACTACATCAGCATATTTAATTAATGCTTCTGACAGGAGGAGGCAGCAAGAAATTGCAACATCTAAATGGACCTATAATTCACAAATACAAAACAAAAAAAAGTGCCCTGCATCGTGTCTTTCTTTATATACATAACTATAGATTTCAAATTTCTCCTAGTAAAATGCCATTCTCTTCTGATTAGTTAATATTTTATACAACCTTAATGATAACAATTATAATAATTGTTATATAATTATAATAACAATTGTGCCAGGCACATAGCCAGCATTTAGCATTTAGAAAATACCACCATAGATTTCAAATTTCTCATAGTAAAATGCCATTCCCTTCTGATTAGTTAATATTTTATACAACCTTAATGATAACAATTATAATAATAATTGTGGTATTTGCTAAATGCTATGCGTCAGGCACTGTACTAAGCACTGAGGTTCAGACAAGGTAATTGGATTGGACACAATTTCCTCTACTAAAAAGATAGGAATAATAATAATGATTACGGTACTTGTTAAGCACTTACTATTCACCCAGCACTGTTCTAAGCGCTAGAATAGGTATACGTTAATCAGGTTGGACACAGTCCCTGTCCCCCATTGGGCTCACAGTCTTCATCCCCATTTTACAGATAAGGTAACTGAGGCACAGAGAAGTATAGTGACTTGCCCAAAGTCACAGAGGAGACATGTGGCAGAGCCGGAATTAAAACCCAGGTCCTTCTGACTCCCAACCCATGCTCTCCCCCCTTCTAGACTGTGAGTCCGTTGTTGGGTAGGGATTGTCTCTGTTTGTTGCCTAATTGTCCTTTTCAAGCGCTTAGTACAGTTCTCTGCACATTTATTCATTCATTCATTCAATCGTATTTATTGAGCGCTTACTGTGTGCAGAGCACTGTACTACACGCTTGGGAAGTCCAAGTTGGCAACTTATAGAGACGGTCCCTACCCAACAGTGGGCTCACAGTCTAGAAGGGGGAGACAGAGTACAAAACAGTGCTCAATAAATATAAATGAATGAATGAATGCTCTAACCTTATTGTCTATATGAAAAAAATTATACCTTACTAACTGTGAGAATGGAAGAACTGCTTTTTTTGTCTAAAGTGTTGAGAATAAAGCTGTAGCAAAACTATCAATTGAAATGAGTGATTGCAGGTGGTAGGCTGACAGCCATCAAAAGATCTGCTGAAAACACAGCGGGGCATTAAACTCCAGCATTCCACTAAAAAAAAAAACCACTTCATGGGAAGCAGGGATAATCAAAGGAAGAAAAGCAAATAGAAAAAAATCTTGAGCAAAATGTGTACAGGTCACATACATCAGCCTCAAAAACGAAGTGGAATGAAAGAACAAATATAGATTGATGCAAAACCCTGGCGGGGGAAACAAAGAAAACTGATAAGGATCACCATCATGGTCCTTAGGTTGAACCACTTATCAATAAATGAACATCTTTTACCATTTCCCATGAGTTTTCATAGAGTTCCATCTCTTCACACATAGACAATATGTCTACAGGACTCTTTGACTAAGAGTGTCTTATGTCGTAAAGTGAACTTTTATCAGGATATTGAGGAATTTCTGAGCTGGGGCTCCTGGCCTCCCAAATTACCATCATCAACGGCAACATTTATTGAACATCTACTTAATAATAATAATAATGGCATTTATTAAGCACTTACTATGTGCAAAGCGCTGTTCTAAGCACTGGGGAGGTTGCAAGGTGATCGGGTTGTCCCTCAGGGGGCTCACAGTCTTCATCCCCATTTTACAGATGAGGTCACTGAGGCCCAGGGAAGTGAAGTGACTTGCCCAAAGTCACACAGCCGACAGTTGGCAGAGCCGGGATCTACTTAACTTCTCTCTGCCTCAGTTCCCTCATCTGTAAAATGGGGATGAAGACTGTGTGCCCCACGTGGGACAACCTGATCACCTTGTATCTACCCCAGTGCTTAGAACAGTGCTTAGCATATAGTAAGTGCTTAACAAATACCAACATTATTATTACTATTTTTAGTATTATGCAGAGCACTGCATTAGGCATTTGGGAGCCAGAAGACCCGGGTTCTAATTCTGACTCTGCAAAATGCTTGCTGTGTGATCTTGGGTAAGTCACTTTACTTATCTGGGCCTCAGTTCCCTCATAGGGAAAAAAGAGGATTCAGTCCTTCTTTAGACTGTGAGCTCCATGTGAGACCTGACAATCTTGTATCTACTCCAGGGCTTAGTAAGGTCCTTGTCGGTGTTTAACAAATATCACAATTGTTATTATTTGGTAAACATAAAATAGAGGTAAAAAAAAAGTGATCCCTCCTCTTGTGAGGCTTACAATCAATGAAGAAGCAAACAATTTAATTTGAGAAGCAGCGTGGCTCAGTGGAAAGAGCACAGGCTTTGGAGTTAGAGGTCACAGGTTCAAATACCAACTCCGCCGCTTGTCAGCTGTGTGACTTTGGGCAAGTCACTCAACTTCTCTGTGCCTCAGTTACCTCATCTGTAAAATGGGGATGAAGACTGTGCACCCCACGTGGGACAACCTGATCACTTCGTAACCTCCCCAGCGCTTAGAACAGTGCTTGGCACATAGTAAGTGCTTAATAAATGCCATTATTATTATTATTAGATCAAAGGAAGATTGAAACACAATCTTTAACAGTTTCTCTATAACCAAAATGGACAGTAAATTTAGAAGGAAATAGTACAATCTGGAAGGTTTCACTCATGTTCAATCCTACATACAAAAGACCTATCCTGTCAACAAATGAGCATCTTTTACCAGGCACCACGAATTTCCATAGAGTTTCATCTCTTTCACACATTGACAATATGTCTACCAGGCTCTTTCTATAAGAGTGCCTTATGTTCTGAAGTGACTTTTTAGCAGGGGATTGAGGAATTTCCGAGATGGGGCTCCTGGCCTCCCAAATTCTCCTTCCTTTAGAGAACTTCAAAGCCATCACAGCAGAGTTTCTGAGAACTAAAAAAAAAAAATGTTTTTTAAATCCCTTCTGTCAGTCAGGCAAGCAGGCAGTTAGGGATTCTCTTACCTTTAACAAGGGAATATATCTGTTCAGGAAGAGGAACTGGTCTTAGCTGAAATTAGATTAGGGCAGGTAAGAGGAAACTTTCCTTGTCAGCCCAGGTTCCAGGAAGGAACTGAGGAAACACTGAGCTCCTCCCAATATAGCAGAGATTAAACGCTGTGGCTATGAGCAGCACGGTCTAAGTGGACTGAGAGTCACAAGACCTGGGTTTTTGTCCCTTCCTGCACCATGACCTTGGACAAGTCACTCAATTCTTCTGTGCCTCAGTTCTCT
Source organism: Tachyglossus aculeatus (assembly GCF_015852505.1). NCBI lineage: Eukaryota > Metazoa > Chordata > Mammalia > Monotremata > Tachyglossidae > Tachyglossus > Tachyglossus aculeatus. The sequence goes on along the minus strand of NC_052067.1, from coordinate 144,634,881 downwards.
CATCTGCAAAATGGGGGTTGAATATCTGTTCTCCTTTCCCCTTGGCTGGTGAGCCCCATATTAACTGTATGAGATCGGAGAGTATTTTGTCTACCCCAGGGCTTAGCATGTAAGTGGACACACAGGAAACATGTAAATAGAAAAATCATGATTAGTTACGATTTGGAGGCAAGAACAAGCAGGTATTCCAGAAGCCCAGAGTTTAAATTGGGGTGGAGGTGGGGGGAGAGGAGAAAGGTAGGAAAATCACCGTGGCCTCGTAGAGAGAGAATGGACTTGGGATTCAGTAGGACTTGGGTTAGAATCCCAGCTCTGCCCCTTTACTGCTGTGTCACTTTGGGCCAGTCACTTCACTTCTCTGGGCCTCAGTTACCTCATCTGTAAAATGGGGATTAAGATTGGGAGTCCCACGTGGGACACGGACAGTGTCCAACCTTATTAGCTTTTTGAATGTGAGCTCGTTGTTGGGTAGGCCTTGTCGCTATTTGTTGCCGAATTGCATGTTCCAAGCACTTAGTACAGTGCTCTGCACACAGTAAGTACTCAATAAATATGTTTGAATGAATTAATTAATGAGCTTGAATCTACCCCAGCGCTTATTATAGTGCCTGGCACATAATAAGCATTTAACACCACAAAAAAAGGAGGACTAATTCTGTGCCATGAAGATTCTTATTCTAGGTCAAGACTTCAATCCTGAAAACCAAGTCGAAAAAGGAGAGGGCCCAGAGATGTCCTCAAGTAGAGGAGAGCTAATTCCTAATTTATACAAGGAGGATTCAATGTCAAGGTAAAATGACTAAGTGGAAAATCATGGCATTCCTGCGTTTGGGCATCAATCATTGCTGCTTTATCCCATGTTGCTTCTGTACAAACAGAACACCGTGATAGTTTTAGCTTCTGCTGAGGGCACGGCTATCCTGCTATCCTCTGCTCTGGTCGCTTACAACCAAAACAGCCAAAATAATCTTCTTCTTGAAAAATACAGGTGAATCATTCCCACAAAAACAACAAAGGTGTTAGAGTTCCTGATTCCTGTAATGACTTTTCATTCATTCCTTCATTCATTCAGTCGTATTTGAGTGCTTGCTGTGTGCAGAGCACTGTACTAAGTGCTTGGAAAATACAATTCAGCAACAGATAGAGACAATCCCTACCCAACAACCCATTGGGAGAGGACAGTACAACAATAAACAGACACATTCCCTGCCCACAGTGAGCTTCCTTACAGTCTAGAGGTGGGGAGACAGACATCAAAGCAAATAAATAAATGACAGATATGAAAATAAGTGCTGCGGGGCTGGGTAGGGGGAAGAACAAAGGGAGCAAGTCAGGATGACGCAGAAAGGAGTGGGAGAAGAGGAAATGCCATCATTATTATTATTATTATTATTATTAAGAGGTCAAAGGAAGATTGAAACACAATCTGGTAGACATATTGTCTATGTGTGAAAGAGATGAAACTCTATGGAAACTCATGGTGACTGGTAAAAGATGCTCATTTGTTGACTGGATAGGTCTTTTGTATGTAGGATTGAACATGAGTGAAACCTTCCAGATTGTAGTATTTCCTCCTAAATTTACTGTCCATTTAGGTTATAGAGAAACTATTAAGGATTGTGTTTCAATCTTCCTTTGACCTCTTAATAATAATAATAATAAGAGTCTGGGAAGGACTCTTGGAGATGTGCCTTCAATAAGGTTTTGACATGGGGTAGAGTCATTGTCTGTTGGATTTGAGGAGGGAGGGTGTTCCAGGCCAGAGGCAGGACATGGGCCAGGTTTTGGTGGTGAGATAGGTGAGATGGAGGAACAGTGAGATGGTTGGAATTAGAAGAGTGAAGTGTCCGGGCTGGGATGTAAAAGGAGAGTAGTGAGATGAGGTAGGAGGGAGCAAGATGCCTGAGTGCTTTAAAGCCCTCAAAGTGAGGAGTTTTTATTTGATGCAGAGGTGGATGGGCAACCACTGGAGTTTCTGTGGAGAGGGGAAACATGACCTGAATGTTTTCGTATAAAGACGATCCAGGCAGCAGAGTGAACCATGGACTGGAATGGGAAGACAGAGGAGACTGAGAGGTTAGAAAGGAGGCTGATACAGTAATCCAGGTGGGATAGGATGATTTCTGCCCCGAGGACAGAAATAAAAATACAGTTCCTGGACTATGCCTAATTACCTGAATCCTACCGGTCTGTAACACACATTCTGCCTCAGCAAACCAAACCATCCAACCAACCCACAGCCAGCTTCTCCTGAGACAGGGGATCACACTGGCACACAAGCTGCATCCTGTGTAAAATTACAGTCCCAAAATGCTATAAACAAAAAAAAAGATGCAAAGGGTATGGTTTTTGAACAAAATCACTGTAATCTGTGGTCTAACTTTGGAATTTCGACTTCACCTATTACAATTACATCAGCTAGAGCTGAATCCGAATTTGGGATTCCATTTTTATCCACTCCCTCAAAATGTGTCATTTCACATCAGCACTTAAAAAACCAGTATCTAGCTGGGAGCTCAGTAAATGCTTTATGACTGACTCTAGTAAATAATGATGAAATAAAGGATGAGAAAAGTAGTACCTAATATGAGCAGGATTTAAACCTTTTTTTACAGTATTTATTAGTGCTTACTATGTGCCAGGAACTATACTAAGCACTGGGGTAGATATAAGCTCAACAGGTTGAACACAGTCCATGTCCCACATGGGGCTCACAGTCTTCATCCCCATTTTACAGATGAGGGAACCGAGGCCCAGAGAAGTCAAGTGACTTGCCCAAAGTCACACAGTAGGCAAGCGGCAAGCCAGGACTAGAATCCAGGTCCTTCCAACTCCCGGGGCCATGCTCTTATCCATTGGACCATGCTGCTGCTTTATTAAAAATTTACCCTGACTAAGGTCATCGATATGGAGATAGCAAGTGCCGTCAGAACGGTGATTAAGTTTTTTGCTTCTCATTTTTGCAAGAACCCAGGGATGTAGTTCCCCAACTTTCCCATGAGATATTAGGTGAAAGAATTCTGTCGCAGCCCCAACCACGAAAGGCCAACCACCACCAGGAGATGGAGGGAAATATCTCCTCCTCCTTCCCCTCCCCACAGCACCTGTACATATGTTTGTACAGATTTATTACTCTATTTATCTTACTAGTACATATTTACTATTCTATTTTTGTCAATGATGTGCATCTAGCTTTACTTCTATTTATTCTGATGACTCGACACCGGTCCACATGTTTTGTTTTGTGGTCTGTCTCCCCCTCCTAGACTATGAGCCCGTTGTTGGGTAGGGATCGTCTCTATATGTTGCTGACTTGTACTTCCCAAGATCTTAGTACAGTGCTCTGCACACAGTAAGCACTCAGTAAATACAATTGAATGAATGAATGAATGAATCTAGAGTCAGAATGGGGGTAAGGTGTGCAGGGTGAGAAGGGGAAGAATTTTCCAATCCCTTCAGCAGACTGACCCCGCCTTCCCTTTATTTCCCAATTTTGCTGCCTGGGTGTCATGTTTGATCTGTGGCCCTGCTCGTATTCCCCGATTGCATCTCTGATTATGAATTCCTTTCACAAAGCTTTGACCCGCAGAGATAGATGCTTCTTCAGTTATTTAGGTAGATGCTTCCTCAGTTATTTAAGACACTGTCAGTGAAACTATATATTTCCTGGATTACTCCTGCCCTGTTTCCTCTTCTTAGATTCCCTTCTGCATCACCCTGACTTGCATCTTTTATTCATCTCCCCTCCCAACCCCCCATCACTTATGTCCCTATCTGTCATTTATTTCTTTATGTCTGTCTCCCCCTCTAGACTGTAAACTCATTGAGGGCAGGGAATGTGTTTATTCCTATATGGCACTCTCCCAAGCGCTTAGTACAGTGTTCTGCATACAGTATGTGCTCAATAAATAGCACTGATTGATTGGGAGCAGGGACTCTCAGTGGTGGAGGGATGGAGGGGAGGGGACAGCAGGTACCATAGATGCTTTACTTGGAGATGAGAGAGGGATTCAGGATCATGCAGCAACAGTATATAGTAAGTGCTTACTCTGTGCCAGGCACTGTACTAAACGTTGGGGTACGTACAAGCTCATCAGGTTGAACACAGCCCACGTCCCACATGGGGCTCATAATCTTATTACCCATTTTAATAATAATAGTAATAATGATGGCATTTGTTAAGCGCTTACTATGTGCAAAGCACTGTTCTAAGCACTGGGGAGGATACCCGTGGGACAACCCAATCACCTTGTAACCTCCCCAGCGCTTAGAACAGTGCTTTGCACAAAGTAAGCACTTAATAAATGGCATCATTATTATTATATTATTATACAAGGTGATCACGTTGTCCCACATGGGGCTCACAGTCTTAATCCCCATTTTACAGATGAGGTAACTGACGCTCAGCGAGGTAACTGACGCTCAGTGAAGTGACTTGCCCAAAGTCACACAGCTGACAATTGGCAGAGCCGGGATTAGAACCCATGACCTCGGACTCCCAAGCCCGTGCTCTTTCCACTGAGCCACGCTGCTTCTCTACAGATTCATCCATTCAGTTGTATTTATTGAGTGCTTACTGTGTGCAGGGCACTGTACTAAGCGCCAAGCACAGAGAAGTGAAGTGAGTCACCCAAGTTCATACAGCAGATGAGTGGCGGAGGAGGGATGAGAACCCAGGTCCTTCTGACTCCCAACCTAGGCTCTAGCCACTAGGCCCCACTGCTTCTCATCATCATCATCATCATCAATCGTATTTATTGAGCACTTACTGTGTGCAGAGCACTGTACTAAGCACTTGGGAAGTACAAGTTGGCAACATAAAAGCAACATCTCATGCTTTTATCCCCACCCAGGCATAACCGAAAGTATGCCGGGAGCAGAGACCCTCGGTGGAGGGAGGGAAGACAGTGGTCAGCACGGTACTTTTCTCGGCAACAATTTTTCCTGAGCGATATTTCCCCATATCTGGAATTTATTTTAACAGCTCCCTCCCTGATAAACTGCAAGAGTCTCGAAGGCAGGGATTACATCTTCGAAATCTATTGTTTTCTCCCAAGCACGTTATAGCCAGTCAATTGTATTTAGCGAGCACTTACTGTGTGCAGAGCACTGTACTAAGTGCTTGGGAGTGTTCATTCACTCAATCGTATTTCTTGAGCGCCGCTTGGGAGTGTTCATTCATTCAATCATATTTATTGAGTGCTTACTGTGTGCAGAGCACTGTACTAAGCGCTTGGGAAGTCCAAGTTGGCAACATATAGAGACGGTCCCCACCCAACAGCGGGCTCACAGTCTAGGAGGGGGAGACAGACAACAAAACAAAACATATTAACAAAATAAAATAAATAGAATAAATATGTACAGGTAAAATAGAGTAATACATCTGTACAAAGATTTATTGAACATCAGTTCAATACAACAGACACATTCCCAGACAACGGTGAGCTTACAGTGTTCCAATGGCTGACTGGGATTATTTGTTCAGTGCTTATTCAATCAATCAATCAATCAATCAATCATACTTATTTAGCACTTGCTGTGTTCAGAGCACTGTACTAAGCGCTTGGGAAGTACAAGTTGGCAACATATAGAGACGGTCCCTACCCAACAGTGGGCTCACGGTCTAGAAGGGGGAGACAGAGAACAAAACAAAACATATTAACAAAATAAAATAAATAGAATAAATATGTACAAGTAAAATAGAGTAATTATTTATCCTGTTCTGATTCTCGTCTAGATGTACAGTATGTGTCTATACCTTTTCAAATAATAGGAGATTGCTAAAGGGATTGGTGTGAATAGCGTCAGGTCAAAGCCTCACAGAATCAATCATATTTATGGAGCGCTTACTATGTGCAGAGCACTGTACTAAGTGCTTGGGAGAGGGTAGAACAGCAGAATTAGCAGGGCCTTAATCATTTTGTAGGTAATAATAATAATAATAATGGTATTTGTTAAGTGCTTACTATGGGCCAGACCCTGTTCTAAGGACTGGGATAGGTGGGGAAAGAGGTGAAAATAGGCATTCCTGGTAGGAATAATGTACATGTTTTCTAGCACAAAAGCAAAGAGTCTTCTGTAGAGGACTGAATGTCAGGTTGTTTGGCTGAAGCAGAGAGCACTGACTGAAGTGGAGGAGGGGAAAGCAATTAAGGAAAGAAGAAACAGCTTGGTTAAGCATTTCCGTGTGAATCAAGCTGCAATTAGGAGTTACTACAGCCTCCTGAGAAGGAGAGTAACCTGTTCGGAATGATGCCTGAGGAAAATGATACTGCCGAGGGGGGGAAGGGGAGGGAGCTCTGGGGAGGATTAGAGACTGGGAGGCCGGCAAGGTGGGCTGCAGAAATCCAGGAATGCGGGTAATGTCTGCGGAATAATGATAGAGCTGTGGAAATCTGCTGAAATCCCATTTCATTCATTCATTCAATCGTATTTATTGAGCGCATACTATGTGCAGAGCACTGTACTAAGCACCTGGGAAGTACAAGTTGGCAACATATAGAGACAGTCCCTACCCAACAACGGGCTCACAGTCTAGAAGGGGGAGACAGACAACAAAATATGTGGACAGGTGTCAAGTCATCAGAATAAATAGAAATAAAGCTAGATGCACATCATCTTCTAGGCTGTGAGCCCGCTGTTGGGTAGGGACCGTCTCTATAGGCGTCAAGTCATCAGAATAAATAGAAGTAAAGCTAGATGCACATCATTAACAAAATAAATAGAATAGTAAATATGTACAAGTAAAATTTGGTGGCCAGCATCTAATACCCAGGTATCCATTCGTTCCCCAATCCGTTGTCAATCTGTTTGGGCACGTACACGACAAAAGCATACTGACGGTCAAGTCACTTTCTTGATAAACAAATTCTGGACCGGATCTGGACAGAGATTCATTCATTCATTCATTCAATTGTATTTACTGAACACTTACTGTGTGCAGAGCACTGTACTAAGCGCTTGGGAAGTACAAGCTGGCAACACATAGAGACGGTCCCTACCCAACAGCGGGCAGAGATCCCATTATTCCATCTTTACGGATGACTCCCAAATTTACCTCTCCACCTCTGACCTACCCCTTCTCTGCAGTCTCGTTCATTCAGTCGTATTTACTGATCGCTTACGGGGTGCGGAACATTGTCTTACCTCCTTCCCTTCCCCACAGCACCTATATATATGTATATATGTTTTTACGTATTTATTACTCTATTTATTCATTTTATTCTATTTATTTTATTTTGTTAATATGTTTTGTTTTGTTGTCTGTCCCCCTTCTAGACTGTGAGCCCACTGTTGGGTAGGGACCGTCTCTATATGTTGCCAACTTGTACTTCCCAAGTGCTTAGTACAGTGCTCTGCACACAGTAAGTGCTCAATAAATACGATTGAATGAATGAATGAATTGTCCTAAGGGTTTGGGAGAGTACAATATAACAATACACGGACACATTCCCTGCCGGCAACAAGCTTACCGTTTCCTTCTGCCATTAGAACATTTCCTCCTGGAAGAAGCGCGGTCACCCGTGGTTCAACATGTCCAAAACCAAACTTCTCATTTTTCCCCGCCAAACTGTCTCGTCCCCCAGACTCTTTCATCACCGCTGACACCACCCAACCTGTCTCACCAGCCCACCACCTTGGCATTATCTCTGACTCATCTCTCTCCTTCAACCGCAATATTCAATCACTAAATCTAGTTGATTTTCCACAACATCTCCGGAATTCAGTCCTTTCTCCACGTCGGGATGGCCTAGTGGATGAGGCACAGTCCTGGGAGTCAGAAGGACCTGAGTTCTAATCCCAGGTCTGCCGCCTGTCTACTGAGAAGCAGTAGAAGCAGCCTGGCTCAGTGGAAAGAGCCCGGGCTTTGGAGTCAGAAGTCCTGGTTCAAGTCCTTTAATCAAGGCCTCAAGGCCTTTAATCAGCCCTCTTTCCCCTGATTATCCTTTCATTCACTCATTTATTCAATCACATTTATTGAGAAGCAGCGTGGCTCAGTGGAAAGAGCGCGGGCTTTGGAGTCAGAGGTCATGGGTTCGAATCCCGGCTCTGCCAATTGTCAGTTGTGTGACTTTGGGCAAGTCACTTCACTTCTCTGTGCCTCAGTTACCTCATCTGTAAAATGGGGATGAAGACTGTGAGCCCCCCGTGGGACAACCTGATCACCTTGTAACCTCCCCAGCGCTTAGAACAGTGCTTTGCACATAGTAAGCGCTTAATAAATGCCATCAAAAAAGTCACGGCTCTGCCAACTGTCAGCTGTGTGACTTTGGGCAAGTCACTTCACTTCTCTGGGCCTCAGTTCCCTCATCTGTAAAATGGGGATGAAGACTGTGAGCCCCCCGTGGGACAACCTGATCACCTTGTAACCACCCCAGCGCTTAGAGCAGTGCTTTGCACATAGTAAGCACTTAATAAATGGCATTATTATTACTTTGTGACCTAGGGCAAGTCACTTCATTTCTCTGTGCCTCAGTTCCCTCCTCTATAAAATGGGGATTGTATCTGTGAGCCCCTTGTGGGACAGGGACTGTGTCTAACCTGATTATCTTGTATCTACCCCAGTGCTTAGAACAGTGGTTGACACATGGTAAGCGCTGAACAAATACCGTCATTATTACTATCATTATTATTATTATCTCGTTGGTCCAACCATTATCCCATCTTGACTATGGCCTCAGCCTCCTTGCTAATCTCCCTGCCTCCAGCCTCTCCCCAACATACTTTATCATTTTGGTTAAAAATCCTTCTAGGCATATTGCCCCATTTCTTAAGTACCTCCAACGGGCTGCCCATCCATCTCTGCATTCATTCCTTCATTCAATCAATCAATCAATCAATCAATCGTATTTATTGAGCACTTACTATGTGCAGAGCACTGTACTAAGCGCTTGGGAAGTACAAATTGGCATCACATAGAGACAGTCCCTACCCAACAGTGGGCTCACAGTCTAAAAATCGTACTTACTGGGCGCTTACTGTGTGGAAAGCACTATATTGAGAGGTTGGGAAAGTACAACAGAACAACAAACAGACACACTCCTGCCCATAATGAGATCACAGTCCAGAGGACAAGCAGCAAACTGAAACTCCTCCGCATCGGACTCAAGGCCTTTAATCAGCCCTCTTTCCCCTGATTAATAACAATAATAATGATGATATTTGTTAAGCGCTTACTATGTGCAAAGCACTGTTCTAAGCGCTGGGGAGTTTACAAGGTGAACAGACTGTCCCACGTGGGGCTCACAGTCGTAATCCCCATTTTACAGATGAGGTAACTGAGGCTCAGAGAAGTTAAGTGACTTGCCCAAGGTCACACAGCACACACGTGGCGGAGCTGGGATGCGAACCCATGACCTCTGACTCCAGAGCCCGTGCTCTTTCCACTGAGCCACGCTGCTTCTGTATCTTTATATGTTTATATCTTTGTATGATTATACTTTCATTCATTCATTTATTCAATCACATTTATTGAGTGCTTACTGCGTGCAGAGCACTGTACTAAGCACTTGGGAAGTACAAGTTGGCAACATCTAGAGATGGTACCTACCCAACAATGGGCTCACAGTCTAGAAGGGGGAGATAGACAACAAAACAAAACACGTGCTCCTCTCCCGCCACAACCCAGCCCGCTCACTTCGCTCCCCTAAATCCAATGTAGACACTGTTCTTCACTCTCATTTCACCCATTGTTGACCCTCGCTCATGACCACTGTCCTACCCTGAACTCCCTCGCGGTAAAAATCTGATTGAAACAGCACTCTACTCTAGCGCTGGGGTAGATTCAAATAAGTCAGATTGGACACAGTCCCTTTCCCACATAGGGCTCACAGTCTTAATCCCCATTTTACAGATGAGGGAACTGAGGCCCAGAGAAATGAAGTGACTTGCCCAAGATGACAGAGCAGACATGTGGCGAGGCCGGGATTAGAACCCATGACCTTCTGATTACCAGGCCCGGGCTCTTTCCAATGAGACACACTGCTTCTCCAAGTATTACCATGCCGATCCAAGAACTATCCCTATCCCACCTGGACTACTGCAAAAGCCTCTTTGCTTGCCAACCTTCTCACTGTACTTTGATCCCGTCTATCTCATTCCTCCCTCTGGCTTGGGACTCACTCCTCCTTCACAATAATACTATTCTACTTATTTTATTTTGTTAATATGTTTTGTTTTGTTGTCTGTCTCCCCCTTCTAGATTGTGAGCCCGCTGTTGGGTAGGGCCCGTCTCTATCCGTTGCCGACTTGTACTTCCCAAGTGCATCACATTGCCAAGATCCGCCCTTTCCTCTCCATCCAAACTGCTACCCTGCTCATTCAAGCTCTCATCCTATCCCGTCTGGACTACTGCACCAGCCTTCTCTTTGATCTCCCATCCTCGTGTCTCTCTCCACTTCAATCCATACTTCATGCTGCTGCCTGGATTATCTTTGTCCAGAAACGCTCTGGGCATATTACTCCCCTCCTCAAAAATCTCCAGTGGCTACCAATCAATCTGCGCATCAGGCAGAAACTCCTCACCCTGGGCTTCAAGGCTGTCCATCCCCTCGCCCCCTCCTACCTCACCTCCCTTCTCTCCTTCTACAGCCCAACCCGCACCCTCCGCTCCTCCGCTGCTAATCTCCTCACCGTACCTCGTTCTCGCCTGTCCCGCCATCGACCCCCGGCCCACGTCATCCCCCGGGCCTGGAATGCCCTCCCTCTGCCCATCCGCCAAGCTAGCTCTCTTCCTCCCTTCAAGGCCCTACTGAGAGCTCACCTCCTCCAGGAGGCCTTCCCAGACTGAGCCCCTTCCTTCCTCTCCCCCTCGTCCCCCTCTCCATCCCCCCCATCTTACCTCCTTCCCTTCCCCACAGCACCTGTATATATGTATATATGTTTGTACATATTTATTACTCTATTTATTTATTTATTTATTTTACTTGTACATATCTATTCTATTTATTTTATTTTGTTAGTATGTTTGGTTTTGTTCTCTGTCTCCCCCTTTTAGACTGTGAGCCCACTGTTGGGTAGGGACTGTCTCTATATGTTGCCAATTTGTACTTCCCAAGCACTTAGTACAGTGCTCTGCACATAGTAAGCGCTCAATAAATACGATTGATGATGATGATGAAGTGCTTAGTACAGTGCTCTGCACACAGTAAGCACTTAATACAATTAAATGAATGAATACCGCAGTAACCAAGCCCTCCTCAAACCATAGCTCTTCTAGGCTGCCTTCCCTGATGAAGCTCTTATTCCCCCTCAAATTTTTCCCTTCCCACTGCTTCTCCTATGCACTGAGTCTCATCCTCTATGCACTTATAGGTTCTTACCCCTTCCCCAACTGTGCAGCAATTATATACATATCTTTAGACCGGTTGCTTCCCTTGCTGGCAAAACATTTTAACATCTGCCTCCCCCATTAGACTGTAAGCTCCTTGAGGGGCACGGCTTATGTCTACCAACTGTACCGTATTTTCCCAAGCGCTCAGTATAGTGCTCAACACAACATAAGCACTCAGTAAATGTGCTTAGCAATAATAATAATAATAATAATAATAATAATAATAATAATGATGGCATTTGTTAAGCACTTACTATGAGCTTAGTAATAACAATAATAATGATGATGATGGCATTTGTTAAGCACTTACTATGTGCAAAGCATGGTTCTAAGCGCTGGGGAGGATACAAGGTGATCAGATTGTCCCACGTGGGGCTTACAGTCTTCATCCCCATTTTACACATGAGGTAACTGAGGCACAGAGAAGTTAAATGACTTGCCCAAAGTCACACAGCTGAGAATTGGCAGAGCTGGGATTTTAACCCATGACCTCTGACTCCCAAGCCCGCGCTCTTTCCATAGAGCCACGCTGCTTCTCTATTATTGCTTCAACTTCAAGTAAGCACTCAAATAATGGTAATAATAATAATAAAGATGGCATTAATTAAGCACTTACTATGTGCAAAGCACTGTTCTAAGCACTGGGGATGTTACAAGGTGATCAGGTTGTCCCACGGGGGGCTCACAGTCTTCATCCCCATTTTACAGTTGAAGTAACTGAGGCACAGAGAAGTTAAGTGACATGCCCAAATATCACTGATTGAAATTTCTCTCTAGATGGTAAGCATCTTGTGAGCAGGGATCACGCCAACCATTCTATTGTGTTATTCACTCAAGCGTTTAATTGATCAGTCATATCAGAGAAGCAGCGTGGCTCAGTGGAAAAGAGCCCGGGCTTTGGAGTCAGAGGTCATGGGTTCAAACCCCGGCTCCACCAATTAGCTGTGTGACTTTGGGCAAGTCACTTAACTTCTCTGGACCTCAGTTACCTCATCTGTAAAATGGGGACTAAGACTGTGAGCCCCACGTGGGACAACCTGATCACCTTGTAACCTCCCCAGCACTTAGAACAGTGCTTTGCACATAGTAAGCGCTTAAATAAATGCCACCAATATTTACTGAGCGCTTACTGTGTGCAGAGCACTGTACTAAGCATTTAGGAGAGTACAACATAACAGATGCGGTAGACACATTCCTGACCACAGCGAGCTTACAGTCTAGAAGCAGCATGGCTCAGTGGAAAGAGCCCGGGCTTGGAAATCTTGAATCCTGGCTCCACCAATTGTCAGCTGTGTGACCTTGGGCAAGCCACTTAACTTCTCTATGCCTCAGTTACCTCATCTGTAAAATGGGGATTAAGACTGTGAGCCCCACGTGGGACAACTTGATCACCTTGTAACCCCCTCACCCCCAGAGCTTACAACAGTGCTTCATACACAGTAAGTGCTTAACAAATACCATTATTATTATTATTATTATTATTATTAGAGGGGGAGACAGACTAACACAAATAAATAAATTACGGATACGTACGTAAGTGCTGTGGGGCTGAGGGAGGGGCTGAATAAAGGGTGTGAATCCAGGTGCAAGGACGATGCAGAAGGGAGTGGGAGAAGAGGAAATGAGGACTTAGTCGGGGAAGGCCTCTTGGAAGAGGCAGTTCAGTGCTCTAGCGCTTGGTAAATACCACTGATGGGTGCTGTGTGACCTTGGGCAAATCATTATCTTCCCTGGGCCTCAGTTATCTCTTCAGTGAAATGGGGATTAAGACTGTGAGCCCCACGTGGGATATCGACTGTGTGGTTAAAACAAAATGGCAAAAGCTGTGATCTTATTGGTTCTCCCTGAGCAATTTCTTTCAACCCTGCAGTCTTTCCCTTCCAGACTCCCTCTGTTAGCTTCCATATGAGTTCCAGCTCCTCGGAGGACTGTGTCTGTCCTGAGGGTTTCTCAGTGATTCAGCCAAGGTGAACTACTTCTGATTCAGCAAAAGCTTTCCCTGCCATGCCCTGCATCCGCTGGCTCCAAGCCCACAATCTTCACCCTGTCATCGGTTTAGCTGGGCTACACAAAAGAGCCTTGATACAGAACACGGTTGCGGGAGCACTAAAATCTATCCCGTGGCTCGATTCTTTTCTTCTGGTAAGCAGATTGCTTCCTCTGGGGTTAATGGATTCAGCTTTGTCCTTCAAATCCCCTTGGGAAAAACAATCCGCTATCCTCCGTACGGCACCGATTTCCTACGGAACTCGATGCGTAGGTGTGAGGAAATTGAAATTCTGTAGGTTCTTTTCCCCTGGTCACCTCCGACAAGAAAGGACCCTGAGTTAGAGACTTAATACAGAGATCCTGCCTTGGGTATAAAGTTTCATTCAGAAACAGTGCTTTCTATTAAATTTCATGCTTTTCCCCAAGGGCTTTGCGTTAAGCATTGCTTCTGATTTCATAAAAGAAACCACAGTGGTGGAGCACTGAAATCTTGGAGAAGGGACCGGGAGACAGATTCAGCAGAAGGGCAAGGGCAGGTACAGAGGAAGTGAAAGACAGACAGAGTCAGCCAAGTCCCACCAGGAAAAAGGGACAGGGGAACAGAGAAGTCAAAAGTGGGCAAGGATGCAAATATCCAGCGCTTAGAACAGTACTTGGCACATAGTAAGCGCTTAATAAATGCCATTTAAAAAAAAACATGGTGGGGGAAGAAGGAGAGAAAAAATGGGGAACAAAGAAGAGAACACAGATGTGAAAAGAAAAGGGGGTTAAGTGGCTCATCAACTAAACCGGGCACTTTTCCATATAAAATTCATTCTTTTCTACTCCCCAAACCACCATCTTCATGATTTGAAGTTTGGATTTAACTGTGAAGTTTTTCATTACATCTTGCTTGTATATTATAAATCACTTGACCTACCACCATAGATTTCTTTTTCTCCTTGCCTCTAATTCTCACCCCTTCCCAACATCTCCTGAGGCGCCAGATGACTTGGCATACTTATTCACCATCTATTAAGTGGCCCTTTTGGACTAGCTACTGTGCTAGAAAAGGCATCAAAAACCCACCCACCAGGGAGCCGAGCCAAGCCACCTCACTGTGTTTTCCCGGCACCGTAAATAATAATAATGATAGTATTTTACAGATGAAGGAACTGAGGCCCAGAGAAGTGAAGTGACAGCAGGGTGGCGTGAAAGTAAGAGCCAAGTGTACCCCACTGCCTGTCCCAGGCCATCTCGGGGTGACAGGATGACTTAGGGTGTCCCAAAGCCACCCAGACTTACAGGTTAGCAGCAGGAGATAAGAAAGCAGCATGGCCTAGTGAAAATCAATCAATCAATCAATCAATCGTATTTATTGAGTGCTTACTGTGTGCAGAGCACTGTACTAAGCACTTGGGAAGTACAAGTTGGCAACATATAGAGACAGTCCCTACCCAACAATGGGCTCACAGTCTAAAAGGGGACCTGGAGAGTCAGAGGATCTGAGTTCTCACCCTAGCTCCGCTGCGTGTCTGCTGGGTGACCTCGGGCAAGTCACTTCACCTCTCTGTGCCTCGTTTCTCTCATCTGCAAAATGGTCAGTCCCTCCTTCGTTGGCTGCGAGCCCCGTGTATGACGGGGATTGTGTCCAATCTACGTACACCGTATCTACCCCAGCACTTAGTACAGTGCCTGGCACATAATAAACACTTAACAAAATGCCATTATTATTAATAATAATACCCACAGCACTTAACTACTTATCTTTAAATTATATATTATAAATTACTTAATTATTGATTCATAATAATAATAATGGCATTTATTAAGTGCTTACTAAAATAATAATAGTCATAATGGCATTTATTAAGCACTTACTAAAATAATAACAATAATAATAGCATTTATTAAGCACTTACTATGTGCAAAGCACTGTTCTACGCACTGGGGAGTTACAAGGTGATCAGGTTGCCCCACGTCTTCATCCCCATTTTACGGATGAGGTAACTGAGGCACAGAGAAGTGACTTGCCCAAAGTCTCACAGCTGACAATTGGTGGAGCCGGGATTTGAACCCATGACCTCTGACTCCAAAGCCTGTGCTCTTTTCCACTGAGCCACACTGTGTCTGTCTCCCCCTTCTAGCCTGAAAGCTCATTATGTATATATGTTTGTACGTATTTATTACTCTATTTTACATGTACATATCTATTCTATTTATTTTATTTTGTTAATATGTTTGGTTTTGTTGTCTGTCTCCCCCTTCTAGACTGTGAGCCCACTGTTGGGTAGGGACAATCTCTATATGTTGCCAACTTGTACTACCCAAGCGCTTAGTACAGTGCTCTGCACACAGTAAGCGCTCAATAAATACGACTGATTGATTGATTGATTATGGGCAAGAAACATGTCTGCTAATTCTGTTGTACTCTCCCAAACTCCTAGTACAGGGCCCTGCACAAAGTAAGCACTCAATAAATACAACTGATTGACTGATTGATCGCCTCATTATGATCGTTGTCGTTGTTGTTGTTGTTGTTGTTAATATCAGGGCAGATTCCTTTCAGGAATCAGTCTGGAGAGAGTTTGGATCCTGGGAATGTGGCTTGGTCCTTGCTTCATCCCCGGAGGGGAGAGGGAGGGGGAACCTGGGGTAGGTAACCCAGGGGGAGGGTTGATCCTCCCTCCTCTTGCCCCCCCAAAAACACACACACAAATACACAAACACACACACACACAGCCATGCTGCTCAGCACCTACAGCTCTGCTACCCCAAGCCCACAGCCCAAGCCGTGCTGACAGGGAGCGGAGAGCAGGGGAGGATGCAAATCTCTCCCTTCCCTCCATCACTCGTCTGCTGTATGACCTTGGGCAAGTCATTTCACTTCCTCTGTGCCTCAGTTACCTCATCTGTCAAACGGGGACTAAGACTGTGAGCCCCATATGGGACAGGGACCATGTCCACCCTGAATCGGAAGAAACCAAAAAACCAAAAAAGGAAAATGATGGTATTTGTTAAACGCTTAGCTATGCGCCAGGCACTGTACTAAGCGCTGGGGTGCATGAAAGCAGAGAGAAGCAGCGTGGCTCAGTGGAAAGAGCCCGGGCTTTGGAGTCAGAGGTCATGGGTTCAAATCCTGGCTCCGCCCATTGTCAGCTGTGTGACTTTGGGCAAGTCACTTCACTTCTCTGGGCCTCAGTTCCCTCTTCTGGAAAATGGGGATTAAGACTGTGAGCCCCACGTGGGACAACCTGATCACCTTGTATCGCCCCAGCACTTAGAACAGTGCTTTGCACATAGTAAGCGCTTAACAAATACCAGCATCATTATTATTATTATTATCCAGCCGGACACGGTCCTTGCCCCATGGGGGGCTCACAGTTTCAATCCCCATTTTACAGATGAGGTCACTGAGACGCAGAGAAGTGAAGTGGATTGCCCAAGATCACACAGCAGACAAGTGGCAGGGCCAGGATTAGAACCCATGACCTTCTGACTCCCAGGGCTGTGCTCTGGATATGCTACACCATGCTGCTTCTCCATTCATTCAATCATATTTATTGAGCGCTTACTGTGTGCAGAGTATCTGCCCCAGCGCTTAATACAGTGCCCGGCACATATTTACTATTCTATTTATTTTGTTAATGATGTGCATCTAGCTTTATTTCTATTTATTCTGATGACTTGCCACCTGTCCACGTGTTTTGTTTTGTTGTCTGTCTCCCCCCTTCTAGACTGTGAGCCCGTTGTTGGGTAGGGACCGTCTCTATATGTTGCTGACTTGTACTTCCCAAGTGCTTAGTACAGTGCTCTGCACATAGTAAGCGCTCAATAAATATGATTGAATGAATGAATGAATGAATAGTAAGCACTTAATGAATACCACCAGTATTATTATTATTCCATCAGGGAATCGGCAGAGGCAGAGGGCAATCGCATGTCCATCCAGGCCTGCTGATCACGTCCAATACATCAACTTCAGTGGCGCGACTCAGCTGACAACTGTCATGCATATTCATTCCTGCAGCTCGCCTGAGACTATCGTTCTTGAAAACCAATCAAACAGACTAAGACGGGTCTTCCTAAACCTGTCACCCAAACTTAATCTATTATATGTCATTACGGACAGGATCGAGGACGGAAATCATTATAAGACCCAGTTCACGTGATATGTGAGGTGGGGTGACATTCAAAGGGTAGTTTGGTGGCCCAGGGGCAGATGCAGGAGATTTTTTCACTGGAATCGTTTTAAATTTAAGCGTCAGTGAGCTTTTTTCTCTCACTAGATAAATGTAATATAGTTAGAAGAAATCGCCAAAATAATGCATTTATCATGAGCGTCCCAGTCATTTTTCTTAAAGGGGCAGGGCTTTTGTGTGACAACTCCATATTTTGCATTTAAAGGGTATATAAATTTGACCACTCGAGGTTTCGTTGCACATCTGGGGTGAGACACTAGCAACAGAACCGATAATGATCGCATTATTTCCAGTAGAGCATTTACGCTCTAATACGTTCACATCTAACCTCAAACATCCCGACTTCTGCTTTCGTGTTTGTAGTTACCCAACGCCGGAGCATCCTATCTCCCATCCCAGGTTCTAGTCATTCATTCATTCATTCAATCGTATTTATTGAGTGCTTACTGTGGGCAGAGCACTGTACTAAGCACTTGGGAAGTACAAGTTTATTTCCAGTAGAGCATTTATGCTCTAATACGTGCACATCTAACCTCAAACATCCTGACTTGTGCTTTCGTGTTTGTAGTTACCTAACTCCGGAGCATCTTATCTCCCATCCCAGGTTCTATTCATTCATTCAATTGTATTTATTGAGCACTTACTGTGTGCAGAGCACTGTACTAAGCGCTTGGGAAGTACAAGTTGATTTCCAGTAGAGCATTTACGTTCTAATACGTGCACATCTAACCTCAAACATCCCGACTTCTGCTTCTGTGTTTTGTAGTTACCCAACTCCGAAGCATCCTATCTTCCATCCCAGGTTCTATTCATTCATTCATTTATTCAATCGTATTGATTGAGCACTTACTGTGAGCACAGCACTGTACTAAGCGCTTGGGAAGTACAAGTGTTTTTCCAGTGGAGCATTTACGCTCTAATACAATGCACACCTAACCTCAAACATACCGACTTCTGCTTTCGTGTTTGTAGTTACCCAACTCCGGAGCATCCTATCTCCCATCCCAGGTTCTATTCATTCATTCTTTCATTCAATCGTATTTATTGAACGCTTACTGTGGGCAGAGCACTGTACTAAGCGCTTGGGAAGTATAAGTTTATTTCCAGTGGAGCATTTACGCTCTAATACGTGCACACCTAACCTCAAACATCCCGACTTCTGCTTTTGTGCTTGTAGTTACCCAACTCCGGAGCATCCTATCTCCCATCCCAGGTTCTATTCATTCATTCATTCATTCATATTTATTGAGCGCTTACTGTGTGCAGAGCACTGTACTAAACGCTTGGGAAGTGCAAGTTGGCAACATATAGAGACGGTCCCTACCCAACAACGGGCTCACAGTCTAGAAGGGGGAGATGGACAACAACACAAAACATGTGGACAGGTGTCAAGTCATCAGAATAAATAGAAGTAAATAGAATTAAAGCTAGATTCATGTTCTACATGAAACAGGCTTTAGAGCGTGTGTGTGTGTGGCATTGTTAGGCACTTATTCTGTGCCAAACGCTGTTCTAAGTATAAGGGTAGAGACTGTGAGCCCGCTGCTGGGTAGGGACAATCTCTATATGTTGCCAACTTGTACTTCCCAAGTGCTTAGCACAGTGCTCTGCACACAGTAAGCGCTCAATAAATACGATTGAATGGATGAATGAATGAATACCTAATAACCTTGTATCTCCCCCAGTGCTTATACAGTACCTGCCGCAGAGTAAGCGTTTAGCAAATACCACAGTCAACATTATTATTATTATTACAGGCAGTCAGGTTGCATACAGTCCCTGTTCCAGTTGAGCCTCTCAGTCTAAGCATGACGGAGGACAGGCATCAAATCTCCATTTTACAGATAAGGATACTGAGGCCCAGAGAAGTGAAGTGACTTGTCCAAGGTCGCACAGCAGGCAATAATAATAATAATAGTGGTATTTATTAAGCACTTACTATGTGCAAAGCACTGTTCTAAGCGCTGGAGAGGTTACAAGGTGATCAGATTGTCCCGGGGGGGCTCACAGTCTTAATCCCCATTTTCCAGATGAGGGAACTGAGGCCCAGAGAAGTGAAGTGACTTGCCCAAAGTCACACAGCTGGCAATTGGAGGAACCGGGATTAGAACGCATGCCCTCTGACTCCAAAGCCTGGGCTCTTTCCACTGAGCCACGCTGGTGGCAGAGGCGGGATTAGAACCCAGGTCCTCTTGACTCCCAAGCCCGAGGTCTCTCCACAAGGCCACGCTGCTTCTTGTGGAGATTGTTGGACGGAGCTAAGGCTCAGGGGGCCCGCTCCCCGATGTCACGGCAGGATAGCAGGATCACTGCCCCCGCCCCGTCCTTCCCTGGATAATAATACTAATGATGGCATTTGTTAAGCGCTTACTATGTGCAAAGCACTGTTCCAAGCGCTGGGGAGAATACAAGGCGATCAGGTTGTCCCACGGGGGGCTCACAGTCTTAATCCCCATTTTCATTCATTCATTCATTCCTAATTATTGAGCGCTTACTGTGTGCAGAGCACTGTACTAAGCGCTTGGGAAGTACGAGTCGGCAACATATAGAGACAGTCCCTACCCAACAACGGGCTCACAGTCTAGAAGGGGGAGACAGACAACAAAACAAAACATGTAGACAGGTGTCCAAATCGTCAGAACAAATAGAATTAAAGCTATGTGCACATCATTAACAAAATAAAAATAATAGTAAATATGTACTAAACGTTTTCCAATGGCTGTTAACACTGTCCAAATATTTCCTAACACAGTGTTGTGATGACCCAGCCAAGAGGAGAAAGCCTCAATTGTATTTTCAACACAGTCTTATAGATGTCTCAAATATCTGATGCAGAAAGAAATATTTGATACCACCAGCATCTGAATCTTCCTTGCCCCATAGCAGGGCATTGGAGAATTTCAATGTTTGGAGAAAGTCTTGTAGACGGATAACCTCTACCGAGTCACTGAGTAACAAATATCCTATGAATTGTACATACCAGTGTGAAAAAGCAAACAAGCAAACAAACACTCCAGGGGGAGGGGCAGGGGGTTGGTAAAGAATTTGCACTTAATTACAAAGCTCTGGTACCTCATTTGCTCTCACACAGACTTGTTTTCGAAAAAGAATTAAGCTCAAAAATGAATTTGAATTGCACCCTCGGTGAACAGGATCTGCACCAATGGAAGATTGAATGGCTCAGTGGAAAAAGAGGTAACTGAGGCACAGAGAAGATAAGTGACTCGCCCGAGGTCACACAGCTGACAATTGGCGGAGCCGGGATTTGAACCCATGAGCTCTGACTCCCAAGCCCGTGCTCTTTCCATTGAGCCACTCTCTACCCCAGTGCTTAGAACGTGCTTGGCACATAGTAAGCGCTTCTCAGCCCAGCCACCTTATGCCCAGCTATATAGGGGACCACCCAAACTGTCCTGCATTTCTGGACACGCGGAGCACACACGTGTCTGCTGTGAGGTGGGTGGCACGCGTGGCTCAGTGGAAAGAGCCCGGGCTTTGGAGTCAGAGGTCGTGGGTTCAAATCCCGGCTCTGCCACTTGTCAGCTGTGCGGCTTTGGGCAAGTCACTTAACTTCTCTGGGCCTCAGTTCCCTCATCTGTAAAATGGGGATGAAGACTGTGAGTCCCACGTGGGACAACCTGATTACCTTGTATCTACCCCAGCGCTTAGAACAGTGCCTTGCACATAGTAAGCGCTTAGCAAATACCAACATTATAATTATTATTATTATTGTTATTATTACTCTCCCCCATAGAGGTCTGCATAAGGCCGCCTTCTGTGGGCTTCCCCACTACCTCCCTATGTGGGAGGGCCGGTTAAACCAACTCCATGGGACACATACATTTTATCAATTCATTCATTCATTCGTATTTATTGAGCACTTACTGTGTGCAGGGCATTGTACTAAGCGCTTGGGAAGTACAAGTTGGCAACATAGAGAGATGGTCCCTACCCAACACCGGGCTCACTGTCTAGAAGGGGGAGACAGACAACAAAACATGGAGACGGGTGTCAAAATCGTCAGAACAAATAGAATTACAGCTATATGCACATCATTTACAAAATAAATAGAATAGTAAATATGTACAAGTAAAATAAGTAGAGTAAGAAATCTTTTAGACTGTGAGCCCGGTCTGTGAGCCCGACTGTGAGTCGTCCCATATCCCTCCTACCATTCCTTTCCAAACTCCTTGAACGAGTTGTCTACACGCGCTGCCTAGAATTCCTCAACAACAACTCTCTCCTCGACCCCCTCCAGTCTGGCTTCCGTCCCCTTCATTCCACGGAAACTGCCCTCTCAAAGGTCACCAATAACCTCCTGCTTGCCAAATCCAACGGCTCATACTCTGTCCTTATCCTCATCGACCTCTCAGCTGCCTTTGACACTGTGGACCACCCCCTTCTCCTCAACACGTTATCTGACCTTGGCTTCACAGACTCCGTCCTCTCCTGGTTCTCCTCTTATCTCTCCGGTCGTTCTTTCTCAGTCTCTTTCGCGGGCTCCTACTCCCCCTCCCATCCTCTTACTGTCGGGGTTCCTCAAGGGTCAGTTTTTGGTCCCCTTCTGTTCTCGATCTACACTCACTCCCTTGGTGACCTCATTCGCTCCCACGGCTTCAACTATCATCTCTACGCTGATGACACCCAGATCTACATCTCTGTCCCTGCTCTCTCCCCTTCCCTCCAGGCTCGCATCTCCTCCTGCATTCAGGACATCTCCATCTGGATGTCCGCCCGCCACCTAAAGCTCAACATGTCGAAGACTGAGCTCCTTGTCTTCCCTCCCAAACCTTGTCCTCTCCCTGACTTTCCCATCTCTGTTGACGGCACTACCATCCTTCCCGTCTCACAAGCCCGCAACCTTGGTGTCATCCTCGACTCCGCTCTCTCCTTCACCCCTCACATCCAAGCCGTGACCAAAACCTGCCGGTCTCAGCTCCGCAACATTGCCAAGATCCGCCCTTTCCTCTCCATCCAAACCGCTACCCTGCTAATTCAAGCTCTCATCCTATCCCGTCTGGACTACTGCACTAGCCTTCTCTCGGATCTCCCATCCTCGTGTCTCTCTCCACTTCAATCCATACTTCATGCTGCTGCCCGGATTATCTTTGTCCAGAAACGCTCTGGACATATTACTCCCCTCCTCAAAAACCTCCAATGGCTACCGATCAATCTGCGCATCAGGCAGAAACTCCTCACCCTGGGCTTCAAGGCTGTCCATCCCCTCGCCCCCTCCTACCTCACCTCCCTTCTCTCCTTCTACTGCCCAGCCCGCACCCTCCGCTCCTCCACCACTAATCTCCTCACTGTACCTCGCTCTCGCCTGTCCCGCCGTCGACCCCCGGCCCACGTCATCCCCCGGGCCTGGAATGCCCTCCCTCTGCCCATCCGCCAAGCTAGCTCTCTTCCTCCCTTCAAGGCCCTGCTGAGAGCTCACCTCCTCCAGGAGGCCTTCCCAGACTGAGCCCCTTCTTTCCTCTCCCCCTCGTTCCCCTCTCCATCCCCCCGTCTTACCTTCTTCCCTTCCCCACAGCACCTGTATATATGTATATATGGTTGTACATATTTATTACTCTATTTATTTATTCATTTATTTATTTTACTTGTACATTTCTATCCTACTTATTTTATTTTGTTGGTATGTTTGGTTCTGTTCTCTGTCTCCCCCTTTTAGACTGTGAGCCCACTGTTGGGTAGGGACTGTCTCTATGTGATGCCAATTTGTACTTCCCAAGCGCTTAGTACAGTGCTCTGCACATAGTAAGCGCTCAATAAATACGATTGATTGATTGATTGATTGAGCCCACTGTTGGGTAGGGACTGTCTCTATATGTCGCCAACTTGGACTTCCCAAGCGCTTAGTACAGTGCTCTGCACACAGTGAGCGCTCAATAAATACGATTGATTGATTGTACAAATATATATACAAGTGCTGAATATGCATACTTTTTTTTAAAGTCATCATCCCCTTGTCAGTCTGTCTCCCCCTTCTAGACTGTGAGCCCATTGTTGGGTTGCCGACTTGTACTTCCCAAGCACTTAATACAGTGCTTAGTACACACAGTTTAAGCTCTCAATAAATACAACTTAATGAATGAATGACCTGGGTTCTAAACCTGGCTCTGCCACTGTCTGCTGTGTGACCTTGGGCAAGTCACTTCACTTCTCCGGGCCTCAGTTCCCTCATCTGGAAAATGGGGATTGAGGCTGCGAGCCCCATGTAGGACAGGGACTGTGTCCACACTGATTAGCTTGGAAAATAATAGTAATTACTATTACCATGGTATTTGTTAAAGGCTCACTATGTGTCAAGCATTGTTCTGAGCGCTGGGGTAGATACAAGGTAATCAGGTTGTCCCACGTGGGGCTCACAGTCTTCATCCCCATTTTACAGATGAGGGAACTGAGGCACAGAGAAGTTAAGTGACTTGTTCAAAGTCACACAGCTAACAAGCGGCGGAGCCAGGATTAGAACCCACGACCTCTGACTCCCAAGCCCGGGCTCTTTCCACTAAGCCATGCTGCTTCCCCACCCCAGGGGATATATCCATCCCAGTGCTTAGTACAGTGCCTGGCACATAGTAAGCACTTAACAAAGAGCACAAGTGTTATTTTATTCCGTCCATTCTCAGAGAAGTGAAGTGACTTGCCCAAGGTCACACAGCAGACAAGTAGTGTCATCCGTCATCCCCCGGGCCTGGAATGCCCTCCCTCTGCCCATCCGCCAAGCTAGCTGTCTTCCTCCCTTCAAGGCCCTACTGAGAGCTCACCTCCTCCAGGAGGCCTTCCCACACTGAGCCCCTTCCTTCCTCTCCCCTCTCCATCCCCCTAATCTTACCTCCTTCCCTTCCCCACAGCACGTGTCTATATGTATACATGTTTGTACATATTTATTACTCTATTTATTTATTTATTTTACTTGTACATATCTATTCTATTTATTTTATTTTGTTTGTTTGGTTTTGTTCTCTGTCTCCCCCTTTTAGACTGTGAGCCCGCTGTTGGGTAGGGACTGTATATGTTGCCAATTTGTACTTCCCAAGCGCTTAGTACAGTGCTCTGCACACAGTAAGCACTCAATAAATATGATTGATTGATTGATTGATTGGAGCTGGGATTAGACCCCATGACCTTCTCACTCCAAGGTCCGGGCTCTATCCATTCCGCCATGCTTAACTGCACACTGAGTCCAACCTGATTAGGTTGTGTCTATCCCAGCACTTAGTCCAGAGTCCGGTCACCTCTTCACTGGGCCTCGTTCTCGCCCGTCCCGCCGTCGACCCGCGGCCCACGTCCTCCCCCTGGCCTGGAATTCCCTCCCACCGCACATCCGCCAAACTAGCTCTCTTCCTCCCTTCAAAGCCCTCCTGAGAGCTCACCTCCTCCAGGAGGCCTTCCCAGATTGAGCCCCCTTTTCCTCTCCTCCTCCCCATCCCCCCGCCCTACCTCCTTCGCCTCCCCACAGCACCTGTATATATATTTGTACAGATGTATTACTCTATTTATTTTACTTGTCCATATTTACTATTCCATTTATTTTGTTAATGATGTACATATAGCTTTAATTCTATTTGTTCTAACGATTTTGACAACTGTCTACATGTTTTGTTTTGTCTGTCTTCCCCTTCTAGACTGTGAGCCCGTCATTGGGCAGGGACCGTCTCTATATGCTGCCGACTTGTACTTCCCAAGCGCATAGTACAGTGCTTTGCACACAGTAAGCGCTCAATAAATACGATTGAATGAATGAATGAATCATCATCATCAATCGTATTTATTGAGTGCTTACTGTGTGCAAAGCACTGTACTAAGCGCTTGGGAAGTACAAGTTGGCAACACACAAACACTTACCAAATACCATTAAAAAATTAGGCTGGTCCAGAGCTCTGCCTGCTCTTACACCCAGGTTGTTCTGCATCCTGAAACTTCAGAACCATGACCCTGCGTGCAAGTCAGTCCGTCAAACGTATTTATTGAACACTTACTGAGTGCAGAGCACTGTACTAAGCGATTGGGAGAGTACAATACGCCAATATAACAGAGACATTCCCTGCCCACAACGAGCTTACAGTCTAGAGGGGAAGACAACCGTTAATATAAATAAATAAATTACAGAAATGTCTATAATTGCTGTGGGGTTGGTGCAAGGACTAGACTGTGCGCCCGTTGTTGGGTAGGGACCATCTCTATATGTCACCAACCTGTACTTCCCAAGCGCTTAGTACAGTGCTCAGCACATAGTAAGCGCTCAATAAATACGATTGAATGAATGAATGAATAGATATGATTGAATGAATGAATGAATGATGACAGTGCGCTCTCGTCTCTACCATGGAGCGCACCGAGAAAGAGCTAGTGAGAAGCAATGCAGCAGACTGTGATGGCCAGGAAACCCTTTTTTAATGCAAGACCCATTTACGTACAGATTGACTGCCACAAAATGCCAATAATAATAATAATAGAGGCATTTATTAAGCACTTACTATGTGCAAAGCACTGTTCTAAGCACTGGGGAGGTTACAAGGTGATCAGGTTGCCCCACGTGGGGCTCACGGTCTTCATCCCCATTTTACAGATGAGGTCACTGAGGCACAGAGAAGTTAAGTGACTTGTCCAAAGTCACACAGCTGACAGTTGTTGGAGCCGGGATTTGAACCCCTGACCTCTGACTCCAAAGCCCGGGCTCTTTCCACGGAGCCACGCTGCTTCTCAATGTCTATATGCTTCTATATGTCTCCAACTTGTACTTCCTAAGTGCTTAGTACAGTGCTCTGCATGCAGTAAGCGCTCAATAAATACGATTGAATGAATGATGACAGTGTGCTACCTGCACTCTTGTTGTCTCTGCCCAGGAGCGCGCCGAGAGAGAGCTAGCGGGAAAGAATGCAGCAGACTGCGATAGCCAGGAAACAATTTTTTTAATGCAAGACCTATTTACGTACAGATTGGCTGCTGCAAAATGCCAATATCTGGCAACTGTGCCATAATCCAGTAGAGAGTTGCCTTGGTAGCCACTGCGGTCTTTGCCGATTAGCCTGTTGTTAGCACGGGACATGTGTACCAACTCTGTTCTCTTATAATAATGATGGCACTTGTTAAGCGCTTACTGCATGCAAAACACTCGTCTAAGCGCTGGGGAGGATACAAGGTGATCAGCTTGTCCCACGTGGGGCTCACAGTCTTCTTCCCCATTTTCCAGATGAGGTAACTGAGGCCCAGAGAAGTGAAGTGACTTGCCCAAAGTCACACAGCTGACAAGCGGCGGAGCCGGGATTAGAACTCATGCCCTCTGACTCCCAAGCCCGTGCTCCTTCTACTGAGCCATGGTGCTTCCCTAGTCTCCCATGTGCTTAGTACAGTGCTCTGCATACAGTAAGTACACCATAAATACCATTAACTGATTGATTTTTCAGGATTCCCACTGGATCTGTCCACCTAGTAGAATGATTTACGTGGTTCTGCGTGGCTTAGTGGAAGGAGCACGGGCTTGGGAGTTAAGGGATGTGGTTTCTAATCCCGGCTCTGCCACTTGTTTTCTGGGTGACCTTGGACAAGTCACTTAACTTCTCTGGGCCTCAGTTACCTTATCTGTAAAATGGGGATTAAGACTGTGAGCCCCACTTGGGGCAACTTGATTACCCTGTATCTTCCCCAGTGCTTAGAAGCACATAGTAAGCGCTTAACAAATACCCAGTTATTATTATTACAAAACTTTACTGCCAATAATGTAGGCATTGCTGACTTAAACAATCAGAACTACAACCCAGGTCTCCAGCTGCCCAGAGATGTACTCTTTTTGGTGTGCTTGTCATACTTGTTAAGCGCTTACTATGTGCCAAGCACTGTGCTTCTCTGGCCACCGTGCTTCTGACCCCATTCCCTCTCATCACATGAAATCTCTCACTCCGTCCCTTCTCCCCTCCTTAACTTCCATCTTCGACCGCTCACTCTCCACTCGTTCCTTCCCCTCTGCCTTCAAACATGCCCATGTCTCGCCCATCCTAAAAAAACCCCTCTTGACCCCACCTCACCTTCTGGTTATCACCCCATCTCCCTCCTACCAATCCTTTCCAAACTCCTTGAATGAGTCATCTACACGCGCTGCCTTCAATTCCTCAACACCAACTCTCTCCTTGACCCCCTCCAGTCCGGCTTCTGTCCCCTACATTCCATGGAAACTGCCCTCTTGAAGGTCACCAATGACCTCCTGCTTGCCAAATCCAATGACTCCTACTCTATCCTAATCCTCCTCAACCTCTCAGCTGCCTTGACACTGTGGACCACCCCCTTCTCCTCAACACGCTATCCAACCTTGGCTTCACAGAGTCCGTCCTCTCCTGGTTCTCCTCATCTCTCCGGTCACTCATTCTCAGTCTCTTTTGCAGGCTCCTCCTCCCTATCCCATCCCCTTACTGTGGGGGTACTCCAAGGTTCAGTTCTTGGTCCCCTTCTGTTCTCAATCTACACTCACTCCCTTGGTGACCTCATTCGCTCCCACGGCTTCAACAATCATCTCTACACTGATGACACCCAGATCTACATCTCTGCTCCTGCTCTCTCCCCCTCCCTCCAGGCTCGCATCTCCTCCTGCCTTCAGGACATCTCTATCTGGATGTCTGCCCGCCACCTAAAACTCAACATGTCCAAGACTGAACTCCTTGTCTTCCCTCCCAAACCCTGCCCTATCCCTGACTTTCCCATCACTGTTGACGGCACTACCATCTTTCCCGTCTCACAGGCCCGCAAACTTGGTGTCATCCTCGACTCCGCTCTCTCATTCACCCCTCACATCCAAACCGTCACCAAAACCTGCCGGTCTCAGCTCTGCAACATTGTCAAGATCCGCCCTTTCCTCTTCATCCAAACCGCTACCCTGCTCGTTCAAGCTCTCATCCTATCCCGTCTGGACTACTGTATCAGCCTCCTTTCTGATCTCCCATCCTCGTGTCTCTCCCCACTTATAATCCATACTTCACGCCGCTGCCCGGATTGTCTTTGTCCAGAAACGCTCTGGGCATGTTACTCCCCTCCTCAAAAATCTCCAGTGGCTACCAATCAATCTGTGCATCAAGCAGAAACTCCTCACCCTGGGCTTCGAGGCTGTCCATCCCCTCGCCCCCTCCTACCTCACCTCCCTTCTCTCCTTCTCCAGCCCAGCCCGCACCCTCCGCTGCTCTGCAGCTCACTTCCTCATCGTGCCTCGTTCTCGCCTGTCCCGCTGTCGACCCCCGGACCACGTCCTCCCCCTGGCCTGGAATGCCCTCCCTCTGCCCATCCGCCAAGCTAGCTCTCTTCCTCCCTTCAAGGCCCTACTGAGAGCTCACCTCCTCCAGGAGGCCTTCCCAGACTGAGCCCCCTCTTTCCTCTCCCCCTCATCCCCCCTCCTTCCCTTCCCCACAGTACCTGTATATATGTATATATGTTTGTACATGTTTATTACTCTATTAATTTTACTTGTACATATCTAGTCTATTTATTTTATTTTGTTAATATGTTTGGTTTTGTTCTCTGTCTCCCCCTTCTAGACTGTGAGCCCACTGCTGGATAGGGACTTTCTCTATATGTTGCCAACTTGTACTTCCCAAGAGCTTAGTACAGTGCTCTGCACACAGTAAGCACTCAATAAATACGATTGGTTGATTGATTGATTGATTACTAAGCACTGGGGCAGGTTCACGAGAATCAGGTGGGACATAGTTCCTGTCCCACGTGGGGCTCACAGTCTAAATTGGAGGGAGGGGGATTTAATCCCCATTTTACAAACAAGGAAATGCCCACATGTCACACAGCAGGCAAGTAGCAGAGCAGAATTGGAACCCAGGCCCTCTAACTCCCAAGATCGGGCTCTTTCCATTAGGCCACGCTGCTTCTCTTTCCATCAGACCAAGGGCAGGACCCCTGAACAACATAAGCACCTAATAAATACTGATGATGATGTCGTCGATGACAGCAACTACTGGAAATATGCCGTCCAACCCTATGATTCTACACTTTTGATCTAGAAAAGTGGGAGGATATAAAGGCTACCTTTATTTCATTTAATACCATTGGAAGATGGTTTCAGTTCATTTTCCCGATCGCTAACTCCCCCCTAGCCAGTAGAGAAGATCCACAATTTCTTGTAGAAATCACAAGCATTTCTTAACTTTCCCATCAGATATATTAGGGTGGGAACGGAGGCATACTTAAGAGACACACCACCACCAGGAGGGATGACAACACAAAATTCCCAAGAACTTCTTGTGGCCTTGGCTGTAATTCAGAATATTACGGTAAGCAGAACTCTTCTCTCATAAAGGACTTTAGGGGAAGAAGAAAAAAAGCTATGATGTCAGCCCTTGTGGAAAATAATTGGTCATATTGACACGCAGTTAATGGAACCTGTACCTCTGGATTGAACCGTATCGATTTCCCTAATGTTCTTCTCGCTGTCAGCTGATAGGAGCCTCCTCGCTTTGTTGATTATACGAGTATTTTAGTTGAAATGGGGAATCCAAAACCCGATACTGGGTAGCGATTACGCAGAGAAATGGCCTAGTGGCAACAGCACAGGTTTGGGAGTCAAAGGACGTGGGTTCAAATCCCGGCTCTGCCACATGTCTGCTGAGTGACCTTGGGCAAGTCACTTCACTTCTCTGGGCCTCAGTTCCCTCATCCGTAAAATGGGGATGAAGACTGTGAGCCCCGTGTGAGACAGGGCCAGTGTCCAACCTGATTACCTCATATCTACCCCAGTGCTTAGAACAGTGCTTGGCACATATAGTTCGCGCTTAAAGACCATAAATATTATTATTACTAGGTTGGGGTTTTTTTACTGCACATACACGGAAGCTTTTGATAGGTTCAGTTCCTCCAGACATGCAGGCGGCAGAAGAGTCAAAGATCAGAAGAGGATTCAAAGCCTTTTGTCTTGGTTCCAAAGTGTTTGACTAAGTCTAAACAACACCGGTAATTGGTATTGACACCTACTTGTCTACTTGTTTTGTTTTTGTTTGTCTGTCTCCCCCTTCCAGACTGTGAGCCCGCTGTTGGGTAGGGACCGTCTCTATATGTTGTCAATTTGTACTTCCCAAGTGCTTAGTCCAGTGCTCTGCACACAGTGAGTGCTCAATAAATATGATTGAATGAATGAATGAGTGAAATAGTAGTCATGCCAGCTGGGCTCCCAGAGACTGCTAGATCATCATCATCAATCGTATTTATTGAGCGCTTACCATGTGCAGAGCACTGTACTAAGTGCTTGGGAAGTACAAATTGGCAACATATAGAGACAGTCCCTACCCAACAGTGGGCTCACAGTCTAAAAGGGGGAGACAGAGGACAAAATGAAATGTTGAACCGCTGCCACCATTAAAGTATTATTAATAATAATAATAATGATGACAGCATTTATTAAGTGCTTACTATGTGCAAAGCACTGTTCTAAGCACTGGGGAGGATACGAGGTGATCAGGTTGTCCCACGTGGGGCTCACAGTCTTAATTCCCATTTTACAGATGAGGTAACTGAGGCACAGAGAAGTTAAGTGACTTGTCCAAAGTCACAGGGCTGACAATTGGCAGAGCCGGGATTTGAACCCACGACCTCTGACTCCCAAACCCGGGCTCTTTCCACTGAGCCATGCTGCTTCTCATATTAGGGAGGACTAAGGCTCATTTGAGACAAACTAATGAGATGAGAAGCAGACTCCTTCTGGTTTCCACTCTGGGAATGGCGTCACATTCCAGCCTTTACATTAACTAAATGGACATCAATTGCTGATTCTAGTCCAAGGAGAAGGCGCTTCTCGGTCTCCTTACAAGATGAGCTCCTAAGGAAAGGTTGATTTTTTTCTTCATTGGCAAGCTCAAAGCAGTGGTTTTCAAAAACCAAATTCTCCAACAGCCAGAAAACCCACAGGAGACTGGGAATGGAAGGTGATTCCTGAGACCTCTTCAAGTACGCTTCATATATACCAAGTAATATTAATTATAATAATAATAACAGTTATATTGTTAAGCCCTTACTATGTGCCAGGCACTTTACTAAGCCCTGGGATGGTTACAAACAAATCGGGTTGGACAGAGTCCCTGTTCCACATAATCATAATAAGAATGGTATTTGTTAAGCGCCTACTATGTGCTAGGCACTGTACTAAGCACTAGGTTGGAACGAGTAAATCAGGTTGGACACAGTCTCTGTCCCACATGGGGCTCACAGTCTCAATCCCCATTTTACAGCTGAGGTGACTGAGGTCCAGAGAAGCCAAGTGACTTGCCCAAGGTCACACAGCAGACAAGTGGCAGAGCTGGGATTAGAACCCAGGTCCTTCTGACTCCCAGGCTTGGTCGCTTATCCAGTAGGCCACACTGCTCCTTTGGCTTCCTTTCTTTGGCTTGTGGCAAATAATTGTGTCATGTGTTAAGCACTTACTATGTGTCAAGCACTGTATTAAGTGCGGGTAGATAAATACAATATCATGACCGCATGGGGCTCACGGTCTAAGTCAGAGGGAGAACAGGTATTCATTCATTCATTCAATCATATTTATTAAGCACTTACTGTGCACTGTACTAAGCAATTGGAAAGTACAATTCAGCAACAAATAGAGACAATCCGTACCCAACAACAGGCTTTTGAATCTCCATTTTGCAAACAAAGGAACTGAGGCCCAGAGAGGTTAAGTGACTTGCCGAAGGTTAAACAGCAAAGTGGCAGGGCTGGGATTAGAACCCAGGTCCTCTCACTCCCAGGCCTGAGCTCTTTTCACGAGGCTACGCTGCTTCTTCAGGTGGTTTCTTCCCCTAATGCTCGATCCTACCAAAACTGCCTGACGGTTGTCTGGACAGCAGAGCACAAAATGTGGCAAAGTCACTGACTGAAAAATATTCTCTGCTTGGGAGAGGCCCTGAAGCGAAACAAATCATTTAGATATGAGTTCTAAAGAGTCTCTGAATTCTACTCATCAGGGAAACACCAGAGAAGTTTGGGGAATAGAGTAGAGGCGAAAGTAAACATAAAGATCTAGACTTAAAAAATGGGAAAGCATGTCTGACATCCCAGTTGCCCACTAAAGGAATTTAGGGAGATACAACAATGCTGGCATTTGTTCATTCATTCATTCAGTCGTACTTACTGAGCGCTTACTGTGTGCACAGCACTGTACTAAGCACTTGCCAAGTGCAAGTTGGTAACATATAGAGACGGTCCCTACCCAATAGCGGGTTCACAGTCTAGAAGGGGGAGACAGACAACAAAACAACACATATTAACAAAATAAAATAAAAAGAAGAGTAAATATGTACAAATAGAGTAATATATCTGTACAAACATATATACAGGTGCTGTCGGGAGGGGAAGAAGGTAGGGAGGAGGGGGAGAGGAAGGAGGGGGCTCAGTCTGGGAAGGCCTCCTGGAGGAGGTGAGCTCTCAGTAGGGCTTTGAAGGGAGGCAGAGAGCTAGCTTGGCGGATGTGTGGAGGGAGGGCATTCCGGGCCAGGGGGAGGACATGGGCCGGGGGTCCACGGCGGGACGGGCGAGAACGAGGCCCAGTGAGGAGGTTAGTGGCGGCAGAGGAGTGGAGGGTACGGGCTGGGCTGGAGAAGGAGAGAAGGGAGGGGAGGTAGGAGGGCGCGAGGGGATGGACAGCCTTGAAGCTGAGAGTGAGGAGTTTTTGCCTGATGCGTAGGTAGCCACTGGAGATTTTTGAGGAGGGGAGTAACATGTCCAGAGCGTTTCTGCACAAAGATGATCCAGGCAGCAGTGTGAAGTATAGACTGAAGTATAGACTGAAGTGGGGAGAGATAGGAGGATGGAAGATCAGAGAGGAGGTTGAAGCAGTAATCCAGTCGGGATAGGATGAGAGACTGAACCAGCAGGGTAGCAGTTTCGATGGAGAGGAAAGGGTGAATCTTGGCGATGTTGCGGAGGTGAGACCGGCAGGTTTTGGTGACGGCTTGGATGTGAGGGGTGAGCAAGAGAGCGGAGTCGTGGATGACACCAAGGTTGTGGGCTTGTGAGACGGGAAGAATGGTAGTGCCATCAACAGTGATGGGAAAGACAGGGAGAGGGCAGGGTTTGGGTGGGAAGATAAGGAGTTCAGTCTTGGACATGTTGAGTTTTAGGTGGCAGACATCCAGATGGAGATATCTTGAAGGCAGGAGGAGATGCGAGCCTGGAGAGAGGGGGAGAGAGCAGGGGCAGAGATGTAGATCTGGGTGCCATCAGCATAGAGATGATAGTTGAAGCCGTGGGAGCGAATGAGGTCACCAAGGGAGTGAGTGTAGATCGAGAACAGAAGGGGACCAAAAACTGACCCTTGAGGAACCCCGACAGTAAGGGGATGGGAGGGGGAGGAAGAGCCCGTGAAAGAGACTGCGAATGAACTGTCGGAGAGATGAGGAGAACCAGGAGAGGACAGAGTCTGTGAAGCCAAGGTTGGATAGCGTGTTGAGGAGAAGGGGGCGGTCCACAGTGTCAAAGGCAGCTGATTATGTGCTTACTATGTGCCAAGCACTGTTCTAAGCACTAGGGGGGATACAAGGTAATCAGGTTGTCCCATGGAGGGCTCACAGTCTTCATCCCCATTTTACAGATGAGGTAACTGAGGCACAGAGAAGTGAACTGACTTGCCCAAAGTCACACAGCTGGCAAGTGGCAGAGCCGGGATTAGAACCCATGATCTCTGACTCCCTAGCCCAGGCTCTTTCCACTGAGACATGCTGTGAGAGATGTTAAAGGTCAGTCCAGAAGTCACAAAAAACACCTAGATATCCAGCTTAAAACTAATCTTTAAGTCCTCCTCAGCACTTCTGTAAATATCTTTTAACTCTGCTGCTCACTTTCTCTGCAGTTAATTTTCTCCCCGCCATGACTGTAAACTCCGTGGGGGCAAGGATCTTGTCTGCTAACTCAATTGTCTCCCGACCACTTAATTCAGTGCCCTGCAAAAAATAAACATTCAATACAGACCACTGCTGGCCAGAAAACCTTTCATTCTTTTAATAAATGACCTGGAGTTTATTAGGGTTGAAGAACATAAAAGCAGGAATTTTCTCTATTTGTGGCTGAATTGTACTTTCCAAGCGCTTAGTACAGAGCTCAGCACGCAGTAAGAGCTCAATAAATACGAATGAACGAATAATCCCAGGCATCCCCTGAAGGAGCTTAGAAATGGGACTCTGGACTGAGGTTGCTGTTGGTCATCTTGGGAATTTACCAATCAATTGTATTTATTAAATGCTTACTTTGTGCAGAGCACTGTGGCTCAGTGGAAAGAGCATGGCTTTTCATCCCGGCTCCGCCACATGTCTGCTGTGTGACCTTGGGCAAGTCACTTAACTTCTCTGAGCCTCACCTGTAAAATGGGGATGAAGACTGTGAGCCCCACGTGGGACAACATGATCACCTTGTATCCCCCCAGCGCTTAGACCAGTGCTTTGCACATAGTAAGCGCTTAACAAATGCCATCATTATTATTATCTCCTGCCCACAGGCAGTTCACAGTCCCCATCGACGTTTCAATTTCCTCCAGAAAAGACGACCCAAGGCTTAAACCGGGCACCGTCTTGTGGGATGTGTGATCATGAGAAGAGGAGTCTGGAAAACACAGACAAGCCGTGTTTCCCTTGTTTTCCTCTTCCAAGTGTCTAGTATAGTGCTATTCACATAGGGAATGCTCGAAGAAAGCCATAGATTGAAGGAATGCAAACATAAATATAATCCTGGGAACTCTGATATCCACAAATGCTTGGGTCATCTTCCTGAGTAGCATATCCTAATAGTAATAATAATGATAATAAAATAACAATAATAATAATGGTCATGGTGGTATTAATTAAATGCTTGCTAAGCAATGGGGCTCCCTGCAGCATGGCTTAGTAGAAAGAGCCCGGGCTTGGGAGTCGGAGGAGGCGGGTTCTAATCCCGGCTCCGCCGCTTGCCTGCTGTGTGGCCTTGGACAAGTCACTTCACTTCTCTGAGCCTCGTTACCTCATCTGAAAAATGGGGATTAAGACTGTGAGCCCTGCATGGGACAACCTGATTATGTTGTATCTACCCCAGAGCTTAGAACAGTGCTTGGCACACAGTAAGCGCTTAACAAATACCATCATCATCATACAAGGCAGAAACTCCTAACCCTGGGCTTCAAGGCTTTCCATCCCCTCGCCCCCTCCTACCTCACCTCCCTTCTCTCCTTCTCCAGCCCACCCCGCACCCTCCGCTCCTCTGCCGCTAATCTCCTCACCGTACCTCGTTCTCGCCTGTCCCTCCATCGACCCCTGGCCCACGTCATCCCCCTGGCCTGGAATGCCCTCCCTCTGCCCAACCGCCAAGCTAGCTCTCTTCCTCCCTTCAAGGCCCTACTGAGAGCTCACCTCCTCCAGGAGGCCTTCCCACACTGAGCCCCTTCCTTCCTCTCCCCCTCATCCCCCTCTCCATCCCCCCATCTTACCTCCCTCCCTTGCCCACAGCACCTGTATATATGTATATATGTTTGTACATATTTATTACTCTATTTATTTATTTATTTATTTATTTTACTTGTACATATCTATTCTATTTATTTTATTTTGTTAGTATGTTTGGTTTTGTTCTCCGTTTCCCTTTTAGACTGTGAGCCCACTGTTGGGTAGGGACTGTCTCTATATGTTGCCAACTTGTACTTTCCAAGCACTTAGTACAGTGCTCTGCACACAGTAAGCGCTCAATAAATATGATTGATTGATTGATTGACTGATTGATTGATTGATTGATACAAGATAATCAGGTCGGAACCACATGTTCCACATGGGGCCCGCAGTCTGAGTAAGAGGGAGAACGGGTTTTTGAATCCCCATTTTACAGATGAGGAAAATGAGGCATCATCAAAGGATTTCAGGTCCTGAGAAGCGAAGCGACTTGTCCAAAGTCACACAGCAGGTAAGCGGCGGAGCCGGGGTTAGAACTCTGGTCCTCTGACTCCCAGTGATCTTTCCACCAGACCACACGGCCCCCCCGGCCTAAACCAGCACCATACATGCACCCCAACATTTCTTCGGTCGTCTCATTCACGTTCTCCCCTGACAGACTCGTCTCAGTGAAAGATGGACCCTGTTCTATCCAAAGTGCACAACGAAAAACCGTGTGAAGGAAGAAGTGGGTGAACTTTCTTTAAAAAGGAAATCTACCAGAGGGGGTGGCTAGTTTCAGTCCAGAACATCCTGCCGTCATCCATTCTTTTCACACATCCCGACCAGTGAATGTGGGATGTGACTGTTAGTTCCTGGCAGACCGAAAAAAGCTAAATAAATCAAGACATTTTTTCAAAATCCGGCTAGGTTTTCAGCTCCTTGTGGGCAGGGAGTGTGTCTACTAACTCTACTGTACTCTCCCAAGTGCTTAGAGCAGAGTTCTGCACAGGATAAGCCCTCAGTAAATACTACTCACTGGTAGAGTAGCAATTCTTTAAAAAGAAACTGATAGAATAGCAATTCTTTAAAAGGAACTTTTAAAAAATGAAATACCAGAATAAGACATTCACTGAGGATTAAATATGTTAATTAACTATTATGATCTTTTTTGTATGGAACAAAAATGTTTGTTTGTGTAACGGTCTCATTACCACAAAATGGCTCCCATAAAATTTTAAAGTTGCATTTTTTTTTAATTTCCAAGCACATTTTCAGTTTTCTCAAGAGAAATTTCTTTTATTTTAGGAATTACCATCTTAACTGGTTTGGCAAGTCACAGGTGGAATTATGAAGCAGTTATTTTCAGGCTATTTTATTGAATTTTTTAAAATGGTATTTGTTAAACACTTACTATGTGCCAGGCACTGTTCAAAGCCCTGGGGCAGATTCAAGGTAATTGGGTCGACACAGTCCAGTATTGGAAAAACGGGGATTGAATCCCCATTTTATGGTTGAGGAAACTGAGGTGCCAAGAAGTGAAATGACTTGCCCAAGGTCACACCACAGGCAAGTAGAGGGGCTGGGATTCGAATCCAGGTATTCAGGCTCCCAGGACCATGCTTTATCCAGTAGGGCCAGATTTTCTATATTGTGGGACGAACATCCTATTTTTAAAATATAAATAGTGATAGATTTCAATATGATTGTAAAAAACTTAAAATAAGGAGCAAATCATCTTTTTTCCTCATTAGATAACACAACAAATGCAAAAATCCCAACAACTTCTAACAGGCTCCTTAATAACTGTTACTGAACTTTCTCATGGGTTCTAATCCTGACTCCGCCACTTGTCGGCTGTGTGACTTTGGGCAAGTCACTTCACTCCTCTGTGCCTCGGTTACCTCATCTGTAAAATGGGGATTAAGACTTTGAGCCCCACATGGGACAACTTGATCACCTTGTATCCCCCCCAGCGCTTAGAACAGTGCTTCGCACATAGTAAGAGCTCAACAAATACCATTAATATTATTAGCATTTCCATCTTCATAGTTGCCTGATGTCAGTTCTTTAAATTCCATTATCTTGTGTTCTTTTAATACAGTTGTAAGTCACGTTTGAAAATGTGTGCTCGGAAACTTATAAATTAAAAAAGCGGCTTTTTCGACAGGCCCGAATCCAAAAATCAGCCTTTGCCTTTTGGGTAAACGCTGCAATATCTTGTTAGGAAGGAAAGCAGAGCTCTTTCAGTCTGGTTCAGTTCTGCTTCACTTGCTAATAATACTGATTCACGGCATTTGAGGTCAAATTCATCTTCTCCATAAAGGGAAAGAACTGCTAGAAGAGGGGGAAACCTTGTCAACATCTTATGGCCTTGAGTCACAGCCCTGCTATGTAGTAATGAAACCTTGGCCAGATATCAAATACAATAAGATATCAGTTTGGGGGGGTTTTGTGGGGTTGTTTTTTTTGAGAAGCAGTATGCCTCAGTGGAAAGAGACCAGGCTTGGGAGTCAGAGGTCGTGGGTTCTAATCCTGACTCCGCCACTTGTCAGCTGTGTGACTTTGGGCAATTCACTTCACTTCCCTGAGCCTCAGTTACCTCATCTGTAAAATGGGGATGAAGACTGTGAGTCCATGTATCTACCCCAGCACTTAGAACCATGCTTAGCACATAGTAAGTGCTTAACATATACCATCATCATTATTATTATAATGTCTCAAAGAATGTCTTACTCAGGTATTTTTTTTAAAAAAGCTCTTTCTGTTAGTAGTATTTACTGGTATATATTTACTAGGGTATACACGTGATAGGTTGGGCATGGTCCATGTCCCTCATGGGGCGCACGGTCTTCATCCCCATTTTACAGATGAGGCAACTGAGGCACAGCAAAGTGAAGTGACTAACCCAAGGTGACACGGCAGTCAAGTGTCTGCTGAGAAGCAGTGTGGCTCAGTGGAAAGAGCACAGGCTTTGGAGTAAAACTGTCAGCTCTGCCAACTGCTCCGCCAATTGTCAGCTGTGTGACTTTGGGCAAGTCACTTAACTTCTCTGGGCCTCAGTTACCTCATCTGTAAAATGGGGATTAAGACTGTGAGGCCCCCATGGGACAACCTGATCACCTTGTAACCTCCCCAGCACTTAGAACACTGCTTTGCACATAATAAGCGCTTAATAAATGTCATTATTATTATTATTATTATCATTATTATAAGTGGCAGAGTCAGGATTAGAACCAAGGTGTTTCTGTCTCCCAGATCCATGCTCTATCCATTTGGCCCTGCTGCTTCTCCACTTTAATGCCACTTTACATTTTCTGGACCTGAATATCAACAGAATCAATGAATCCACTTACTGAGCTCTTAATGCGCTCAGAGCACTGTATTAAGTGCTTGGACCTGAATATCAACGGAATCAATGAATCCACTTACTGAGCTCTTAATGCGCTCAGAGCACTGTATTAAGTGCTTGGACCTGAATATCAACGGAATCAATGAATCCACTTACTGAGCTCTTAATGCGCTCAGAGCACTGTATTAAGTGCTTGGGAGAGTACACTACAACAGAATCTGTCGACATGTTTCCTGCCCACCAGTTACCCACAGTGATATCAAGTGCTTAGTACGGTGCTCTGCACATAGTAAGCGCTCAATAAATACGATTGAATGAATGAATGAATGATATCGCAAACTTTGGAGATGTACGTTTCTCAGGTTGGAAGGTCAGCGGGACATCCAAATAGAGATGTCCTTGAAGGCAAGAGGAAATGTGAGACTGCAGAGGGGGAGAGATTTCAGGGCTGGAGAGGAAGATTTGGACATCATCCACATAAAGACGGCAGTTGAAGCCAAGGGAGGGAATGAGTTCTCCAAGGGAATGAGTGTAGACGGAGACTAGAAAGGGACCCAGAACTGAGCCTTGAGGGACCCCCACAGTGAGGGGATGGGAGGCGGAGGAGGAGCCCATGAAAGAGACTGAGAAGCTAGAAGAAGCAAGAGAAGCAGCGTGACTCAGTGGAAAGAGCCCGGGCTTTGGAGTCAGAGGTCAAGGGTTCAAATCCCGGCTCCACCACTTGTCAGCTGCGTGACTCTGGGCAAGTCACTTCACTTCTCTGGGCCTCAGTTCCCTCATCTGGAAAATGGGGATCTGTGAGCCCTGTGTGGGACAACCTGATCACCTCGTACCCTCCCCAGCGCTTAGAACAGTGCTTTGCACATAGTAAGTGCTTAGTAAATGCCATCATTATTATTATTATTAGGAGGAGAACCAGGAGAGGACAGTGTCAGTGAAGCTGAGCTTGGATAATGTTTCCAGGAAAAGGGGGTGGTCCTCAGTGTCAAAGGCAGCTGAGAGGTTGAGGAGGATTAGGATGGGGTAGACGCCTTTGGATCTGACAAAAAGGAGATCACTGGTGACCTTAAAGGAGGTGGATTGGCAGGGGTGGGAGCCAGATAGCAGAGGGTTGGGGAAGAGAGTCTAAAGGGCTCAGAATATCAATTCTGGGTTTGCCAATTCCAGGACCTCTCATTGTCATCATCAATCGTATTTATTGAGCACTTACTGTGTGCAGAGCACTGTACTAAGCGCTTGGGAAGTACAAGTTGGCAACATATAGAGACAGTCCCTACCCAACAGTGGGCTCACAGTCTAAAAGGGGGAGACAGAGAACAAAACCAAACATACTAACAAAATAAAATAAATAGAATAGATATGTACAAGTAAAATAAATAGAGTAATAAATATGTACAAGCATATATACATATATACAGGTATATATGTATATATTGTATGTATATATTGTATGGGAAGCAGCGTGGTTTAGTGGAAAGAGCCCGGGCTTGGGAGTCAGGGGTCGTGGCCTCTAATCCCGGCTATGCCACTTGTCAGCTGTGTGACTTTGGGCAAGTCACAGAACTTCTCTGTGCCTCAGTTACCTCATCTGTAAAATGGGGATGAAGACTGGGAGCCCCATGTGGGACAACCTGATTACCTTGTATCCCCCACAGCGCTTAGAATGGTGCTTGGCACATAGTAAGCGCTTAACAAATACCATCATTGTTATTAATATTAAATACCTATTGGGCACTTTCATCTTCCAGAACTCTTGCCAAAGGAGAAGTCCTATCACTTCAGAAGCAGTGCGGTCCAGTGGATAGAGCATGGGTTTGGGAGTCAGATGGACCTGGGTTCTAATTATTCTTTCATTTATTTAATCATAATTACTGAGCACTTACTGTGTGCAGAGCACTGTTCTAAACGCTTGGAAACTACAATTCGGGAACAAATAGAGACAATCCCTACCCAACAACGGGCTCACAGTCTAGAAGGGGGAGACAGACGACAAAACGAAACATATTAACAAAATAAAATAAATAGAATAAATATGTACAAGTAAA
Source organism: Tachyglossus aculeatus (assembly GCF_015852505.1). Taxonomy (NCBI): domain Eukaryota; kingdom Metazoa; phylum Chordata; class Mammalia; order Monotremata; family Tachyglossidae; genus Tachyglossus; species Tachyglossus aculeatus. The sequence goes on along the minus strand of NC_052067.1, from coordinate 144,593,614 downwards.
ATAAATGAATAGAGTAATTATGTACAACCATATATACATATATACAGGTGCTGTGGGGAGAGGAAGGAGGCAAGGCGGGAGATGGGGAGGGGAAGGAGGGACTGTACTAAGCGCTGGGGTGGACACGAACAAATTTGGATACAGTCCCTGCCCCACGTGGGGCTCACAGGCTTAATCCCCATTTTCCAGCTGAGGTAACTGAGGCCCAGAGAAGTGAAGTGACTTGCCCAAAGTCACACGGCAGACACGTGGCAGAGTCGGGATTAGTACCCAGGCCCTTCCGACTCCCAGGCTCTTTCCACTAAGCCACGCTGCGCTGATTAGTACAGTATTGAACACTTGGGAGAGCTCAGTATCTACCCCAGAGTTTAGCACAGTGCCAGGCACATAGTAAGTGCTTAAATACCATTAAAAAAAAAACAAAAAATAGGGTGACAAATAAAACAGTAGCTGTTGAGGTAGCCCTGCCCCAACTGTCTTATAATAATAATAATGATAATAATCAATCAATCAATCAATCAATCATATTTATTGAGCGCTTATTTGTGCAGAGCACTGTACTAAGCGCTTGGGAAGGACAAGTTGGCAACGTATAGAGACAGTCCCTACCCAACAGTGGGCTCACAGTCTAGAAGGGGGAGACAGAGAACGAAACAAAACATATTAACAAAATAAAATAAATAGAATAGATATGTACAAGTAAATAAATAAATAGGGTAATAAATCTGTACAAACATATATACATATATACAGGTGCTGTGGGGAAGGGAAGGAGGTAAAGTGGGGGGGATGGAGGGGGGAGGAGGGAGAGATGGTATTTGTAAATAATAATAGTAATAATTATGGCATTTATTAAGTGCTTACTATGTGCAAAGCACTGCTCTAAGCGCTGGGGAGGTTACAAGGTGAACAGGTTGTCCCACGGGGGGCTCACAATCTTAATCCCCATTTTGCAGATGAGGTAACTGAGGCCCAGAGAAGTGAAGTGACTTGCCCAAAGTCACACAGCTGACAATAGGCGGAGCCGGGATTCATTCATTCACTCATTCATTCAATCGTAATTATTGAGCGCTTACTGTGCGCAGAGCACTGTACTAAGTGCTTGGGAAGTCCAAGTTGGCAACATCTAGAGACGGTCCCTACCCAACAGCGGGCTCACAGTCTAGAAGGGGGAGACAGACAACGAAACAAAACATATTAACAAAATAAAATAAATAGAATAAATATGTACAAGCAAAATAAATAGAGTAATAAATCCGTACAAACATATATACATATATACAGGTGCTGTGGGGAGGGGAAGGAGGTAAGGCGAGGGGTGGGGAGGGGGAGGAGGGGGGGGGAAGGAGGGGGCTCAGTCTGGGAAGGCCTCCTGGAGGAGGTGAGCTCTCAGTAGGGCTTTGATTCGAACCCATGAACTTTCATTCATTCATTCATTCAATCGTATTTATTGAGCGCTTACTGTGTGCAGAGCACTGTACTTAGCGCTTGGGAAGTACAAGTTGGCAACATATAGAGACGGTCCCTACCCAACAGCGGGCTCACAGTCTAGAAGGGGGAGACAGACAACCCAAAGCCCTTTGACTCCAAAGCCCGTGCTCTTTCCACTGAACCACGCTGCTCCCTCCAAGCGTTTACTATGTGCCAAGCACTGTTGCAAGTGCTGGGGTGGATACAAGGTAATCAGGTCGGACACCTCCCTGTCCCACATGGGAGTGGAACCCGCACACCTTTTCCAAAGCCGGAAAAAGGTCTTCGTGGATCCTCTTTCTCCTAAGCGCCTGGGGCTATCACGGATGACGTCTATCACGGATGATGCTATCACGGATCACGGATGACGCTTCCCCATCCTGTAGGGCTCTGGGGTTCTGTCTCCAACAACCCTCTACTTATTTCATTTTATTTTGTTAATATGTTTTGTTTTGTTCTCTGTCTCCCTCTTCCAGACTGTGAGCCCACTGTTGGGTAGGGACCGTCTCTAGATGTTGCCAACTTGTACTTCCCAAGCGCTTAGTACAGTGCTCTGCACACAGTAAGCGCTCAATAAATACGATTGAATGAATGAATGAATGCCCGCCCGAGAGAAGCAGTATGGCCTAGTGGATAGATCACAGGACTGGGAGTCAGAGGTCCTGGGTTCGAATCCCTGCTCTGCCGATTGTGTGACCTGAGGCAAGAGAAGCAGCGTGGCTTACTGGACAGAGCCCGGGCTTAGGAGTCAGAGGTCGTGGGTTCTAATCCTGGCTCCGCCGCTTGTCAGCTGTGTGACTTTGGGCAAGTTAATCAATCGTATTTATTGAGCACTTACTGTGTGCAGAGCACTGTACTAAGCGCATGGGAAGTACAAGTTGGCAACATATAGAGACAGTCCCTACCCAACAGTGGGCTCACAGTCTAAAAGGGGGAGACAGAGAACAAAACCAAACATACTAACAAAATAAAATGAATAGAATAGATCACTTCACTTCTCGGTGCTTCAGTTCCCTCATCTGTAAAATGGGGATTGAGACTGTGAGCCCCACGTGGAACAACCTGATTACCCTGTGTCTACCCTGTATCTGTATCTGCAGAGAAGCAGTGTGGCTCAGTGGAAAGAGCCGGGGCTTTGGAGTCAGAGGTCATGGGTTCAAATCCCGGCTCCGCCAACTTGTACTTCCCAAGCACTTAGTACAGTGCTCTGCACACAGAAAGCACTCAATAAATACGATTGAATGAATGAATGAATTGCCAGCTGTGTGGCTTTGGGCAAGTCACTTCACTTCTCTGGGCCTCAGTTCCCCCATCTGTAAAATGGGGATGAAGACGGAGCCCCCCATGGGACAACCTGGTCACCTTGTAACCTCCCCAGAGCTTAGAACAGTGCTTTGCACATAGTAAGCGCTTAATAAATGCTATCATTATTATTATTACCCCAGCACTTAGAACAGTACTCGGCACATGGTAAGCGCTTAACAAATACCAAAATTATTATTATTATTATTATTATTATCATTATTATTATTCTCTATGCCTCAGTTACCTCATCTGTAAAATGGAGATTAAATCTCCTACCCCCAGTTTAGACCATGAGTCCAACCATTCATTCATTCATTCAATCGTATTTAACCAGTTAACCAGTATTTAATCGTATTCAACCAGTTAAACTGGTTTCTACCCCAGGGTTTAGAATAGTGCTTGACACATAGTAAGCGCTTAATAAAGGCCATTAAAAAAATAAGAGAATCACTGCACTTGGAACAATGCTCTGCATACAGTAAGCGCTTAATACTGTAATCCTGGCTGCGCCTCTTGTCTGCTGTGTGACTTTGGGCAACTCACTTCACTTCTCTGGGCCTCAGTTCCCTCATCTGAAAAATGGAGATGAAAACTGGGAGCCCCACGTGGGACAGGGATTGTGTCCAACACGATTTGCTTGTATTCACCCCAGCGCTTAGTAAAGCATCTGGCCCATAGTAAGCGCTTAACAAATACCACAGTTATCATTAATAAGTATTTAAAAGGAACAACCTTTCAAGACCAAGACTTAATCCTGGCTCAGTGGAAAGAGCACGGGCTTTGGAGTCAGAGGTCATGGGTTCGAATTCCGCTCCATCACATGTTTGATGATGATGGCATTTATTAAGCACTTACTATGTGCAATGCACTGTTCTAAGCGCCGGGGAGGTTACGAGGTGATCAGGTTGTCCCACGTGGGGCTCACAGTCTTCATCCCCATTTTCCAGACGAGGGAACTGAGGCCCAGAGAAGCGAAGTGACTTGCCCAAACTCACACAGCTGGCCATTGGCGGAGCCGGGATTCGAACCCAGGACCTCTGACTCCAAAGCCCGGGCTCTTTCCACTGGACCACGCTGCTTGCTGTGTTTGCTATGTGGCCTGGGGCAGGTCACTTAACTTCTCTGAGCCTCAATTCTCTCATCTGTAAAATGGGGACTAAGACTGTGAGCCCCACGTGGGACAACTTGATCACCTTGTATCCACCCCCCAGCGCTTAGAACAGTGCTCTGCACATAGTAAGCACTTAACAAATGCCATCATTATTATTATTATTATTATTATTATTAAACACCGTGCAAAGAAGCCCAGGTTTTCCTGTGCACAGTAGCTGGAAAAATAAAAGATGCTACCAAAGGTTACGGCTATATTTCGATACCTCTCCAAAATGACCCTGCTGGGCTCCCTGGAAATCCATTACCTCAGCTGCCTGCAGCACAATCCTGAAATGTTAATTACACTGCACTATTTCGGGAAAACAGCCAAATCGCCAGCTAGCCTCAATTGCAGCCACTCCAAGAAATGTCAAAGTTTCTCCGGGGAGAGCCCTGCAGGGAAAAGGAGGAGGTGAGGGTGGGTCCCATCCTATCCATCCCCCTTTCTCCCGTCTTTCTTCCCCCCTAAACTGTGAGCGCGTTGCAGGCCGGGAACATTTCTTCATTTCTTCATTTATTTGTTTTTACTGGGCGTTTACTGTGTGCGGAACACTGTTCTAAAGGCTTGGGAGAAGACACTACAACAATTGACAGGTTCCCTGCCCACAGCGAGCTTACAGTCTACAGGGGGAAATGTCTACCAACTCTGCTAAGGGCTTATGAGCCCACTGTTGGGTAGGGACTGTCTCTATATGTTGCCAACTTGTACTTCCCAAGCGCCTAGTACAGTGTTCTGCAAACAGTAAGCGCTCAATAAATACGATTGATGGATTATGAGCAGCAGCGTGGCTCAGTGGAAATCAATCAATCAATTAATCGTATTTATTGAGCGCTTACTGTGTGCAGAGCAGTGTACTAAGCGCTTGGGAAGAACAAGCTGGCAACATTTAGAGACGGTCCCTACCCAACATCATCATCATCATCAATCGTATTTATTGAGCGCTTACTGTGTGCAGAGCACTGGACTAAGCACTTGGGAAGTACAATTTGGCAAAATATAGAGACAGTCCCTACCCAACAGTGGGCTCACAGTCTAAAAGGGGGAGACAGAGAACAAAACCAAACATAACAACAGTGGGCTCACAGTCTAGAAGGGGGAGATGGAGAACAAAACAAAACAACAAAATAAAATGGATAGAATAGATATGTTCAAGTAAAATAAATAGAGTAATAAATCCGTACAAACATGTATACATCTATACAGGTGCTGTGGGGAAGGGAAGGAGGTAAGGCGGGGGGAAGACCATAAAACAGCGATGACGGAAAAAAAAAATGATGGCAACAGGCAGAGCGGTATATTCTATCCAGCCCGGGTTTTGGAGTCAGAGGTCACGGGTTCAAATCCCGGCTCCGCCACTTGTCAGCTGTGTGACTTTGAGCAAGTCACTTCACTTCTCTGTGCCTCAGTTCCCTCATCTGTAAAAATGGGGATTAAGACTGTGAGCCCCCCATGGGACAATCAGATCACCTTGTAACACCCCAGCGCTTAGAACAGTGCTTTGCACACAGTAAGTGCTTAATAAATGCCATCATTATTATTATTTTTATTATTATTAGAACAGTGCTCTGCACACAGTAAGCGCTCAATAAATACCACTGACTGATTGATTCATTCAATCGTATTTATTGAGCTACTTGTACTTATTTTCTACTTGTACATATCTATTCTATTTATTTGATTTTGTTAGTATGTTTGGTTTTGTTCTCTGTCTCCCCCTTTTAGACTGTGAGCCCACTGTTGGGTAGGGACTGTCTCTATATGTTGCCAATTTGTACTTCCCAAGCGCTTAGTACAGTGCTCTGCACATAGTAAGCGCTCAATAAATACGATTGATGATGATGATGATGATGATGATGATCTGAGAGTCCTTTATCCTTCCAGTATTATGGTCATTCCTTGACAGAACAGAAATCTTCTCTGATGGCAAGCATGAATCACAAAGAGATTGTGCTCTGCACATAGTAAGCGCTCAATAAATACGATTGATGATGATTGAGCACTTACTGCTCAATCAAACGTCCTCGATTGCCTATTGTGAGTAGGGCACAGAACTTGGGAAAGCACAATAGAATCAATAAATATGATGTTTATTTGCCCTCAAGGAGCTTGAATTCTCTAAGTCCATCACCCTAAAATCTTTTGGAGGTTTGCGAAGAGTGTTAGGGCTGGAAAAGTGCCTACCAACTCTTGTTCTGTGCTTTCCTAAGCATTTAGTATGATGCTCTGCACCCAGGAAGTGTTTAATAAATACCACTGATTGATCGATTGACTGTTATCTTTCCATTATTTGCAGGTAGGTAGAATTTTTGAGGTTGGAAAGGAGGTTGGAGAGAAAGAAAACACCACCTTTGGGGTGGTGGGAGGACAGGGTGTCAATCTTGTCCTTTCTTTCTGAACCCTAAATGCAAAATATGAGGTTAAAAATACATGATAAAAACGGACAGGAGCTCAGCCTCAATTTTTATTTTGGAATTACCCTTGAGTTTCAAGATCAATCCATCGATACAACAGAATTGGTAGACATATTCTCTGCCCACCGGGAGCTTGGGAAGCAGCAAGGCGTAGTGGCTACAGCCCGGGCTTGGTAAGTCAGAGGGCCTGGGTTCTAATCCTGACCCTGCCACGCCCGCTGTGGGACCTTGGATAAGTCGAAACGAAGAAATGAATAAATGCTCTGCATGTAGGAAGCACTCAATAATAATTATGGTATTTGTTAAGTGCTTGGGACGGTGCTCTGCACATAGGAAGCGCTCGATAATAATAATTATGGTATTCGTTAAAGCGCTTAGTACAGTGCTCTGCGCATAGAGGCACTCAATAATAATCATGGTATTTGTTAAGCGCTTAGGATGGTGCTCTTCACATAGGGAGCTCTCAATAATAATAATTATGGTATTTGTTAAAGCGCTTAGTACAGTGCTCTGCACATAGGAGACGCTCAGTAATAATTATGGTATTTGTTAAACCGCTTAGTACAATGCTCTGCACATAGGAAGCACTCAATAATAATAATTATGGTGTTTGTTAAAATGCTTAGGATGGTGCTCTGCACATAGGAAGTGCTCAGTAATAATAATTATGGCATTTGTTCAGCCCTTAGGATGGTGCTCTGCACATAAAAATGCTCAATAATTATAATTCATTCATTCATTCAATTGTATTTATTGAGCGCTTACTGTGTGCAGAGCACTGTACTAAGCGCTTGGGAAGTACAAGTTGGCAACATATAATTATGTTATTATTATATAAATAATTATATATCAATCATACTTAATAATTATATTATTAAACTATACTACATTGCATTGATTAAATTATAATTAATAATTGATCATATTAATTGAATAATAATTATATAAATGATTATGTTATTTGTTAAGCGCTTAGTGTGGTGCTCTGCAGATAGGAAGCGCTCAATAATAATATTTATGGTATTTGTTAAAGTGCTTAGTATGGTGCTCTGCACATAGGAAGCACTCAATAATAATAATTATGGTATTTGTTAAAGTGCTTAGGATGGTGCTCTGCACGTAGGAAGCGCTCAATAATAATTATGGCATTTGTTAAGCACTTAGCTCAGTTCTCTGCACATAGGAAGTGCTCAATAATAATAATGAAGGTATTTGTTAAGCGCATATGTCAGTGCTCTGCACATAGGTAGCGCTCAATAATAATAATTATAGGATTTGTTAGGCGCTTGGGACAGTGCTCTGCACATAAGAAATGTGAGCCTCTTCTAGACTGTGAGCACGCTGTTGGGTAGGGACCGTCTCTCACTGTTGCTCTATTTATTTTACTTGTACATATTTATTCTATTTATTTTATTCTGTTAATATGTTTTGTTTTGTTCTCTGTCTCCCCCTTCTAGACTGTGAGCCCGCTGTTGGGTAGGGACCGTCTCTATATGTTGCCAAATTGTACTTCCCAAGCGCTTAGTACAGTGCTCTGCACACAGTAAGCGCTCAATAAATATGATTGAATGAATGAATGTTGCCAACTTGTACTTCCCAAGCGCTTAGTACAGTGCTCTGCACACAGTAAGCACTCAATAAATATGATTGAATGAATGAATGTTGCCAGCTTGTACTTCCCAAGAGCTTAGTACAGTGCTCTGCACACAGTAAGCGCTCAATAAATATGATTGAATGAACGAATGTTGCCAACTTGTACTTCCCAAGCGCTTAGTACAGTGCTCTGCACACAGTAAGCGCTCAATAAATACGATTGAATGAATAAGTCACCTCACTTCTGCGGGCCTCAGTTACCTCATCTGTAAAACGGGGATTAAGACTGTGAGCCCCCGCGGAACGGGGGGCTGTATCCAGCCTGATTAGCTCGGATCTACCCCAGGGTTTAGTACAGCGCCTGGCACCCAGAAAACGCTTAATAAATATCATAATTATTATCATTATTATTATTACAGTCTAGAGAGGAGATGATGGGCCTCGTCAGTTCTTGTGAACTTGGTTTTATTTCTTGAATTTCCTCTTTTCCTCGACTGGTTCTGCTGAACCGTGGCCTGGGCTTGTGACGGAAGAGAACTGGAGCAGGAGAATGGGATCCGTAGGAGGGAAGGGCAATATTACCTTCTCCCCCTTCTAGACTAGAGAAAAGGGAGACTAGACTAGACTAGACTAGACTAGACTAGACTAGAGAAGCAGCGTGGCTCAATGGAAAGAGCCCGCGCTTTGGAGTCAGAGGTCACGGGTTCAAATCCCGACTCCGCCAATTGCCAGCTGTGTGACTTTGGGCAAGTCACTTCAATCAATCAATCAATCGTATTTATTGAGCGCTTACTGTGTGCAGAGCACTGTACTAAGCGCTTGGGAAGTACAAGTCAGCAACACATAGAGACGGTCCCTACCCAACAGCGGGCACACAGTCTAGAAGAGCGGGCTCACAGTCTAGTCACTTCTCTGGGCCTCAGTTACCTCATCTGTAAAATGGGGATGAAGACTGTGAGCCCCCCCGGGGGACAACCTGATCACCTTGTAACCTCCCCAGCACTTAGAACAGTGCTTTGCACATAGTAAGTGCTTAATAAATGCTATCATTATTATTATTATTATGGCATTTATTAAGCGCTTACTATGTGCAAAGCACTGTTCTAAGCGCTTATTAGACTGTGAGCACTTAGACTGTGAGCCTGTTGTTGGATAAGGACCGTCTCTATATGTTACCGACTTGTACTTCCCAAGCGCTTAGTACAGTGCCCTGTACACAGTAAGCGCTCAATAAATACGATTGAATGAATAATAATAATAATAATAACTTTGGTATTTGTTAGGTGCCTACACAGGCACTGTAACTATATGCCAAGCACTGGGGTGGAGACAAGCAAATAGGGCTGGACACAGTCCCGGTCCCACGTGGGGCTCACAGTCTCAATCCTCATTTTCCAGATGAGGGAACTGAGGCACAGAGTAGTGAAGTGACTTGCCCAAGGTCACACAGCAGACAAGTGGCAGAGCCGGGATTAGAATACATGACCTTTTGACTGCCAGGCCTGTGTGGTCTGTTCACTACACCAGGCTGCTTCTCTGGTCTACTGAGACAAGGCACCTGTATATGTGTTTGTACAGATTTATTACTCTATTTTACTGGTACATATTTACAGTTCTATTTATTTTGTTAATGCTGTGCATCTAGCTTTACTTCTGTTTATTCTGATGACTTGACACCTGTCTGCATGTTTTGTTTTGTTGTCTTTCTCCCTCTTCTAGACTGTGAGCTGAGGCCTTCCCAGACTGAGCCCCCTCTCTATCCCCGCCATCTTACCACCTTCCCTTCCCCACAGCACCTGGATATATGTATATATGTTTGTACATATTTATTACTCTATTTATTTATTTATTTTACTTGTACATATCTGTTCTATTTATTTTATTTTGTTAATATGTTTGGTTTTGTTCTCTGTCTCCCCCTTCTAGACTGTGAGCCCACTGTTGGGTAGGGACTATCTCTATATGTTGCCAACTTGTACTTCCCAAGGACTTAGTACAGTGCTCTGCACACAGTAAGTGCTCAATAAATATGATTGATTGATTGGGGACCGTCTCTATATGTTGCCAACTTGGTATACTAATAATAATAATAATAATAATAATAATAATAATAATAATAGTATTTATTAAGCGCTTACTATGTGCAAAGCACTGTTCTAAACGCTGGGGGGATACGAGGTGATCAGATTGTCCCACGTGAGGCTCACAGTCTTAATTCCCATTTTACAGATGAGGGAACTGAGGCACAGAGAAGTGAAGTGACTTGCCCAAAGTCACACAGCTGACAATTGGTGGAGTCGGGATTTGAACCCATGACCTCTGACTCCAAAGCCCGGGCTCTTTCCACTGAGCCACGCTGCTTCTCTAAGCAGCTTCTTTTGTACTTCCCAAGCACTTAGTACAGTGCTGTGCACACAGTAAGCGCTCAATAAATACGACTGAATGAATGAATGGGCAAGGCACTAGGTTGAGATGGAGTTTTCTCTCACTGGTAATAACAACAACGGTATTTGCCTGGTCTTTCGGAGTCCTGAGCAAGATGCCTGAGCACACACAATGGTTTGAAGGACAAAACCTTTTCCCACGAGGCGCTTCAAAGCTAATGAGGGAGGCTAGAGGTGTCAACTGGCAAACCCATCACTGTAGACAATGCCACCATCCTCCCCTGTCTCACAACCCATACCCTTCGTGTTATCCTACTGAGAGCTCACCTACTCCAGAAGGCCTTCCCAGACTGAGCCCCTTCCTTCCTCTCTCCCTCGTCCCCCTCTCCATCCCCCCATCTTACCTCCTTCCCTTCCCCAAAGCACCTGTATATATGTATATATGTTTGTACATATTTATTACTCAATTTATTTATTTATTTATTTTACTTGTACATATCTATTCTATTTATTTTATTTTGTTAGTATGTTTGGTTTTGTTCTGTCTCCCCCTTTTAGACTGTGAGCCCACTGTTGGGTAAGGACTGTCTCTATATGTTGCCAACTTGTACTTCCCAAGTACTTAGTACAGTGCTCTGCACACAGTAAGCGCTCAATAAATACGATTGATTGATTGATTGATCCTCGACTCCTCTCTCTCATTCAGCCGGCATTTTTTTCTATTATTATCATGATCATATTTGTTATCATATGTATAATATGATCATATTCCATGAGAAGCAGTGTGGCTCAGTGGAAAGCGCACAGGCTTTGGAGTCAGAGGTCATGGGTTCAAATCTGCTCTCCACCAACTGTCTTCTGTATGACTTTGGGCAAGTCACTTCAATCAGTCAATCAATCAATCAATCATATTTATTGAGCGCTTACTGTGTGCACAGCACTGTACTAAGCGCTTGGGAAGTACAAGTTGGCAACATATAGAGACAGTCCCTACCCAACAGTGGGCTCGGGCCTCGGTTACCTCATCTGTAAAATGGGGATGAAGACTGTGAGCCCCCCGTGGGACAACCTGATCACTTTGTAAACTCCCCGGCACTTAGAACAGTGCTTTGCACATAGTAAGCGCTTATTATTATTATTATTATTATTATTATTATTAAGCACTCTAGAGAGTAAGCTCATTGTGGGCAGGAAATGTGTCTGTTATATTGTTATACTGTACTCTCCCGAGCGCTTAGTACAGCGCTCCGCACACAATAAGCGCTCAATAAATAGGTTGACCGATTGACTGGCTTACTATGTGTCAACCGCTGATCTAAGTGCCGAGGTAGATACGAAGTTAGACACGGTACGTGGAGAACAGGACAAAAACTCTTCCCATGAGGAGCTTCAAAGCTAATGAGGGAGGCTAGAGGTGTCAACTGGCGAACCCATCACTGTAGACAATGCCACCGTCCTCCCCTGCATCACAACCCGTATCCTTCGCATTATCCCGCACCATTTTGCAGGTGCGGGAACCGAGGCAGAGAGAAGTGACTTGCCCAGTGTCACCCAGCGGAGAAGTGGTGGAGCCGGGCCCCAGGCCCATGCTGTTTCTACTAGGCTACGCGTCTTCAGATTGGACAACGGGGCCCGGGGGAGGTAGAACAGGTACTTTATATCCCCATTTTACAGGCGAGGCAACTGAAGCACTGAGAAGTTAAGTGACCTGCCCGAGGATGCTGGAGGTAGCACTGAATTCGGGATTTCACTAAGAGAAAGGTTGGTCTAGAGCCAAATGTCAAGACCCCCGATCCCTACCTCAAAGAGCCCACACCTTCTCCTTCCTCCCCTCACCCATTAAAATGAGCTTCTCACCTCCAACCCCTGGACTCACTTGCATATTCGGTGAAATAATAATAATAATGGCATTTATTAAGCGCTTACTCTGTGCAAAGCACTGTTCTAAGCGCGGGGGAGGTTACAAGGTGATCAGGTGGTCCCACGGGGGGCTCACAGTCTTAATCCCCATTTTACAGATGAGGTAACAGGCACAGAGAAGTTAAGTGACTTGCCCAAAGTCACCCAGCTGACAACTGGCGGAGCCAAGATTTGAACCCATGACCTCGGACTCCAAAGCCCATGCTCTTTCCATTGAGCCACTCTGCTTCTCATTGGTGTATCACCAATTCCCATCGGCTACCTTTACAACTTCTCTAGAATCTGCCCCCTCCTCTCCCTCCAAACAGCCAACACCTTGATCCACTAAAGGAATGCCATTTCGTACGATCTTATCATCATCATCATCATCAATTGCATTTATTGAGCGCTTACTGTGTGCAGAGCACTGTACTAAGCGCTTGGGAAGTACAAGTTGGCAACATATAGAGACAGTCCCTACCCAACAGTGGGCTCACAGTCTAAGAGGGGGAGAGAGAGAACAAAACCAAACATACTAACAAAATAAAATAAATAGAATAGATATGTACAAGTAAAATAAATAAATAGAGTAATAAATATGGACAAACATATATACATATATACAGGTGCTGTGGGGAAGGGAAGGAGGTAAGATGGGGGGATGGAGAGGGGGACGAGGGGAAGAGGAAGGAAGGGGCTCAGTCTGGGAAGGCCTCTTATATTCTTACCGCGGTTCAAGTAGAAAGATAAAAACAGATAATCCAGCTCAAAAAGACTACACATTTTCCTTAACAGGGCGGGAATCCTACGAATACGATTCCCCACCAACTACTCAGCTTCATCCTCTACGGAAAGGCTCCGGAAGTCATCGACTCTCCTCGGCCAATTTTAAAGTCTATTGACTTAAAATTGCCCTGGCATTATGTACTGCTTTGGAAAACCTGCCTCCAAGAGAGAACCAGTAAACAAATCAGCATCTTACAACGTTGTGAGAGTTGAGTAGATTCGATTTCAGGGAAGGAATCGGAGAAAATATGGACATCCTTGTTATTACTCAAGGTGGAGATTGAATAAGAATTGATGTGTTTTTGCTCTCCAGATGCCCAGAGAAACATAAGGGTGTGGAGGAAGTAATGAGTATTCACTAATATTCCATTACGACCGTTCTCAGTGTTTTAATACCCTTGGACGACTAAATAAACAGAGGCTAAAATACGCACAGATCTCTCTCGCTACTCTTCTAGCCCAGAAAGTACGGTTTGACGATCAAAAACCCAGTGAATTCAACCGGATGACGGTATTTACTGAGCGCTTACTGGGTGCAGAGCTCTGTACTGAGCACTTGACAGAGTACAATGCAGAACTGGTAGGCAAGTTCCTTCCCCACAATGACCTAAAAGTCTAGTCTAAAACGTTTTCATGCTAAAATAAATTTGGCAACAGCATTCTCAAAGATTGTGTAACCTTTGTTGCCTGTGCAGTGAATTGATTTATTTCCCTAAGACTGAAGGTTCTGACAGACTAATAATTTTTCTGATGATATTTTTAATCCCTCATTCCACACTAAATCATTCCGCCTCAAGAAATATTCAAAGATTACTCGACTCCTTCAATTATTTACTAGCAATCAAATAACCAGGGGCCTGCTTTACATCAGAGGACTTCCATTAAATTTGTAGAGTTTTGAGCAGATAAATTATTTTTCCAAAGTACAGTGTCATTTCATCCCCAGAGCTCATCACGTTTTCGGTCCAAATTTCTCCAACAGCTCAACTGTTCATTAAAATTCATGCTGTTGCCTCAGGTAATAACTGATATTCAAGAGCTAGACATTCTCCATTGATTTCTCGCCACCTTTTGATCCGGCAAAAAACTATAAGGCTGCTCTCTTATTTCATTCATTCATTCAACCATTCAGTTGTATTTATTGAGCACTTACTGTGTGCAGAGCACTGTACTAAGCGCTTGGAAAATACTATTCAGCAACAAATAGAGACAATCCCTGCCTCCAGCTTACAGTCTAGAAGGGGGGAGACAGATATCAAAACAAACAGGCATTAATATAAATAGATTTATAGATATATACACATCAAAACACGATCTCATTTGTTCGAGTGGGTTCTGAATAATAGCTTGACTATCATTCATTCATTCAATTGTATTTATTGAGCGCTTACTGTGTGCAGAGCACTGTACTAAGCACTTGGGAAGTACAAGTTGGCAACATATAGAGATGGTCCCTACCCAACAATGGGCTCACAGTATAGAAGGGAGATGACTATTTAAATTAAACATGCACCTTGTATCATTCATTCATTCGTATTTATTGAGCGCTTACTGTGTGCAGAGCACTGTACTAAGCGCTTGGGAAGTACAAGTTGTAGTACCAAATAATTCCAGGATACAACTGGTCCAAATGAAGTGGTTTCATTTTCAATCATTAAGCGCTCAATAAATACGATTGATTTATTGAGCACTTACTGGGTGCAGAGCACTGTACTAAGCGCTTGGGAAGTACAAGTCGGCAACATATAGAGATGGTCCCTACCCAATAGCGGGCTCACAGTCTAGAAGGGTGATGACTATTTAAAACAAACATGCACGTTGTATCATTCATTCATTCATTCAATCGTATTTATTGAGCGCTTACTGTGTGCAGAGCACTGTACTAAGCGCTTGGGAAGTACAAGTTGTAGTACCAAATAATTCCAGGCTACAACTGGTCCAGATGAAGTGGCTTCATTTTCAATCACTTGCCCCTTCCTACCTTACCATTCATTCATTCATTCAATCGTATTTATTGAGCACTTACTGGGTGCAGAGCACTGTACTAAGCACTTGGAAAGTACAATTTGGCAACAGATAGAGATAATCCCTACCCAACGGGCTCGCAGTCTAGAAAGGGACAGGCAATAAAACAAAACAAAACAAGTGGACGGGCATCCATAGCATCAATATAAATAGATGTATAGATATATGCACAGCATTAATAAAATAAATAGGATAATAAATATGTACATATAAACACAAGTGCTGTGGGGCGGGGAGGGGGGTAGAGCTGAGGGAGGGAGTCGGGGCGAAGGGGAGGGGAGGACGAGCAGAGGAAAAGGGGGTGCTGAGTCTGGGAAGGCCTTCTAGACTGTGAGCCCGCTGTTGGGTAGGGACCGTCTCTCTATGTTGCCAACTTGTACTTCATCATCATCATCATCAATCGTATTTATTGAGCGCTTACTATGTGCAGAGCACTGTACTAAGCGCTTGGGAAGTACAAATTGGCAACATATAGAGACAGTCCCTACACAACAGTGGGCTCACAGTCTAAAAGGGGGAGACAGAGAACAAAACCAAACATACTAACAAAATAAAACAAATAGAATAGGAAAATAAAATAAATAGAATAGCAAAATAAAATAAATAGAATCAATCAATCAATCATATTTATTGAGCGCTTACTGTGTGCAGAGCACTGCACCAAGTGCTTGGGAAGTACAAGTTGGCAACATATAGAGACGGTCCCTACCCAACAGTGGGCTCACAGTCTAGAAGGGGGAGACAGACAACAAAACAAAACATATTAACAAAATAAAATATTATTATTATATGTTGCCGACTTGTACTTCCCAAGCGCTTAGTACAGTGCCCTGCACACAGTAAGCGCTCAATAAATACGATTGAACGAATGAATGAAGGGGGGAAGTGTGCTAGTTTGGCAGATGTGAGGAGGGAGGGCGTCCCCGACCAGAAGTAGGACGTGGGCCAGGGGTTGACGGCGGGACAGGTGAGATCTGTGTTATCCGTCTGTCTCCCCCTTCTAGACTGCGAGCCCGCTGTTGGGTAGGGACCGTCTCTATATGTTGCCAACTTGGACTTCCCAAGCGCTTAGTACAGTGCTCTGCACACAGTAAGCGCTCAATATATACGATTGAATGAAAATGAATGAATGAACGAAGCACTCAGCCTCTAATGCAATTTATTCCCTGTACTTGGATATCCTCTTTCTCACCACTGCCCGCACGCTCCCTCTGGCTTGGGACTCTCTGCCCCTTCCGATCCGGCAGACGATCATTCTCCCACATTCACTGTCCCATGAAAAGCGCATCCCACATTCACACAACAGGCGAATGGCAGAGCCGAGATTAGAATCCAGGTCTTTTTGGCTCCCAAGCCCAAACTCTTTCCCAGAAGCAAACTAGGATTCTCCCTTATCCACGGCTCCAGGATAGGAGACCTGGAGTCTAATTTTCAGGCTAGAGCAGGGTTTGGGGAAGATTTGAATCCGACTCTTTCTCCCTTTGGGCAAAAATACTCAACTGCCACTTATTACACTTCACGCAAGTGAATGGGGAGGTTTGGTTGGGTGAAAGCCCTGTTTTCAAATTACTTCTAGACCATGAGCCCACTGTTGGGTAGGGACCGTCTCTATATGTTGCCAACTTGTACTTCCCAAGCGCTTAGTACAGTGCTCTGCACACAGTAAGCGCTCAATAAATACGATTGAATGAATGAATCTCCAAGAGGCCCTCCCCAACTAAGCCCCCGTTTCCTCTTCTCCCGCTCCCTTCTGCACTGTCCTTGCTCTTGGATTTGTGTGCTTTATTCACCCCACCCTCAGCCCCACAGCACTTATGTACATATCCACAATTTACTCATGTATATTAATTATTAATTAATTCATTCAATCGTATTTATTGAGTGTTTATTCATTCATTCATTCATTCCATCGTATTTATTGAGCGCATCTCCCATCTCAGGTTCCATTCATTCATTCATTCAATCGTATTTATTGAGCACTTACTGTGTGCAGAGCACTGTACTAAGCACAGTCTAGAAGGTGGAGAACAGTCTAGAAGGGGGAGAACTGTGTGCAGAGCATTGTACTAAGCGCTCCAAGCGTGGCTTAGTGGAAAGAGCCCGGGCTTTGGAGTCAGAGGTCATGGGTTCAAATCCCGGCCCTGCCCATTGCCAGCTGTGTGTGACTTTGGGCAAGTCACTTCACTTCTCTGGGCCTCAGTTCCCACGTCTGTAAAATGGGGATTAAGACTGTGAGCCCCCCGTGGGACAACCTGATCACCTTGCAACCTCCCCAGCGCTTAGAACAGTGCTTTGCACACAGTAAGCGCTTAACAAATACCATTATTATTATTATTATTATTATTATTGAAAAGTACAATTCGGCAACAGATAGAGACAATCCCAACCCAACAACCGGCTCACAGTCTAGAAGGGGGGAGACAGACAACAAAACAAAACAAGTAGACAGGCATCAATAGCATCGAAATAGATAAATAGAATTATAGATATAGAGGCCTTCCCAGACTGAGCCCCCTTTTTCCTCTCCTCCTCCCCATCCCCCCTGCCCTACCTCCTTCCCCTCCCCACAGCACCTGTATAAAAGTTTGTACAGATTTATCACTCTATTTGTTTTACTTGTACATATGTACTATTCTATTTATTTTATTAATGATGCGTATATAGCTATAATTCTATTTATTCTTATGATATTGACACCTGTCTACTTGTTTTGTTTTGTTGTTTGTCTCCCCCTTCTAGACTGTGAGCCCGTTTTTGGGTAGGGGCCATCTCTGTATGTTGCCGACTTGTATTTCCCAAGCGCTTAGTCCAGTGCTCTGCACACAGTAAGTGCTCAATAAATACAATTGATTGGTTGATTGTACTTCCCAAGCGCTTAGTCCAGTGCTCTGCACACAGTAAGCGCTCAATAAATACGATTGATGATGATGATGATGATTGAATGAATTGAATGACTATACACATCGTTAGTAAAATAAATAGAATAATAAATATGTACAAAGATACATAAGTGCTGTGAGCCCGCTGTTGGGTGGGGACCGTCTCTGGATGTTGCCAACTTGTCCTTCCCAAGCGCTTGGTGCAGTGCTTTGCACACAGTAAGCGCTCAATAAATATGATTTAATGAATGAATGAATCCACCCCGCCCTACCTCCTTCCCCTTCCCACAGCACCTGTATATATGTTTGTACATGTATATTTTATATTTGTATATTTTATTTGTACATATTCTAGTTATTTTAGTTTGTTAATATGTTTTGTTTTGTTGTCCGTCTCCCCCTTTTAGACTGTGAGCCCATTGTTGGGTAGGGATGGTCTCTATATGTTGCCAACTTGTACTTCCCAAGTGCTTAGTACAGTGCTCTGCACACAGTAAGTGCTCAATAAATACGATTGAATGAATGAATGATGGGGGTAGAGCGGAGGGAGGGAGTGGGGCCAATGAGGAGGGGAGGAGGAGGAGAAAAAAAGGGGGGCTCTGCCTGGGAAGGTTTCCTATTATTATATAGTACAGTCACCCCCTCTAGACGTAAGCTTGCTCTGGATAGGGAACACGCCCACCGACACGGTAATGCTGGACTCTCTGAAGAATTTAGTACAGAATAATGCACACTGCGAGTGCTCAATAAATGCAATTAATTTATTGATTGATGACTGGTTGGTGGCCAGATCACCATCAGTGGCCCTGCCCCTCGCTTTACCAGTGAGCCTTTGTTAATATGTTTTGTTTTGTTGTCTGTCTCCCCCTTCTAGACTGTGAGCCCGCTGTTGGGTAGGGATTGTCTCTATCTGTTGCCAAATTGTACTTTATAAGCGCTTAGTACAGTGCTCTGCACACAGTAGCACTCAATAAATATGACTGACTTCGAGACCCCAAAAAATCCTGTACCTCTGCTTTAGCACGGTCTTTCATTCATTCATTCATTCAATTGTATTTATTGAGCACTTACTGTGTGCAGAGCACTGTACTAAGCGCTTGGGAAGTACAAGTTGGCAACATATAGAGACAGTCCCTACCCAACAGTGGGCTCACAGTCTAAAAGGGGGAGACAGAGAACAAAACCAAACATACTAACAGAATAAATAGAATAGATATGTACAAGTAAAATAAATAAATAGAGTAATAAATATGTACAAACATATATACATATATACAGGTGCTGTAGGGAAGGGAAGGAGGTAAGATGGGGGGATGGAGAGGGCTTACTGTGTGCAGAGCACTGTACTAAGCGCTTGGGAAGTAGCAGTCGGCAACATATAGAGACGGTCCCTACCCAACAACGGGCTCACAGTCTAGAAGCGGGAGACAGACAACAAAACAAAACACGTAGACATGTGACAAATAAACACGGTGTTTATTTGTAGAAATGGAAAATGAATCAATTTAGAAAATAAAATTATAAAATATGTATAATGTCCTCTGCATTCAAAGACACTAGTGATGAAATTCACATTTGTGGGTGAGGCTGGAAAGGTCAATGCAAGAACCCACTGTCCCAACCTCACTGTGCACAAAACGTCTGCTCGTTGTTTTAGCAAGTTTAATATTTCCAGCGGTGGGTGTTATTTTTTCTTTTGTCTCCGTGTCTCTAACTCCTACGTTTTTTACTGAAAAGAGCCGTTTCCTTTCACATCTATTACAGTGTCACTGGCCAGTGTACTGCCAATGGGGATGGGAGGTGGGGAAGAACAAAGGGAGCAAGTCAGGGCAACACAGAAGGGAGTGGGAGATGAGGAAAGGGGGGCTTAGTCTGGGAAGGCCTCTTGGAGGAGATGCGCCTTCAATAAGGTTTTGAAGGCGGGGAGAGTCATTGTCTGTCAGATATGAGGAGGAAGGGCGTCCAGGTCACAGGCAAAAGGATTCACAGCAGAGAATTTGCCAATACACTGCAGCTGATGCAATCCACCTTAGGGCCAGGCCAAAAGGCCATTCTCCTCTGGATTTGGAAGGAGCCTCCCAAATAAACCAGAAAGCCATTTTTCGCCACAGGATTCCCGCTACCAAGTGGTTTAGAAAAGCCCTTTAAAAAATGGACCAACTTAAATCACAGAGGCATTTATCTAGCCAGGGGGACTTCGGTACATGAATCATCTAATGGGATTTGAGGAGAAAGTCTATTATTGTCTCCCAGAATATTTCCAGTAACCATCAACTATAGTCAGCTACTGTCTATAATAATGGCATTTATTAAGCACTCACTATGTGCACAGCACTGTTCTAAGCGCTGAGGAGGTTACAAGGTGATCAGGTTGTCCCACGGGCGGCTCACAGCCTTAATCCCCATTTTACAGAGGAGGTAACTGAGGCCCAGAGAAGTGAAGTGACTTGCCCAAAGTCACACAGCTGACAATAGGCGGAGCTGGGGTTTGAACCCATGACCTCTGACTCCAAAGCCCGGGCTCTTTCCACTGAGCCACGCTGCTTCTCTTACCTGTCTGATTATTGTTATTATTATTATTATAACAATATATTATATTATATATATATATATAATTATTATATAATATAATATATATTATTATTAATCACACTCTCCCTCCCACCTGGAAGTCCCTCCGCCATCATATCCAATGGACCACCACACTTCCCAATTGAATAATAATGATAATAATAATAATAATAATGTTCTCGTACTCTCTCAATTGCTTAGCACAGCACTCTACATATAGTAAGCACTCAATAAATACCATTGATTGATTGTTAATCCTTAATATGTGCCATTCAATCAGGCAGTCAATCATATTTATTGAGTGCTTACTGTGTGCAGAGCACTATACTAAGCGCTTGCAGAAGCAGCTTGGCTGAGCAGAAAGAGCTCGGGCTTGGGAGTCAGAGGTCATGGGTTCTAATCCCCTCCCGCCGTTTCTCAGCTGTGTGACTTTGGGCAAGTCACTTCACTTCTCTGTGCTTCAGTTACCTCATCTGTAAAATGGGGATCAAGACTGTGAGCCCCACGTGGGACAACCTGATTACCTGATTGTATCTACCCCAGCGCTTAGACTAGTGCTTGGTACCTAGTAAGCACTTAACAAATACCATAATAATTATTATTGTTATTATACTATAACAACAGACAGACACACTCCCTGCCCCTAAGCACTGGGGTAGGAAAAGAATAATCAGATCAGACATGGTCCCTTGAAAAAATCCTCTTCCTTTAATGGATGTATTTAAAAATGGAAACTCTAAAGGTGATGTCCAGGTGTGGGCAGAGTGAAGCACAGATTCCAACCACAAACAATATTCATTTAAAACCCATTCGCACCACCTCTCAGAGTAACTCGATACTAGTTCCTTAAACTCGGGCTCTTCCCCTAGAAAATCAGGAACTGTGCTAACCGACGGCGGAGGATGAGGAGCGAAACAGCTCAAAGGAAAAAAGGATTGTGAAGCCATGTAAATAGAGATACTACATGACATTACAATGTAATATAATATAATACATTATAGAGAAGCAGCATGGCTCAGTGGAAAGAGCCCAGGCTTTGGAGTCAGAGGTCGTGGGTTCAAATCCCGGCTTCTCCAATTGTCAGCTGTGTGACTTTGGGCAATTACTTAACTTCTCTGTGCCTCAGTGCCCTCATCTGGGAAATGGAGATTAAGACTGTGAGCCCCCCGGCGTAGGACAGCCTGATCACCTTGTAACCTCCCCAGCACTTAGAGCAGTGCTTTGCACATAGTAAGCACTTAATAAATGTCATTATAAAATAAATTGTAATGGAAGAAGTCTAAGCGGTTCAAAATAAAAGGACTAGGAAACTAAATAAAAATAGTTATTAGTAAGGAATGAATCGTTTAAGAGCCAATTCAGTTTGGTAACTTCACCACCATCAACTAATAGTGATTGGGCACGGATGTGTAGTATTTTACTCATTCATTCATTCAATTGTATTTATTGAATGCTTACGGTGTGCAGAGCACTGTACTAAGTGCTTGGCACTTTACTTGGCACTTTAAGGAGGGTATTCAGGAGCTCATCAGAGAGGCAGTATGGACTAGTGGGTAGAGCAGGGGCCTCGGAGTCCGAAGGGCCGGGGTTCTAATCCTGGCTCCGCCACTTGTCTGCCAGGTGACCTCGGGCAAGTCACTTCACTTCTCTGGGCCTCAGTTACCTCATCTGGAAAATGGGGATCAAGAGTGTGAGCCCCAACTGGGACAGGGACTGTGTCCAACCTGTTAAACTTGCATCTGCCCCATTCATTTGTTCATTCAATCGTATTAATTGAGCGCTTATTGTGTGCAGAGCGCCGTGCTAAGCGCTTGGGATGTACAAATCTGCAACATATAGAGACGGTCCTTACCCAACACCAAGAAAACTCCATGGAAGCAGCATTAAGAACAATGCTTGGCACACAGTGAGTGCTTAACAAATCCCATAATTATTAAGAGAGTTAATCGCTATCACATTTTTAGAGGGACAGGGAGAGAAAGGATAAACACAAAGAAGGACATTTTTCTATAAAACGCTGACATCAACATGAACGGCGACAGCAACAAAAGAAATTCAAATGTGTGCTGAGAATTGCCGTGGAATAGCTGCTTAAAATACCGCAACTTTTGGTACCATTAAACAATTAAGTTCAAGAAATGCAGAAGAATGTGTGTCTCTCTCACTCCCCCCACACCCACTTGATTTTATTTTCTTCCACATTATCTAAGCTAACCCAGAAACTCAGGGAGGTCAGAGTTATTTTTTATGACCTGTCCAACAAAGGAGAAAATCATCTGTCATATTAAAATGGTCTAGGTCAGAGTAGCATGGACAGTAAGAGACTGATTTGAAGGAAATCCAAGTGGATTTTTGTCCCCAAGCTCTAGCGATATTTATCGCACAAAGCCCCCTAGACAGTACCCAGGTGTGTTGGTAATCCCTTCATAACATTTGATACGTTGAGAGTTTAAATTTTATAATAATAATAATACCAGTATTTGTTAAGTGCTTCCTGTATATATGTATATATGCTTGTACATATTTATTACTCTATTTATTTATTTTACTTGTACATATCTATTCTATTTATTCTATTTTGTTAATATGTTTGGTTTTGTTCTCTGTCTCCCCCTTCTAGACTGTGAGCCCACTGTTGGGTAGGGACTGTCTCTATATGTTGCCAACTTGTACTTCCCAAGCGCTTAGTATAGTGCTCTGCACACAGTAAGCGCTCAATAAATACGATTGATTGATTGATTACTATGTGCCAAGCACTGGGGTGGATACAAGGAATCGCCAAACTTTCTCCTTTCAAAGCCCTACTGAGAGCTCACCTCCTCCAGGAGGGCTTCCCAGACTGAACCCCCTATTTCCTCTCCTCCTCCCCGTCGTCCCCACTCCCTCCTTCTGCCCTACCCCCTTCCCCTCCCCACAGCACTTGTGTATATTTGTACATATTTATTACTCTATTTTATTAATGATGTGTATATAGCTATAATTCTATTTATTTTGATGGTATTGACCCCTGTCTAGTTGTTGTTTTGCTGTCTGTCTCCCCCTTCTAGACTGTGAGCCCGTTGTTGGGTAGGGATTAATAATAATAATAATAATAGTAATAATAATAATAATAATAATGGCATTTATTAAGCACTTACTATGTGCAAAGCACTGTTCTAAGCGCTGGGGAAGATTTCAAGGTGATCAGGTTGTCCCACGGGGGGCTCACAGTCTTCATCCCCATTTTACAGATGAGGTCACTGAGGCTCAGAGAAGTTAAATGACTTGCCCAAGGTCACACGGCAGACATGTGGCGGAGCCTCGGATTCGAACCCATGACCTCTGACGCCAAAGCCCGAGCTCTTTCCACTGAGCCACGCTGCTTCTCATTGTCTCTATATGTTGCCGAATTGTAGTTTCCAAGCACTCAGTACAGTGCTCTGCACACAGTAAGCGCTCAATAAATACAACTGAACGAATGAATGAGTTGGACACAGCTCCTGTCTCATGTGGGGTTCGCAGTCTCAACCCCCACTTTCCAGCTGAGATAACTGAGGCCCAGAGAAGTGAAGTGACTTGTCCAAGGTCACACAGCAGATAAGTGGCGGAGCAGAGATTAGAACCCATGACCTTCTGAGTCCCAGGTCGGGGCTCTATCCACTCCGCCAAGCTGCAGCGGTCAGTACGGCGCCCAGCACATAGTCAGCACTTAAAAGAAGCAGCGTGGCTCAGTGGAAAGAGCACAGGCTTTGCAGTCAGTGGTCATGGGTTCAAATTCCAGCTCCGCCAACTGTCATCATCATCAATCGTATTTATTGAGCGCTTACTGTGTGCAGAGCACTGTACTAAGCGCTTAAATTTTTAATAATAATGATGGCATTTATTAAGCACTTACTATGTGCAAGGTACTGATCTAAACGCTGGGGAGGTTACAGGGTGATCAGGTTGTCCCAGGGGGGCTCCCAGTCTTCATCCCCATTTTACAGATGAGGGAACTGATAATAATCAATAATAATAACTGATAATAACTGTCAGCTGTGTGACTTTGGGCAAGTCACTTCACTTCTCTGGATCTCAGTTACCTCATCTGTAAAATGGGGATGAAGACTGTGAGCCCCCTGTGGGACAACCTGATCACTCTGTAACCTCCCCAGCGCTTAGAACAGTGCTTTGTACATAGTAAGTGCTTAATAAATGCCATCATTATTATTATGCACTTAGTACAGTGCAAGCACTCAGTGCAGTGCTAAGCGCTTAGTACAGTGCTCTGCACACAGTAAGTGCTCAATAAATGCGATTGAATGAATGAAGGAATGATAACCTCCCCAGCGCTTAGAACAGTGTTTTGCACATAGTAAGCGCTTAATAAATGCCATCATTATTATTATATTATTATTATTATTTTACATGGTCACAGGCCAGTCAGACCCCTGAGAATATATCTTGGCAATTCAGTAAGGGAACAGTTTTGCTTTATAGAAGATTAATTGCCATCTAAATCGAGCCAAGGCAGGTTCTCCCCATTATCTCTGATTGGCTTCCTTTTATGTCATAACATTGGTTCGTTCATTCAATCGTTATTTATTGAGCACTTCCCGTGCAGAGCCCTGGACTGAAGCGCTTGGGAAAGTACAACAATAAACAGTGACATTCCCTGCCTACAACGAGCTTACAGTCTAGAGGTGGGGAGACAGACTCAATATAAATAAATAAAGTCACAGATATGTCTATATGTGCTGTGGGGCTGGGGGAGAGGGGACAGAGCAAATAATAATAATAATGTTGGCATTTGTTAAGCGCTTACTATGTGCAAAGCACTGTTCTAAGCGCTGGGGGGGGGGGGGATACAAAGTGATCAGGTTGTCCCGTGTGGGGTTCACAGTCTTAATCCCCATTTTACAGATGAGGTAACTGAGGCTCAGAGAAGTGAAGTGACTTGCCCAAGGTCACACAGCAGACATGTGGCGGAGCCGGGATTCGAACCCATGACCTCTGATTCCAAAGCCCGGGCTCTTTCCACTGAGCCACGCTGCTTGCAAAGGGAGCAAGTCAGAAAGAGATGCAGAAGGGAGTGGGAGATGAGATGAGAAGCAGCGTGGCTCAGTGGGAAAGAGCCCGGGCTTTGGAGTCAGAAGTCATGGGTTCAAACCCCGGCTCCACCAACTGTCACCTGTGTGACTTTGGGCAAGTCACTTCACTTCTCTGGGCCTCAGTTACATCATCTGTAAAATGGGGATGAAGACTGCGAGCCCCAGGTGGGACAACCTCATCACCTTCTATCCTCCCCAGCGCTTAGAACAGTGCTTTGCACATAGTAAGCGCTTAACAAATGCCGTCATTATTATTATTATTATTCTCTGTGCCTCAGTTACCTCATCTGTAAAATGGGGATGAAGACTGTGAGCCCCCCGTGGGACAACCTGATCACCTTGTAACCTCCCCAGTGCTTAGAACAGTGCTTTGCACATAGTAAGCGCTTAATAAATGCCATTATTATTATTATTATTATGAGGAAAACTGGGGCATAGTCTGGGAAGGCCTCTTGGAGGAGATGGGCCTTCAGTAAGGCTTCGGGGGGCGAGGGGGAGTAACTGTCTGTCGGATTTGAGGCGGGAGAGCATTCCAGGCCACGGGCAGGTGTAACACATCGCTGGAATCAATCAATCAATTGTATTTATTGAGCGCTTACTATGTGCAGAGCACTGTACTAAGAGCTTGGGAAGTACAAGTTGGCAACATAGAGAGACGGTCCCTACCCAACAGTGGGCTCACAGTCTAGAAGGGGGAGACAGAGAACAAAACAAAACACATTAACAAAATAAAATAAATAGAATAGGTATGTACAAGTAAAATAAATAGAGTAATAAATACGTACAAACATATATACATATATACAGGTGCTGTGGGGAAGGGAAGGAGGTAAGGGGAGGGGGAAAGACCATAAACCAGCGATGAGGAAAAAAAAATGATGGCAACAGGCAGAGCGGTATATTCTACCCAGCAAGCACCATGATGTACTGCCAACCTAATCGCAGAAATTCCTTCATGACGCACAATAAATAATGTTCAAATGACACTGGATTTTTAAGTTCACGTTGCTTCTCTGAATACTAAACAGCAGTTGATATTTCAAAAGACTATTTTTGACTTTCCTTTCGCTGTTCCTGAGGGCTAAATCTGCATCAAAAGCGCTTCGAGATGAATGTTTTGCTCAATTTGTGACAATCTGGAGTTTTGACAAGGAAACTGTCGTTTCATTTCCGGCATTATTTTGGACCCCTCTGTAGCAACAGCTTCCTGGAGAATTTCTGAAAACCCTTCTTAGATAACATGCTTTACATTTCCAATAAAAATCGCCACTACCTCTAGTAATGCTTACTTATTTGGAGGCCAGGAAGGAAAACATTCAAAGTGATTCATGTCTCAAAAAGAAATGAGTTATATAGGAAGAAAGGCAGGGGAGGATGTGGTTTTGCAAAGTTTCATTCATTCAGTCGTACTTATTGAGCGCTTACTGTGTGCAGAGCACTGTACTAAGCGCTTGAGAAAGAACGTCGGCAACAAATAGAGACGGTCCCTACCCAACAACGGCTCACAGTCTAGAAGGGGGAGGCAGACAGCAAAACAAAGCATGAAGACAGGTGTCAAAACTGTCAGAATAAATAGAATTATAGCTATATGCACATCACTAACAAAATACAGTAAATATGTACAAGCTGGAGGAGAGAAGGGAGGGGAGGTAGGAGGGAGCGAGGTGATGGACAGCCTCGAAGCCGAGAATAAGGAGTTTTTGCCTGATGCGTAGGTTGACAGGCAACCACTGGAGATTTTTGAGGAGGGGAGTGACATGCCCACAGTGTTTCTGTACAAAGATAATCCGGGCAGCAGAGTGAAGTGGAGTTCCACCAACTCCATCATCATCATCATCATCATCAATCATATTTATTGAGTGCTTACTATGTGCAGAGCACTGTACTAAGCGCTTGGGAAGTATAAATTGGCAACATATAGAGACAGTCTATAAAGGGGGAGACAGAGAACAAAACCAAACATACTAACAAAATAAAATAAATAGAATAGATATGTACAAATAAAATAAATAGAGTAATAAATATGTACAAACATATACACATATATACAGGTGCTGTGGGGAAGGGAAGGAGGTAAGATGGGGGGGGAGAAGGTAAAATGGGGGGGTAACTCCAGCTACCGATCCATCAAACAGCTCAACCCTGAGTCTCTCTTTGTCTCATTGACTTTTTCCTATCAATCAATCAATTGCATTTCTTGAGCACTTCCTAGGTGCAGAGCATTCATTCATTCAATCGTATTTATTGAGCGCTTACTGTGTGCAGAGCACCGTACTAAGCGCTAGGAAGTTACAATTCAGCAACAGGTAGAGACGGTCCCTACCCAACAACGGGCTCACAGTCTAGAAGGGGGAGACAGACAACAAAACGAAACAAGTAGATGGTGTCAATACCATCGACAATAGATATATAGATAAATAAATAGATAAGTGTGGGCCAGGCCACTTTGGGGTCTATCGATGCCTCCATTAAATATCCTTAATTCTTTAATATCTTTAAGTCTTTTAGACTGTGAGCCCACTGTTGGGTAGGGACTGTCTCTATATGTTGCCAATTTGTACTTTCCAAGCGCTTAGTACAGTGGTCTGCACATAGTAAGCGCTCAATAAATACGATTGATGATGATGATGATGATTAGATTACTAGGTGGAGGAGGGTGGGTTTCCCTTGCTAACATCCACATTATCACCTGTATATATGTTTGTACAGATATTACTCTATTTTACTTGTACTTATTGGCTATTCTATTTATTTTGTTAATGAT